>NC_090924.1:1200288437-1200592328 GCF_040938575.1 Ambystoma mexicanum
GTCACATCAATCCTTGGTTCCTCTACCGAGTCTGTCACTGATAGTACTGAAAACATCAAGTCACCCTGTGAACTGCCCTATTGTGGGTACATACCTATCCCTGTACCTGCAAAAGGACTCCCTCCCACCACAGTGACACCCCCTACTCTAGGTATCAATAACTGTCCTGTGTTTGCATTCTGCTGTATCTGCATGGGTGCGTGTTGTGACTGCCCTTATGGCGCATTCAATGGGGCTTGCTGTGGTTGCAATGCCTGTTGCATTTGCGGCGCTTGTGCTTGATACACTAAACTTGGCAAACCAGTCCCTAGCCTGTGAGCTATATGCTGGAGGACAAGCTGTCCCCCCTCTTGAGAATTGCACATTCTGTACATACCCTTGGCTAGCACATGTGCGCGCAATGTGGCCTGTCATTCCACATGTCCAACATGTAAGAGGAGCACTTCTGACCAGCCCCCTTGCACTTTCTGATTATCATTCTGCATATTTTGAAATCTGCCTTGATTATTCTGAAAACCACCACTTCCTCTGTAGCCCATTCCTCTGCCTCGCAGCATAAACCCATTCCATCTTTGCTCCATGAGGTGTTGATTATTTGCATGCAATACACCCGCTGCTTTCTGCATTCCCAGTTTCTCCGCTTGTCAATACCGCCCCTTTTATGGCATACTTTGACCATTTCTTCTTAACTAACTTGGCTTCCTCAAGTTTTCTAGCATCTTCCTTCTTCTTGTTTTTCTCTTTTAATAGCAGTGATGCTCTTTTTGGGCAGTGATGCTCTATAGCCAACAGTATCTTTGCCCATGGATTTGCTTCCATTCACACCTATTTTGTGTGCTGTCTCTATACCTGTTCTTCCTTCCAAAAAAAATGAAAAATATGGCTAGTCTCACAAGAATAAGAAGAGCTTCACTCACCAAATTATTGTCACTAGAGGGAATCTAAAGTAACTTAGTACTGTTACTGCCATATGCTCATGTACCATTCAATGCATCTCCTTTCAATGTAATTTGGACTACTGTATTTCTGACTCTATCACTGTAAATAACACTACGTCAGTATGTCACCTTCAAGCAACTGTACTACTGTAGCCTGCCACTTCTCTCTGTATGTACTTGTCTTGGTATAATGGAAGCTATGTACTTGTCTATTGTAATGGAAACTACCTGCACTTTATTTGTAACATGTAGAACTTGCGCCCAGATACCTTTGGGTTTGGAGCGCTATATGAATTAAACAAACAAACAAACAAACAAACAAACAAACAAGCAGATCTTTGTCATCGTTCATCTTATATGCGATAATTGCACCCATATCTGACGTATCAGTATACTGGAGCATGAGTGCCCTCCAGACATCTGCTCTACTATTATTAAATGGCGCTCCATCATGCACTGTGTTCTGTCCCATGACACTTGAGTAGCCTGCTCTTGTCCAAATGTCATGAGCCCTTTCCCCATGAATGGCTGCAAGGAGATCTTTAATATCCCCTATTGCCAGAGTATTTCCTCCTGTTACCTTTTCTAGCTCATAAATCCATATCCCTGCACCCGCTTTTAAACTGGGAAGTTTGCATCTTATATTATCCTTACCCATTTGTGACCAGGGAATATACTGCGGTCTGGCCCCTCCTTTCTACATAAAGGGAATTGCGTAGAGCCAAATCTACAAAAGGCTCCCATCGTTTGCCTATCAATAGTGGGAACAATGGTTCCTGATCATCGTCTACCAGGCAATGACCTCAGCCTGCTCACATATGGTCGTGACTCTCCTTTCTCACTAAAAGATTGTCCATTAGGTCGCTCTTGATATGCTACAGGATCTGGCGTCCTATCCTTAATCTTCTCTAGATCAGACCATCTTTCTTCCTTGTCTGTCTGCAGACATCCCTCAGGACTGCATGCACTTTCTCCCTCCTCCCCACGGAAGGTTTCTCTTTCTTTGGCTGAAATATCTAGTCCCCAGCTAGTATGGCTTTCAACCCCATCACCCTTGTTTAAAGTCAGCCTGTATAAGGACAAGGCTCTATGCTTGAGAGTAAATGGCTCTCTTTCCTCGCTATGTGATTGGACTGCCAGGGATTGTTCTCCCTTCCCTCAGCTTCCCAATCTGCTGCTTTCTCTTAAGTCTTGATAGGCTTTATCGATTCTCTCCGCGATGCTCCCTATGTCAAAACTCTCCTCTAGGGTTATCCTAGATGGTCCTGCCATTGCTCCCTGTGATGGGAAGAACTCCTCTATATTGCCCCATGATATCGCGGGACTTGGTTCCATTAATTCTTTCTCAATGTAATCAATATGTCGTTCCGTTTTGCCTTCTTTTTTGCTCCATTTCTTTGTCTAATTCTCTTCACTTTCTCGCTTCCCATCTAACCCTACTTGCCTTCTCTCCTCCCTTCTTTCATTGGCTCTACGCTCTTCTTCTTCCCTCAGTCTTTGCTTGCTTTTATCTCTTCATTTATGTGCTTCCTCCTCTTCTCTCTTCTTTCTTCGATTGCTCTTTGCCTGTTGTCATACTTCCTTTGCTCCTATGCCCATTCTTCCCTTCTTTGCTGTTCTTCCTGATAAATCTGTTCTCGCTTTTGTCTATTCTTCCTCTTATGCTCATCTTCTTTCAGTCTTTTCTCTTGTTCACTGTTTTTTCTATCATGTTCATCTTGATCTTCCTTTTGCCAAACTTCCATGATACTTTTCACATCAAGCTTGAGCAATATCTGTCCACCCATACATTTGTTCTGTACGAGCGTTACCTCGTCAGTTTTATCCTTTCCCCTTTCCATCTCTTAATCTCTGTTTCTCTGTCTGCTGAGATATTTGTTTTTTGTCTTGCACAAACTTAAAGTACTTCTCCTTTCTTTAAATCTCTTCTGGACTATCGTTACTGCTATAGGCAGCCAGTTCATATATCGGATTACTACAACCCTTCGCCACTTCCAGTTCCTTTAACGGATACAATCGTACATCTTCTGTACTATCGATGTTTACTTTGGGTGAGGTAAGGGGAGCAGAAGGCTTAAAACATTCCTCGCTACAGAGATTAAGCATCCAATCCTCAAGAGGCGGATCTTCCTGCTCCTCCTGGTACATTTTCCAGTGCTCTAAAATATCTAACCTCTTCTCCAATTTCTTCCCTGTGTACGCAGTATGTGGTCATACCACCTATGACATCGATCCCTTTTCTGGCCATGGCATGAACATTTTGTTTGCTGTGCCCTTTATCCACTGCACACTATACTGTTTGAGCTTGGGTGCATGTTTTGGCAGTGTCTTGCACAGATGCATCAGTGGAGTAACATCCCCCATTGTGACAAGTCTCAATTGACTGTCAATACTTACTGTTAATTGCACAGATACATTTCAGAAAAACAACAAATATGAGCGTGCCCCAACTGTGCTGCTCAAAACCTCTACTTCTCAATGATCTCAATCTATCTATTCAGTTGGCACCGACAATAATCTTAAATACATAACAACATTGTATCTCTTCTTCAACCTCACAGTTTGCTCTCGTCTCTCTTCAGCACATTTTTTCATTTTCAAAATACACAAACAGACAGACTAGTCAACTTTACACATATTCCCAATGGTACTTCTTTTCTCCTAGCCCCTAAAATACCCAGATTGGAGTTTGCGTCATTCCCTATCATAAACCTGTTTGTGTGCTGCCTATTTAAGCCCATAGGGTTTTAAAATGACTCCTTCTAGACCTGCCTTGATGTAGGAAACCGGGCTTTCTACTGCTCCTCGTTATATATCTCTAACGCTCCTCGTTATATACTAAACAGCCCCCCATTACTTTTCTATGTTACCACAATCCCGTCCCCTTATTTTGCCAGTCCCCTTAATCTACTCACCATTCATACCTCAGCTCTAGGCCTTCGGTAGTGTATCCCCTCCACCAATCGAACACTTTTGCATTCAGTCTGCTCATCGCCTAGGGAAACCAGGAGGGATTTCATCAAAGAGGGACCCGAGTTCTATATCAGCTGCTCTCCACAGTAAACTTTGTGATCTTCTGCCTAAATGGCAGAGGGTATTCAATTCTCTGAAAATCTTTTGACCTATTAATCGATGGGTCTTATTGAACCCTCCTCCCTCTGCTACCACGTGGATCCGTAGGCCCTTTAAGCAAGGTAGCGAGGTAGCACTCTATGGGAAGGATGGGTATGCAGATCTTACTCTTACACCAATGATAAGACCGACTCAGGAAGTTGGCAAAACATAACTGTTTCTAATTGCATCGTCTAAAACATGGAGTACAACGGGCATCAATTGATGTGCCACAGCTTAAGTCTAAACGCATTTCATAAAAAACATTGCTTAAATAGAAAAAAATCAGCATACGTGCCATCATACTACCTGACAAAATAAGAAAACCTATGTGAGATTATGGTTGGTCTACGGGTAACATCTAGGTATACTTTCTATAGGTGTTTCATTGTGATTGATTCTCTAAGGTCAGGTGGACAGCTATGCCCACCCCTAGAGCAAGTAATCTTCGCTGTCATCAAATACACAACGTTTCATTGGCTTTCAAACTATAGGGCTCTTTACTACATGGCCCTCTATGATTGGTTGGCTTGTACCTTTCTGGAATATTTCACTCGCTAGCAGTACGCAAGCTGGTACCCCGGGTGATGGAGGGTTGGATTTGACCATGCCTCCCCACCCAATCAGCCCAACATCCATCATCACTCCTGCTGTCTGCCAATCAATTAGTCTTTGAACTCGGCCTTGCAAGTATCACTGTGCCTGAAATTAGAAGGGAGTATGAGCATGGTCTTATCTTCAAGTCTCGGTGCACTTTAGCCACAGTCTATTTTACTTTTCACCATGCGACAGGAGACCACGTTTTGAGCTCTTTCTTCACTTTTAACACTATTAAATAAATAAAACCTGGCACATCTAGTGTTTTTCATTACCCCTCAATAGGAGCTTGCCTTGCTTCTGATGTTCATTTCATCTTCTCGAATAGATAACCTGTTTCTTGGCTGACCCAACCCTTCACAGTGGGCCAGACAACCTTTCTGGGATCTTCCCTTGTTGTCAGCTGTTTTCTTCTACTGCGCCACACTTTCAGCCCTTCTGTTCATGTGGTCCTAGTTTGATAAAAATGCTTTGTGGAACATCCAGATTCTATAGACATATATATAATGCTGACACTGCCTGCAGTCTATTCACTACGTATAGCCAGCATTTGATTACTTAGTCTACTTGCGTTTCAGCAGCTGTACAATAATAAAATGACTTTGTATTTTCTTCAGTGCTTTTCACACTTGCAACCTTAATTCCGCACTGGCAATGTTCCGCAATTCTTTACTTTGCCATCAGATTCTACAAGGTCTATAACTCTCTTCATTGGCATTTCTTCTGGGTGTGTCATTTCTGCTTCATGTGATGTCACCAGTTTTCTCTTTCATTCATCTTCACACTTCTTCCGGAACCTCCTTTAAAAGACTGACAGTTCTCCATGGGGACATCATATAGGGCTTTCTCAATGGATACCTTGTTTCAAGGACTCTTTGCGGTATAGGGAGCATTATTGGCATTGTGCATGTCGCATTTTCCGGTTTCCAACATATAGGCAAAATGAGGGCGGGACTTCCGGTAGAGGCACTTGGCTCCTCCTCTACACTAGACTGGGTAGCGGATCTACGGATTCCGAAGGTAAATTCTGTCTCTCAGACCCATTGGCCTTTTAGTGCAGATGTTTTCTCACGTGTTTCAAGGTTAAATACTGCCTGTCAAACTCCCACACAAAAGAAAATGATAGACCAAGGCATGCAAACAGATGTATGCATCAAGGATTCTCTGGGATCCTCTGGGCCACCTCTACCAGGCAAGGAAAGAGTAAAAGTCTCCTGTGTAGACTCAACATAGGAAACTGACCCATCCTCTTCTTAACAGGAGCCAATTGGTGGCCATAAAGAGGTCAATCAGCCCACAGCCATGAACGCCAAACTGAAAAGGATATCCTCACGAAATGTACAATTACAAAAAGCACAAATGCCATCATTAAGGAACCTGAACTCTTATGATGTTGTAATTGTCCAGAAAAACTTTATTATAATCAATAGTCAGAAAACTAAAGAAAAAGAGACCAAAGAAGCGTTGCGGCACAAGATTCTTGCATGGCTACGCCAGAGAACAGGCCCAGGAGTAGTCAGATTCAATGTTTTAATGATCATTAAAAGGATAGATCTGAGTGACTGGTGCTCACTACCCAATAGTGATTGTATTCTAGTGGGCTGTGGGATGAGCTCCTTACCCGCATTTCTCAGACGTTGCAAATACTTGCCTAAAGGGTCATCGAATTGTAATTTAATTCTCTGAATTCAGCTCTTGGAGCTAGCCATTTGTATAACTGTATGATTTACCTCTGTCTATTAGGATCTTATTTTGTTATTGCTGTATACATGTATTTATGTGTTCTGTCTTGTCTGTGCCCTCAAGCCTTTGGGTTAGCAGGCGCGCAATATAAATTAATAAACATAAATATAAACTATAAATTGAGGTAACAAAACAACCCTTTTTGAAGCTGGATTCCAGTAACAGACATATTTTTCAGACTTCAGATTTGCTAAATGTATTCTGTTGAACACTGGGTCACTAAGAGTTGGTGACGTGAACATAGATTGGGCAGAGACATGGCCAAAGTATCTATCAGAGAATGCCATCCTCTCCTCAACTTACCAATAACATTTGTTCTATTACATCATGTATTGTCTCACAGCAACAAGCATAAACGTATTAAACCTAAGGCAGATAGTGAGCTACGAGACGCAATGAAAGCATACAATGTTACTTTAAAACCTCGAAAGTATTAATAATACATTGTGTACATATAACAACATATTGTTAAACATGTTCTAGCATTCGTGCACTTCTGTTTGAAGACCTTGTTTTGTTCACTGTCAACGTGAATTGCATTGCATCCTGCATTGGCAACAGCGCCTAATATAAATGGCATGCACACAGGAAATGTAATGAATAAAGAATAATTGTTTCCATAACAAGTGCAGTTTATTGTATGCCAATCCACTACTGGTTTTAAAGTCTCAAGTTCCAGTTTGAAGCGAATGGTGGAGTTGGGGGATTCCCATTTGTATCATTAGTTAGGAGGCTAGTTTTCACATCAACATATATTTTATGTCAACAACCCTTTCAGGAACATACATTTCAAAGAATAAGAGCCAATTAACTTTACCAAAAGTATTCTCCCACACTCAAGCAAGATTCCTGCTACCAGTAGCTCATTTCTTTCTGTTTCAAGTTGATGAAATCTGTACATTTTTATGATTAAGATTGTAGTTGAAAAAAACATCCACAATCCTCGATCAATTTTGGAAATATGGCTGAGGTGCAACACAAGCTTTGTGGTCAGAATACAAAAGCGGGATTTCAACTACACTAAAACCACTAAAGGCATCCTAATGTGTCTTTCTCATTATCTCGACAATGCTCTCAGTAGCCTTCTATTGTTATTGCAGTTATTGTGATGTTTATAAGCCTATAATATGCACCGTGCTATGATGCGACTTTTTCATTTTGATTTGCTATTTTCTTTCATTTTTTACTTTTATACGTAGTTGTTGATTTGTGAAATATAACTAAAATAATTATTTAAAAAAACATGTATGCACTACGTGGCTAGAACAATTTGTGCCTAATTATCAAAAGAGAACTAGCAATGGCACCCAAAAAGTGTGGTTCCACAAACTGTATGCTTGTGATTTCTGAAGTGCAGCAAGGTTTATTTGTGTGGTTTTATAAAACGTGTGCAAGGACTAACCGGTGCTGCAGTAGCGCCTCAGATAAGAAACACAAACATGAAATACCATTTACCAGTACATAATAGAGTTGCACACAGGAATGCAATGCCAACAAATCTAAAGAAAAACAGAGTTATATTTTACAAATCAACAACTACGTTTACAAGGAAAAATGAAGGAAAATAGCAAATCAAAATGAAAAAGTCACATCCTACATGGCTTGCACGGCGCTCCCCAGAAACCTCTGAGTACAGGCTTGATGAATTATTTGCTGTGCTGGTAGTGCCCACAACAGTCATAGTTTTTGGCCAGACACTCATTTTCATTGGCTAATATGCCAAAGTATGTATTTTACATTTCATCTCACAGCCTCTGTGATGTCAAAAAAAGATATCTTAAGACTCTTCCAGAAGGATGAACCACCTAGGGAAGGTTAATGGGAGGAGGACATTGTCTGGCTCGCCTCTTATTAAAGGTTATTATAGGTTAATATAATGGTCAATGGGCCAAGTTGTGGACTTCATAGCAACATGCAAGATGTTTCTGCATTTGAGGAAGGGCAAAGAGCAGGATCATAGACAGGTGTCATCCTCAGAAAGGCAGATGGTGAGGTATCTGTGGATTACTTAGAATCCCTGAGAAAGAGTGTTTATATGAACATGTCCAGTGATCTACCATTGAGCTCTATTCCTGAACAATCTATGCATTGATTGGTCAATGTGGATTAATTATGAGTAACCAACTCAAACCTCCTTTGAGTTATTTGTACTTTAGTCTGAGCTGCATGTTGAAGTCAGAGTATGGTATCTTAGCAGACACTCTCAGTATTCTGAGGGAAGATGGCTTTGAAACCACAGAAATAAAATTGGTGAGTGGACTAATTCCTTGCACACTTGGTCTTCCATATCCATGTGCCACTCAGAACGGTAGAAATACTGTTGATGCTGAATAACAAATGTGCCCTCATGCAATGCTGGTGGACAGGATCTCTGAACTATCTCTTGTGGTGCCCTCATTGAACACCTGCCTCGTTTGCCAAGACGTTCTTAGGTTTAAGCAGTGATGTACAGTTTCTACTGTCAGACAACCATTATGCTTTACATTGGCGTTGATTTTTAATATCATTCATGTCTTTTTATCTGTCTTTAGTTGTAGGATTGTGACTAAAATCATTGCAGCTCTGTTTGTTGTTACACCGTTTGTACATTTAATATTGTCAGATGCTGTCATACTGCGGTTTCATGCAGCTTCTATGCTGTAATCTATTTCTGTAAACTTCGGTTTCTTTCACAAAGGTTAATGCTAAACAAAATGTCCAACAATAATGAGATGGGTCCTATCCCTTTCTGGCAAGGAACCACAGTTAACATTGCTTTAGTATCTGAACCCACACCATCCCTTATTCCAACATAGTTGCATACATTGCCTGAATAGATTAGTATCAACTAGATTGGAGGAGAGCATGGACCATGAAAAGACAAGGCCAGGATCTGTCCTCCCTTAAGTGCAGCTATTGAGCCCATTAGCTCTTCTAATGTGCTAGGACTTTCCAGAAATTGAATATTCTAGTAAATAGTTTGGTAAAATGATGAGGTGCATGTTAAGACGGATTTCTGAACTCTGTCCTGGTGGCGCAGAAGTTCAGAAGGCCAACCTAATTACTTGGAACAGGGTAACCTCTGGACGAGCCAGACCAATCAAGGTAGCGATCGCGGCGGTCAAGACTAGGTCTCAAGAGGGGTGAGGGTGACTGAAAGCCCGCAATGAGCACACAAAGCAAGATCACTTACAAACTACTCCAAACAGTTGTTATATTAAAAATATATACACATTTATTCCAAGGCCTTTAAAACAATGACCGTAGCGAGAAAATCACAATATAACGATAGTAAACCAACACATACCATATCAACACAATATATATACAAATACGACAGTCTCAAGCGTTAGATGCACGAAATGGGTAGTCCACCTAAAAGGGAAGGAAGACAGACAGTGCGAAATAATGCTTAGACCCAGTTCGCCTTCAGAGGCACCTAACTAGATGGAAGTCTGAGCCCTGCGAAGAGTGGAGCCTTGTGCTCAAAAGTACCTGCACACGCTGGTGCCAAAGGGCAAAAGGAGAAGCTCTTCGAGGGAAATCAGGCAGTTCAGTTTAGTGCACAAAAGAAGAAGAACAAGTTCCGCGACTCAAGCGCAGCCTCCACAGTGGGCAGAAGCAGAACACGAGTACGAAAAAGGGTGCTGTTTGACACAGCGGGGAAAAGCAATGGGCTCCTGCAGGAGGGCGACCAGATCCTAGCTATGCTACTCACCGGTCCCCGATGCAAGCAGACCCAGGCTTCTCCGCGTCCGTTTCAGTAGCTGGCAGGTTCAGAAGAGCAGGGAACGCCTCGTCGTCGTGTTGAGTAAAAAGACGTCCCAATCGAAGAAACCCGCACAGTTTGTTACCACAGCAGGGCAACGGAGCGGCCGTGTGTATCTGAGCCAAATGTACACTACTCACTTCAGACTTGGGAACGCCAAGTGTACGAAGCATGTGAGAGTGACAAGGACTCGAAATACTACACAACCTGGCGGCGGTTACAGAGCAAGACTCCCGTGTAAGCTGGTCAGTCAGCTGGATGGCCCAGAGACACTTCCAAAGGCTTACTGGCAGGAGATGGTGAAGATGCCGAGAATAGCTGTTCCCGCTATTCCAAAGGTCGAAGAACCAGTACAGGCCTTCTGGTTCGATCAAAGGCGAAAAGGGTTTCACAAGGCGACAGCAGTGCAGAGGGGAAGTCCTTCAGCGGGTCACCAGCGATTCCTCGGTCCAGCCTCTTGGTTGCAGGATACTTGGCTCCTGTATTCCTTCGTTCGTGAGAACTCAGGAGATCGACATGGTAGTGGTGTTTCCAGCCCCCTCTTATCCACGGTTCCCTTCGCGCCAAAACGGAGGGGACCCAATGGGAGATCCGCTCATCAACACTCACACCATTCGTGGACCAATCACGGACCACTGTGGTCCCAGGCATTCACACCACCCTAGACTCTCTGGCATGTGTATTGGGACCAAACATCCCAGCCCACATCCTGGAGGCACACACAAGACATGTAGAAGCCCGCGAAAGCATCCGTGTTTCGCGGGAAAGTACATGCCAAATAAGGAAGGCCCCGGGTCGGCTCGACCTGGGGAAGGTGAAGGGAGCAAGACGGTCAGCGGACAGGACAAAGGAGCCTCGTGGTCTGGCCATTTTGGGAGCCAGGCCACCATTTTGGGTTAAGCGCGGAAAACGCGCTTAGAACGCCAAAAGGAGCTCAAAACACAAGAAACGATCGCTGTCACCATTCCCGTCCCTGAATCACTTGCACCGATCAGATACAATCCTAACCGAGTATCTAGGGCCTGTAGAAGGCTAGAGACCCAAGAGAGCTGTAACTTAGCTTACAGTGCCCTCTTGTGTCATGTTGCACGAAAGCCGCAACATGATAAAAGAAACTACGAGAAACAGCGTTCCCCGGTACTGACTGTCTTAAGGGCATGTCAGTTTCCCCATAAGAAAGGAGCGAAAGCCCAGAGGAGTGCGGCAGAAGGCTGCACTTCTCTGGCAAAGTCAAGAACAAGGTGAAAAACAACAGCAAAAAGTTTAGGGGTTGCCACATGGAAGGAAAATTACCTACAATTATGAAATCTTTCCTAACAGTGCATATCAATGAACATTTCAGAATCTGTCTCTCCTGGGGCACATAGGTTATTTAACATGTCTGCAAAACTGTGCCCTTTTCAAAGCTCAATAATAATGTATTATTATTTTTATAGCTCAAACGAGCGTTATCATAATACATAAAAGCAATACCAGTACAATTAATTAGGATACAACATAACAACAGCAATTACAGTCATCATGGACATCACATTTCCATTCATGTCCCCCTTCAGGGTACTAAATGCTAGTACAGGCCTCTTTACTGGGCAATGTGCTTGCTAATTTCGTAAACAAAGCCAAATACATGTCTACCGACATGTCTTTATATTACTAGCTGAGAATAGCTCATCCGTGTTTCCACAAATACTAGCTATATTATTGTGTTGCTGCTCTTTTCTTAAGGAAGGATGCCATTAAATGATCTACTCTATTTGTCCCTCATGACATTTGTATCACGTTTTAATAATGGAACTGAAAGCAGCCTGGATATAATCATGGTGAGTTCTACACAAGCATTAAGCATTACTCAATAGCTTTCCTCATAGACAGCGGCTATGCACTTTATTCAAGGTTTCTAATATCCACCAACCATATATTTATCTATGAAAGTTTCTTATTCATTGATTGATATGATCTCTCAATGATGCTTCAAAGGCATCCCACTTGTTATGCACATGGGTATGCTTGGGTCTATAATTGTTGAATTGATTGCTATTGAATGAAGTGATACATAGTCCTTCCTTATGAAGATTGTGCTTGTATCATCAACTGCATGATAGTTAACGTTTGCCTTGTATTTCGATAGATATGCACACAGGGACATGGACTGAAATATCAATGGAGCTTAATGCAGCATATAGGATTGAGACAAGAAGATGTTTTTCAACTGAGAGAAATATCACATAAATGATAGGGAAGGCTGCACTGTCACATCACGTCACCAGGTCTCCTTCAGGAAATCAATGAAATGTAAGGTGCTTGTATTGAAGGGGCAGATTTGTACTCCCTGTCTAAGTGCACGTTGACTACTTCATTACAGTCTCTCACAAAAAATACATCATAGCCCATATCCACAGGTGTAAAGACGCACTAAAGTTGAGAATGGAAATATGTATCATGTTAATGAATTAATATTGTATTGCTTAACACTGAACACTAGTCTCTAAGCATGGGATCAGGATCAGAACCAGTTTTGCTCTGCACGGTCTTGCTTCAAAGACATTGTCTGTGAGCCATCTTCCTGGCCCTAATAATGGCATTTGCAAAAATCCATCTGCTTTCATCACCAGCTATGTGTGATGTGACTGTACCTCTTACGCTTTTTCACAAGATAATTGATGTGTCTCGCTTTTCATTTTTAAATGTATTGAGTATATTACTTGGCCACCCCACTGCCTTGACAATTCACCAACTGAAACCTGGGATTCATGATGTATCACAAAAGCTCTGAAAGAGCCCATTGTCTTGGGGTGTTCAAATCTCGCACCACCACTCAGAACATATTTCTTTGGAGAATATAGCCATGAGTAACTTCAAATACCAAGAGCGATATCCCTAACACCCAGGCCTTGTCCAACCTCTAGAATTAGTGTTTAGTAAGCCAACATACTGAATTGTTATCAATATCATTGTCATCATATTCTTATACTCGGGAGTAACTTCAGGAAATAGTTCATCCACGTTAAGGCAAGCAAAAGTATCCAGAGGAATAGTACATTTAATCATTCATAATACACATTGGTAAGCATTGAATGAAATATCTACCAAAACAAACATAATAAGCACATTGTAATAATGGAAACTCATCCTAAACTAGGCAACAAGTATATTAGAATACTAACTAAGAGAACAACAACAAAGGTTATGCAAATGGATAAAGAACCATTTGTAACTAATAATTTGGTTAGCATCACAATTATCCTAACACAGTACGTTTTTAAATCTATTTAATTTCATTTAGTTCATTACAAACTTTTAAAATGAAAAATAAAAAAAAGGACTAGAACATTTTAGATCATCATTTATGTTGTGTTTCAATTTCCCCAATTTCCTAACTTTCTTTCAAGTTCTTCCAGATAAAAGGTTAACGCAAACAACACTTGTTTGTTTCCTCCTTCATTCAGTAGGCTTTAAACATCCTCCATACTTTGGCTGGTCGACAGTACATTCACTTTCCCAAAGGAGGACATTCTCAAGGCTTGACATTTTTCACAATATAAAACCAGATGTTTTAGGGATTCGCTTGAAGTCCCGCAGAAGCGACATTGATCACCATCTTTTTGGGCTTTAGTCCAGCTATTAATTATTTCTTTAGTAGGATAAAGATTGAGGGGGAAACATCATAAATGTTCTTCTCTTGACTTTAGAGGGAAATTTTGCCAAATAATTTGGAAGTTTATGATGCTCTCTTGCTTCTGAGGGAGCGTCTTTCATACATCTATGGGTCAATCCTTGCTCCGCTGTTTCATACCAATCTTGCTCCCATAGATTTTGTTTAAATTTGTTAGGGTTTTGAATTAGCGTTTCAATGTCAGAAGCCAGGTAGTTTAACATTTTCGCACAGTTTTCTTTCCATTGGTCAAGAATAGAGTTTGTTGTTTGATTGTGTATGGATTCAAGTATTTGGAACTGCAGTAGATTGTCTGCACCCATGATCTTCCAATACAGAACAAGAGTATTACACAAGATTCTAGCATTTATCAAGATCATACCAAGTTCATATCTAAGACAGGCGATCGGCACATCTTTTGGTAGTTGGAGAATCTTTGACTAAGAGGTATTCTCACACCAAGGTCAGATAGCATATGTACAACCCAGCATGGTTTCTGCTCCAAAAATAAGATCTGGAATTGCTTTAGCTCAATAGAAATCCATTACTATCTTTAAACTAAAGTTGCCATATTTTCGATTAATGACTGCACCTTGGACGGCCAGCATTCTACATTTCCGTCTTATTCTTTGTATCATTGGTTCATCAATTAGATTTGAATTGATAGTTACCGCCAGGTATTGATCTTGCTTAACATACTCGACAGAGTCTTTCCCACTATGCCACTTCATTTTTTCAGGTTTTTCTTCTGGTTGTTTCGCCTTAGGTTTTGCAGAATCAAAATGTATGTTTTACTTGGGTTGATTACCAATGCATTTTTATCGGTGTATGTTTTAAGGGCAGTTAGTTTTCGCTGCAGACAGATCGGTGTTAAGTCCAACAATACCATGTCATCTGCATAAACCATATGTCCTAGTTCTCTCCCATTTATCTTGAGGGGTACGATCAAATTTCTGACAGGTCATCGCCTACGTCTGAAATTAGCAGGTTTAATAGGATTGCACCCAAAGCACATCCTTCTTTTACTCCCCTTGTGGACCGAATCGGGATGGAAAGCAGACCGGCTTGGTTTAATCTGATCCTGATTGATGTATTTGAGTGGAGCCGTCATGAGATTATTCGGACAGTTATAGAGCACCAACTTTTGCCATAGTATTTGTCAGTCCACACTGTTGAATGCATATGCTAGATCGACCAAGGCTACGTATATGATGGTATTCTTCTTGATTGCTTCCATCGTTAGCATATTTAGCATCAGCAGATTTAGGGAACAACCTACTCCCTTTAGAAACCCTGTTTGTCTTATGTCATAGGTCTTTGTTTGCTTTAAACATAATACCAGTTGATTAAGGATCTGTGTAGAGAATATCTTACCAACCACATCAATCAGTGCTATTGGTCTAAAATTTCTTGGCAGTGCTTGATCTCCTTTTTTGAACACAGGGACAATTTTGCTCTCTTCCATGATTTAGGAACTCTCTTGCTCCTTTGAATATTCAGGAATTTGTTATAGCAGAATTTCTCCCATGATTCAGGATGTTGTTTAAGGAGGAAATTGGTTAGACCGTCAGGTCCTGGAGCTCTAGAAGAGCTTAGATCTTTTATGTTCTTTAGGATGGCTTCTTCTGTGATTTTCAAATCCTATTCTTTCGTTTCTTCAGGTTGTTTATAATGAAGTTGGGTTTGTTTAGAAAATAACTTGGTAAAGTGAGTAATCCATTTAGATTCTGATACTAAACTTGACAAAAGTGAACCTTGCGGTGCTTCGATGTTGATTTATGACTGCCCAAAACTTGCTTAGGTTCCTATTTGTCATTAGTTTTAGCATATCCTCTGCATCTTCTTGTAATATATTATGTCTGTGCATCTTTAGCCATCTTTAATATTGTTTCTTGCTTTCATTGAATTCCTTCCACCAATCTTTATTTCCTACCTTCTTTTAGTAATCTTTTATGCTTTCTTAATTCACGTTTTTTTTTAATTATTATTTGATCGTACTTGTTCAGGTGGCTAAAGCTAGGCTTTTTGGATCCACAGGTGTTCTCAGTATATTGCTCGAGAGATGACATGTATTCATTTACGTCATCTAGGCCATCTAAGCGGGCCCTTTCTAATGAATTTGTCATTTTTGCGATTTTTCGTCCACACAGTTTCTCTTTCTTCCTGGCTCTACAATAAGTGGTGTTTTCCAATGGCCCTCTTTAATAGAGTAGTATCCACTTATCATAGTAATTACCAGGTTGTGGTCACTTTGTTTCATCTCGATAATGTTTAAGGCTTTTATTTGTCCAAAGATTGATAGTGAAACATAGATATAATCCAAAATGGGTTTGTTCTTTCCATGGGTCCAAGTATATTGAGGTGGTATTTCACCGTTCACGTTCCCATTCAGTGATTACATTTTTCTTGCGTCCATTTCTTCAACCCATGCTAATTTAATGAAATATGGGTCGTTGCGGGTTTCAACGATATTGCACTTTTTGTTGTCGGTCAAATGGAGAGAAGTCATGTTTAAATCGCCACATAATATTATCTGGGCTCCTTTGTCTTCGCTTTCTATAGAGTCAATTAGGTTACATATCTGGTCTAGGAAATCAGATTCATCTGACGCACTATGTTGACAGTATATGTTTAAGATGATGATCTATTTTCGCTGATGAGCCTCATCTTTTCTGATTTCGATTAGCGATACCAGTATATATGGAAAGGGATTTTTGGAGGAGATCAAGTGCATATTTGTTCCAGTTTTTACTAGTGTTAACAAACCAGCTTTTGGTATTCCTTTATTTTTACATATTGCGGGGTTAAAGGCAGGGTTAAAGGCTACTTTGTGGTTAGTTGCAACCAGTCTTGTAGACACCCAAGTTTCTTGAAGACAAACTATATCAAGTTGTTCAAGTTCGATATGGGCAGTGTTGTAGAGATGTAGAAACCCACGAGTATTCCAGGATCCGACCTTTAAACCCACTTGTGTATGATCCGTCTGGCATTTGCTTTCCATATTTCCATTTAAAGCTCCTGCAAGCCAAGACCAAGTTTTGTCATCTTTGATATTTGCATCGTTCAGATTTTGGGATCTTTTATTCAGGTTTTTCACTTCTGCCACAAAGGTGATCTTAATCTCTTCAGGTACTGACGTTCTCAAGGACACATCGTTGGAAATATGTATGTCATTTTCCTCATGATTAATGTGTATCTTCTCTGGTAGGATTCGTTTTTCAGAGGTGTCAACTTGTGTAGTCCTCACATGCGGTTCTTTACTGTCTTTGTAGAATCCGTTTGTCCATCCTCCGGGGATCATATTAGGTTCGATTTTACGTTCATCAGACTCTTCGGCAAGATGAAATCCTAAAGAGTTTAGATCCGAACTGTTATTTAGCAGCAGGTCTCATACAATTCTTGAGTGAATATGCAATTTCACCAAATCCATTGTGCTTTCTTGGACAAATTCAACGGTCTTGATGTCTTCTGAAGCAATAGATTGTAATTGAGGTATATGCTTAAACAATTGCAATACATTTCTACAATTCAAGATGAACTCATCCTTTCCTCTCAAAAACCCTTTCTAACGTTAAACAGTAATTTGATTTACAGTTCTGTTTTTTGGGCAGCTTGTTGAACCTTTTGCATCCGGACATGATTTTGAGATTCTGTTTTTCTTTCATCAAACCATAAAGAATCGTCTTCTGTCATGTCCGCGATTTCTTTTGAGTTCACAGAGTTTCGTCAATCTATCGTTGGTCGATTTGGTTCTTCTTTCCTTGTATATGTGTCAACAGCACTTATGGTTGAGTGAGCTAAACAGTTTTTCATTTCTGTGCGGGTTAACCGCTCACTTAAAGTCAAGTATACAGGAGCGGCAGTCACATGATCCATGAGGCTTTTGCTTAAGGCACATACTGGAGGTATAAGCTTGACAATTTCACATACACGCATTGGCCGAACACCTAGTTCACCTAAATATCTATCTTTTGTGTTCTCTGCTTCGGGAGATGGAGCGTCGCTAACACAAGGCTTTCTCACTTCACCAGACAACAAGCGTTTTTGAGCAACATCCTTGTTTTCTTGATCGGTGGGTAGAGAGATTTACAAGTAGGTCAATCATAGCGGCTTCTGCAGCTTCTTGGTTTTCTATTTCGATTATTTCCTCAGTATTTAATTCAATAGAGTTTTTTTTTCGTTCTTGGTGTCCAACTGACTCTGTGCTTTTAGTTTAATATTACAGTCAGATTTGTTATCCATTTTTGTCTGTAACAGAGCGTGTAGAGTTTTCATATTTCTTAAAAATTAACATGAGCCTCTTGTCTGCAGATTTTTCCGTTGCTGGATATTTTGGGATTTATTTTGCTGTTTCACACAGGTTTTCTTTTCAGCTGAGTTACTCACAATATTCACTCCCAAACTAACTTTCACAAAAATTGAGAAATTGTTTTTGTTATTTTCCATTAATTTTATTGTATTGCACCCGAGGGAGCATTCAAATTTTCAGGCACAAAGGGTAATCCATGGGCTTGTGCAGAAGTCGACAGCAAGCTTTGAAAGTTATGATCCGATGATGCATTTTGATTGGCAGTAACACCTCCCACACTTAACCTCTTTTGGGCCTTGCATTTAGCCCCATGTAGATCTATGTCTATTACTTCTGCTGTAATTTCGTCTTTTTGTACTTCGTCGGCTGCCACAGTTGTTTTTCAGTAGAGACTGGGTCACTCCGTGGGTGTGCAAATTGATGTGCATCTGCGGTCTCGATTACTACACTCCATTGTGTATTTTTCTTTGTCTCATTTACGTCAGGCTCCCCTTCTCTATGCAAGTATTTAGCGGCCATCGCTTGATGGTTGTTCATCATTGATACCGTTTCTCTCGTAACCTCTGCCAATAAACGTTTATCCTCAGCTGTGGTTTTCAATTGCTCTTTTTTCATTTCCATAAAGGTTTCATGGGTCTTAATGTCATTTTTTATTTGGGACTTTAGTCCTTTCATTTCAGCTTTGAAATTTACCATGTTAGTGTTGAATAGTGCCAATAAGGTGTTTTGATCCCATCCAGTTTCCCCCAGTTTGATCCCATTGAGCTGCTTATATAGCTTGAATAGAGCGGTCACTGTTATTGACAAGGCCAAAGTCAAATTTGGTTGCAATTCATTTATAATTTGTTCGACCAAATTGAAGCATTGTTGTCTGCTTTCATGGTTATCGTCATTGAGATGAGACGGTGGTCTAATGTAGTTCCTTCGTGATTTAAAGTTTTTCTTGGTATGTCGGTGGAATCACAAGAGGAATCTGTTTCAGAAGCACTTGTTTCGGAACTATTATAAAATCTGTAATTTGCCGCAATTTTTTGTCTGTAAAGGGTCTCTTCGTTTAGTGTAGATGTACGCTCAGTATATAAACGTTTTTGAGAGCAGGGAATCCTGCCGTTAAAGCCATTCTCTAATCTCCTTCGTTTGAGCAGTTGATAAGGATTTCCTTGACACGTGCGGTCATCTAGTACCACAGAGTTTTCCGTAGTGCCAGCGGCATTGAAGTTATTTGGAGATGTCAGGAGTGGATTGGTTTCTAATTGCACCTGAGACATGTTATTTATTTGCCGAGTTGAGGAGATTGATTGATTAATAGTTCTCAAGTCCTCTATCAGTTTGTCCGCTACTATGATAGAGTCCCTCCTTCTAGTCAAAGGTGCAGAAGGTGTGGTCTTAAAGGGATTGGTTGTTGTGTTTCGATTGTTTGTCAGTGCTTTTGAATCAAAAATTTCCTCAAAAGTCTCTGGTCTCGCTTTTTCAAATACATCATCCGGCGTCGAGACAACGTCATCTTCTAAGTTAATCATCAGTTCATTTGTTCTTAGGACACTTTTCTGAACTCACGGAATTTCATGACCAGCTCTTTCATGAGTTGCGCCTTCATCTTTTACGAGCATGTGTACTTTATTTTGATAATCAACGGCTCGCTGAGCAAGGAATGCTAGTGAACACATTGTGCTGTTATTGACATCGTAACCACATGAAACGCTAGAAATGAAGTTGCGATTCGGCTCAGTTTCAAGGGAGCTGTCGTGAATAGAGATTAAAGCGTCACCAGTTCGCGCTGATTTTTTTCCCTGGCTAGCCTCATTTTGATCAGCAATAAAGTAGCGTTGCCTCAAGGGAGCTACACTCGCTACAACACGATTGCTTGTCAGTGTTTTGGGACAGTTTGTTGTTCCTCGCAGCCCCCCGCCCCCTCCACCGGCCATTTTCTTTTTTTCAGGTTTACATAAAGTGCAAGGTTCTCCGACTTGCACCGTCGCGGTGTTGAGGGGCGCAGCGGGGTCATTGTAGTCTCTGAGCAGCCTTTGATGGAGTTTCGCACGCAGCCATCGCAGCTGGCTGGTAGCTGACAGCGCACTCAGTGAAGACAGCAAACACACTCCCACGCACTCTGCGACACTCTGCGACCGGAAGGAGGTTTTATAGAGTTAGTAGAAATGAAAAACAGCTCCACGGGTCCAATGTGAATCTTGCAGCAATCCAGTAGTAAAGCAAGCACAGGGACCAACACATCAAACACACTCCCACGCACTCTGCGACACTCTGCGACCGGAAGGGAGGTTTTATAGAGTTGGTAGAAAAACAGCTCCACTGGTCCTATGTGATTCTTGAAGCAATCCAGTAGGCAGTACATATTCATATGGCACAGAAACTGTACATGCATCATCACTGATTCATCCAGTTGTGGTTCATACTGCTCATTGTGTTGACTCGAATGCTATGTTTCAGGGAAGATGCACAGGGGTGGCTCATTCATAATGGGCGACGAGGAGTCCATTTCCCCATTTTGGATGATCTGCCAAACCAGCGCAGTGAAAACACTAAGTCCATCATGTGCTCCAAATAAAGCAGCATTCTAACCTGAAAGGGCATCTTATAATACACTCCTTCAGATGCCCTTATACACCCCTTTGCTCTTTCCACACATCAGGGGACTTTCTGGGCATTTAAAAGCACCCCCTGAATGCACAAACGGAATGTGATCTTAGCAGCCCAGAAAAGGCGCCCCCCCATTCCTGACCCATTACTGACCCTGTCATGACTTTTTTTTAAGTGTGACAGACACAGTTTAAACCGAGGCTGTCACACTTGCATTTCAATCCTCCAACCGGGGGACTCATCTCAGTGGAATGCGCTCCTGGCAACCACGCTGGGAACCTGTCATACACTAGTTTCAGGACTGTACTCCTAAAATTAATGTATGCAAGTGGGTGGTCAGTGCATCTTTGCACTACTGTTCAATCCCACCAGAAATGCTAAGGTAACCCTTGCGATTAAGGTGACTTGAGCATTTCAGAAACCAGCACAAAGGATTCGAGCGCATTCTCTGCTCTCTTCTCATCTGAGCTACCTTTTGAGAATCGAACCCAGAAAGTCTGAACTTTAAATGAGGTATTTTTGCACAAGTGACAACCCACATGTTTTTATTTCCTCCACACTGGCTGTTCTTCCATACATCTTTTATTTGTCAATGATTTTCTGTAATGTTCTGATTGCAGCCTGTGAGCAAGATAAATGTTTATTTTTATTCAAAGAAGTCTGGAGATAAAACTTTGACGCAAATGGGGCCACGTTTTGACGCTCTATTTTTTCTGGAAGTTCAAGAAAGGCTGGGGGTTACTTGTTCTGTTCTTCTTCTCAACATAATCATTATGTTTCTTTGTGTTAGCGATCTCTGCCTCCAGCTTGACACGCCATGGAGAGACGTCGATGTTAGTAATCTCTGCTCCTCAGCTTCAGGAATTTTGATTGTCTCATCCCATTTGCCCTGGTGGTTTTAAGCCACTCATGTTTGACTACAAGGTAAGGATGGCGAACATCAATTTTCTCCACTTTCTGGAAGAGTGTCAGGTGGGTTCTTGGTTGAAGATGGACGTTCAGTATTGTTTGGCAGCTGGTTCACACAAAATGCAGTTTTGATATATTTTAATAGACTAACTGGAAGTATTGTGCAGCAGTGGAACAATAAAAACACGTCCAAAGTCACACGCACACTTCATCAGACCATGTACAGGAACATTAGTTGAACCTGGGCTAACACTTTAATACACCTTTTGTTTTACAGGTGCTGCTGCTAAGGTTTTGGCTATGCACTTTCTCACATCTTGTTTTGGCACTCTCAGTAGTCATTGTACAGATTTAATGACTCCCAGTAATCCTTGTGTGCAGATTGCTTTAATGGTATATATTACTTACACGGGTAGAGTTTATGTGCAGCAATATTTGTAACTGTAAAGGCACTGGTGGAGCTCAGAAAATGCAGCAATCCGTCATAATACGTCAGGCTAAAGACAGGTGTTTTTGTGAGGGGGGAGGTCTTGCCATCAGCAAAGCACTGGAACATTCTTCTATTCAGAGGCGTTGCTAGGGGGGGCTAAGCGGGCTATAGCCCTAGGTCTTTTGGTTGTAGCCCCGGACAGAAAATCAGGAGTTACAGCCAAAAGGCTGGCTAGCCCCCAGTTCCGACAGTTCCGACATTAGCATAGCCCCAGATCTTTTCCAGACCTAGCAACACCCCTGCTTCTGTTAATATGAAAGTGGCAAAAAGTAAGTCACTTTCATAGGCATCAGTGTTCTATATTTAGGATCACTCTGCAGGAAAACATGAGGAAGTTGCCCCGCTGTGCTCAGTTATATTGATCGTCTTGGAAGCACATCATGCTTATAGTGTGGTAAGATGAGGAGCACACTCCCAAATAAATGTTTGCCGCCCTGTGTCTAGGTGACAATGTATTGTTTGAAGCAAGTCAATGTGGTTGTAATAATATTTAGCCATTTGCAACTGTTAACAGTGATATTGAATAATATCAAGTCCTTGCTACCTTGATAAACCTAAAACGGCAACTGCAGCAGAAAGACAGAACCAAATGCTGAGTTGCAACATCGGTGTATGCTCTGTGGTGTATGCTCCGGTAGGTACAGATCCCTCTCCAACCAAAAACCCACCAGACACTCTTCCAGAAACATAGTGGAGAAAGTTGATGTTCTCCATCCTTACCTGGTAGTCACACATGAGGGGCTTAAAACTATCAGGACAAATGGGATGAGGCAATCAAAAGGCCTGACGCTGATGAGCGGAGATTACCAATAGCAACGACATCTCTCCATGGCTTGTCAAGCTGGAGCCAGAGATCGCTAAGAAGAAACATAATGATTATGTGGAGAAGAAGAACAGAACACGTAACCCCCAGCTTTCTTGCACTTCCAGAACAAATAGAGCTTCAAAATATGGCCCCATTTGTGTCAAGTTTTTATCTCCAGACTACTTTGAATAAAAATAAACATTTATCTGGCTCACAGGCTGCAATCATAAAATTACAGAAAATCATTTATGAATAAAAGTGGTATCGAAGAACAGCCAGTGTCTCATTTGAAGTGTGAATAAAATAAAAACCTGTGGGTTGTCACTGGTGAAAAAATACCTCATTTAAAGTTTAGACTTTCTCGGCTCGAATCTCAAAAGGCAGCTTAAAAGAGAGGACCGCAGTGCAGGGAAGGCACTCGTATCCTTTACACTGCTTTCTGAAATGCTCAAGTCACCTTATTCGCAAGGGTTACCTCAGCATTTCTGGAGGGATTGGACAGTAGTGCAAATATGCACTGACCACCCACTTGCATGCATTAGTGTTCGGAGCACAGTCCTGACACTAGTATATGACAGGGTCCCGGCGTGGTTGCTGGGAGCGCATTCCACTGAGATGGGTCCCCAGGTCGGAGGATTGAAATGCAAGTTCGACCGCCTCGATTTAAACTGCGGCTGTCACACTTAAAAAAAAAAAAAAGTCAGTAATGTGCCAGGAAGGGGGCGTGACACCCAGAAAGCCCCCTGATATGTAGAAAGAGCAAAGTTGTGTATAAGGGCATCTGAGGGAGGCAGCTATAAACAAGGCTAAGGCCTTATTGTGTGGCATTCTGATCATCGGTTTATAATCAGAAGCACCATGAGTGCACCTGTGCACTGAGGATCCTTCCTCTTGGCAAGTTATAAATGGAACAATGTGGTTACTTCCCGTTATGAGGGTTTTCCTGTATCTGCTTTGCATCTTCAACTTCTCACCAGTTCCATGGGCGAGACGCAAATAGCAGACACTGCTGTTTGACATTGTGAGCTGGTTCTTCGTGCGCTCAACATTAGCCGCAGTACTAGATACATCGCCAGGATCCGATCCCCTGCAGGGATCCGAATCTTCACTCTACACAGCCTGGAAGATACAAGTATATGTTGCAGGATGTAGTATTAAGGGATTTGGCAAGCAAGCGCCCAGATAGGTGACCATCTATTCATTGTTGAACTTTTAAATAGTTGTTAGCTTTAAAGGAACATGGCTTTGCTTTGGACATTAACTAGCCTAAATATTGGATATTTAAAAGCAAAAAAATACTTATTTATGTATCAAAATTCCGTTCAGTTTATATCTGAGCGTTCCCCAGTTAAAATTTGTATACGCTTGACGGAAGCTTTCCCTTTCTAATTGAATGACACGCCATTATAATGACAGTGTGACCTGGGACATAGCATTGGTTCATTGGTTCATTTATCATTGAAACACTTTTTCAGACTTGTGCTCACTATCGACTTCTGCATTTAATCTCAACATAAAAGGCAACAGCAAATAAAAATGGTATGAGTAAAAAAAAACTATCTTGAATTACTAAACACACCGCAATAATCCTAAGAAGTCAACACTAGCATACAGCTAAAAAAAAGTTAAATTCCTGCCACTCCATTTCAATTATTACCTATGTCGGATTCCATCTAGATGACACCCTGTGTGCATTCAAGCCTTTCCTTCTAGAACCCCTGCCCCCTTTCTGGTCAGCGCTATGTGAACTCTTACACCACTGTTTGCATAACTGTTTGGAAGCTGTGATCTCCAGCCTCAGTGATGGTCATGGTGCTCTGCTGGTAGAATGCCATATATCTTGCCTCCAAAAATGGACTGCTTCTAGATGTCCCTGACCACCTGGACGTACTTATTCAAGGGGGTGGTAAACGTGGCCTTTTTTTTGGTCAGGATCTGGAATGTACAAGGACAACAATTCCAAAAAATCAACAATTAGTTAAATATGTGGATCACACCTAACACTGCACTCTCAATCCCAAGCCCCCATACTCCAAAAGGGAACACATGTAACGTGCACCATTGCACCTCTATACCACATAACCTCATCCCCATACCTCTACCCTGTACAGCCATTGTAAGCCATATAATCACAACGTTGACCTACATGTACACACGCTACAGTACTCCAATCACCACGTGTTTCTTACTTTATCAGCATGCACATCTTTGACACATTTCTTATAACGGAATCTTGGTTCACCCCACCTTCCACTCATCTTTGGTATCTGGATCCCTCACTGATGCCAGCATCAGGTGCATTAACAACAGAAAATACCATACACCTATTCTTGAACTCCATGGTCTCTTATGCACAAACTAGCAATTTACAACTACCAACCTCCACAAATCAACAAGATGCTCGTCCATTAACTATCTGATATCATCATAGCAGCAGCAGACAACTAACCACTTAATATCTTACTCTGCAATGTCAATCTGCCAGACACACAATCTAAAAAAAAAAGAAAGTAGCCTTCTTTTATCTCTTGTGCAATTTCAACATCAAAAGGTCCATCACATTTCCACCCAATAACTGAGGCAATTCTTTCTACCTCATTCTCACTGGTTGCCATGACATTAGCTGCCTCACTCCCCTGCTTCAAGAGTGGAAATATTGCACAGTGATAAACATCTTGCTCCATCAGGCAAATCATGGACAACAGAGAACCAACAGGATCACACTTCGTTCTTTCAAAAGCTTCCTCAAGAATTACTTAGCATAAGTCATCATTGGACAGGTTTAAACCACCACCCTGCCATCTGAAATCAAATCCACACAAATAATAATTAATCTTGTGGGGAGGTTGACCAAATGCTCTTATTTACAGGACTGACTAGCTGATGTGGAACTCAACATCTTGATACTGTATTGGAAAAATTAAACAATATATATATATCACACTTTTATGAATAAATTAATACATAATAGCACACTTATGAATGGTCAACAATGGGTAATATTACAATAGCACACTTTCTTTAATCAATGAGGAGTTGGTATAGAAAGGATAAGGTAGCAGAGAATACTTTTATGGTTTCAAGGAAATGCAAGGTGGGAAAGAATGCAACACAGAAATAAACTTGATATGATTTCAACAAGAGATAATATGATCACTTTTCCCTTGTGACAACTTACTCCCCCTTATGCAATAGGAAGAGATGGAAATGAGGACACACAGGTTTCAAGAATAAGAGTAATAATGCAGTTCAATCCCAGTTCCCCCCAGCAAGCTTAGAGAAAACAAGGATGATTTTAAAGCAGGCAAAATCCTTTTAAATGTGATTGCAATGAAGTGAAAATATGCTAAAAATGATTGAATTCACTAAAGGAGATTCAGGGTAGGTGATAGCTACTTTGAATTAGTTCAGGTGAACACTAGCAGTGATTCATGAATGATTATCAGGTTGAAAACGAATTTCAGCAGTGGAAAGCAAGAAACAGCGATTTTTAACATGTGGTGAAATGGAGCTAATTTTCAATTCACTGCACTTTTCCCGAGTGCGTATATCGCGATTACGAAAACACTACAAGGAGTTGGAATGTCATTTTAGGTTTGTTGGAAAGCTGATCTTAGCTTTAAAATGACAGTTAAATCTCGATTCTAGGACGTGCGGTTCAAAAGATACAGACGTTTTTGTGGAGGTAGATTTTCAGAAATAAAGTCAAGATTTCAGAATGACAGCGCTTTTACAAGTTGGAAATCACAGAATGGACACACGATTTCTATGCAGTTCTGCACAGGTTGAAATGGTTTGACTAAGATTACTTTAGACTAAGAGATGACTATGCACAGTTCTAGAATAGATACTCACTCCTAGTTTTTGGAAGGGAATGGACATAGTCACAGATCTGGTCAGGTTTGGACTGCACTATCGCCACCGGATGGTCAGGCATTGGTTCTGCTCACAGCGTGTCTCCCTACCCCCCGCTCATGCCCCGTGTCTCTCTCCTGTTCCCCCCACCCCCACTCATGCCCCGTGTCTCTCTCCTGTTCCCCCCACCCCCTGCTCATGCCTCGTGTCTCTCTCCTGTTTCCCCCACCCCCCGCTCATGCCCTGTGTCTTCCTCCTGTTCCCCCACCCCCGCTCATGCCCCGTGTCTCCCTCCTGTTTCCCCCACCCCCCGCTCATGCCCCGTGTCTCCCTTCTGTTCCCCCACCCCCCGCTCATGCCCCGTGTCTCTCTCCTGTTCCCCCCACCCCCACTCATGCCCGGTGTCTTCCTCCTGTTCCCTCCACCCCCTGCTCATGCCCTGTGTCCCCCCCACCCCCCGCTCATGCCCCTTGTAGCTCTCCTGTTCCCCCCACACCCCCGCTCATGCCCCGTGTCTTTCTCCTGTTCCCCCACCCCCGCTCATGCCCCGTGTCTCTCTCCTGTTCCCCCCACCTCCCGCTCATGCCCTGTGTCTTCCTCATGCCCCGTGTCTCTCTCCTGTTCCTCCCACAACCCCTGCTCATGCCGCGTGTCTCTCTCCTGTTTCCCCCACACCCCCCACTCATGCCCCGTGTCTTCCTCCTGTTACCCCCATCCCCGCTCATGCCCTGTGTCTCTCTTCTGTTCCCCCCACCCCCTGTTCATGCCCCGTGTCTCTCTCCTGTTCCCCCATCCCCACCCCCCGCTCATGCCCCGTGTTTCTCTCCTGTTTCCCCCACTCCCCGCTCATGCCCCGTGTCTCTCCTGTTCCCCCCACCCCCCGCTCATGCTCCGTGTCCCTCTCCTGTTCCCCCATCCCCGTTCATGCCCCGTGTCTTCCTCCTGTTCCCCCACCCCCACTCATGCCCCCTGTCTCTCTCCTGTTCCCCCCACCTCCAGTTCATGCCCCGTGTCTTCCTCCTGTTCCCCCACCCCCGCTCATGCCCCGTGTCTCCCTCCTGTTCCCCCCACCCCCCGCTCATGCCCCGTGTCTCCCTTCTGTTCCCCCCACCCCCCGCTCATGCCCCGTGTCTCTCTCCTGTTCCCCCCACCCCCACTCATGCCCCGTGTCTTCCTCCTGTTCCACCCACCCCCTGCTCATGCCCTGTGTCCCCCCACCCCCCGCTCATACCCCTTGTAGCTCTCCTGTTCCCCCCACACCCCCGCTCATGCCCCGTGTCTTCCTCCTGTTACCCCCACCCCCGCTCATGCCCTGTGTCTCTCTTCTTTTCCCCCCACCCCCGTTCATACCCTGTGTCTCTCTCCTGTTCCCCCCATCCCCACCCCCCGCTCATGCCCCGTATCTTCCTCCTGTTCCCCCACCCCCGCTCATGCCCCCTGTCTCTCTCCTGTTCCCCCCACCTCCCGCTCATGCCCCGTGTCTTCCTCCTGTTCCCCCACCCCCGCTCATGCCCCGTGTCTCCCTCCTGTTCCCCCCACCCCCCGCTCATGCCCCGTGTCTCCCTTCTGTTCCCCCCACCCCCGCTCATGCCCCGTGTCTCTCTCCTGTTCCCCCCACCCCCACTCATGCCCCGTGTCTTCCTCCTGTTCCCCCCACCCCCTGCTCAATCCCTGTGTCCCCCCCACACCCCGCTCATGCCACTTGTAGCTCTCCTGTTCCCCCCACACCCCTGCTCATGCCCCGTGTCTTCCTCCTGCTTCCCCACCCCTGCTCATGCCCCGTGTCTCTCTCCTGTTCCCCACACCTCCCGCTCATGCCCTGTGTCTTCCTCATGCTCCGTGTCTCTCTCCTGTTCCCCCCACAACCCACGCTCATGCCCCGTGTCTCTCTCCTGTTCCCCCCACCCCCACTCATACCCCGTGTCTTCCTCCTGTTCCCCCTACCCCCTGCTCATGCCCTGTGTCCCCTCCACCCCCCCTGCTCATGCCCCTTGTAGCTCTCCTGTTCCCCCCACACCCCCGCTCATGCCGCGTGTCTTCCTCCTGTTACCCCCACCCCCGCTCATGCCCTGTGTCTCTCTTCTGTTCCCCCCACCCCCGTTCATGCCCCGTGTCTCTCTCCTGTTCCCCCCATCCCCACCCCCCGCTCATGCCCCGTGTCTCTCTCCTGTTGCCCCCACTCCCCGCTCATGCCCTGTGTCTCTCCTGTTCCCCCCACCCCCCGCTCATGCTCCGTGTCCCTCTCCTGTTCCCCCATCCCCGTTCATGCCCCGTGTCTTCCTCCTGTTCCCCCACCCCCGCTCATGCCCCCTGTCTCTCTCCTGTTCCCCCCACCTCCCGCTCATGTCCTGTGTCTTCCTCATGCCCGTGTCTCTATCCTGTTCCCCCCACCACCCGCTAATGCCCCGTGTCTCTCTCCTGTTCCCCCCACCCCCCGCTCATGTACCTGTGTCTTCCTCCTGTTCCCCCCACCCCCTGCTCATGCCTCATGTCTTCCTCCTGTTCCCCCCACCCCCCGCTCATGCCCCGTGTCTCTCTCCTGTTTCCCCCACAACCCGCTCATGCCCCATGTCTTCCTCCTGTTCCCCCCACCCCCGCTCATGCCCCGTGTCTCCCTCCTGTTCCCCCCACCCCCCGATCATGCCCCGTGTCTCCCTTCTGTTCCCCCATCCCCCGCTCATGCCCCGTGTCTCTCTCCTGTTCCCCCCACCCCAATCATGCCCCGTGTCTTCCTCCTATTCCCCCACCCCCTGCTCATGCCCTGTGTCCCCCCCCACCATCCCCCGCTCATGCCCCTTGTAGCTCTCCTATTCCCCCCACACCCCCGCTCATGCCCCGTGTCTTCCTCCTGTTCCCCCACCCCCCGCTCATGCCCCGTGTCTTCCTCCTGTTCCCCCCACCCCTGCTCATGCCCCGTGTCTCCCTCCTGTTCCCCCCACCCCCCGATCATGCCCCGTGTCTCCCTTCTGTTCCCCCCATCCCCCGCTCATGCCCCGTGTCTCTCTCCTGTTCCCCCCACCCCCACTCATGCCCCGTGTCTTCCTCCTATTCCCCCACCCCCTGCTCATGCCCTGTGTCCCCCCCCACCACCCCCCGCTCATGCCCCTTGTAGCTCTCCTATTCCCCCCACACCCCCGCTCATGCCCCGTGTCTTCCTCCTGTTCCCCCACCTCCCGCTCATGCCCTGTGTCTTCCTCATGCCCCGTGTCTCTCTCCTGTTCCCACCACAACCCCCGCTCATGCCGCGTGTCTCTCTCCTGTTCCCCCCACACCCCCCACTCATGCCCCGTGTCTTCCTCCTGTTACCCCCACCCCCGCTCATGCCCTGTTTCTCTCTTCTGTTCCCCCCACCCCCGTTCATGCCCCATGTCTCTCTCCTGTTCCCCCCATCCCCACCCCCCGCTCATGCCCCGTGTCTCTCTCCTGTTTCCCCAACTCCCCGCTCATGCCCTGTGTCTCTCCTGTTCCCCCCACCCCCCGCTCATGCTCCGTGTCCCTCTCCTGTTCCCCCATCCCCGTTCATGCCCCGTCTCTCTCCTGTTCCCCCCACCTCCGGTTCATGCCCTGTGTCTTCCTCATGCCCGTGTCTCTATCCTGTTCCCCCCACCCCCCGCTAATGCCCCGTGTCTCTCTCCTGTTCCCCCCACTCCCCGCTCATGTACTCATGTCTTCCTCCTGTTCCCCCCACCCCCTGCTCATGCCCGATGTCTTCCTCCTGTTCCCCCACCCCCGCTCATGCCCCGTGTCTCTCTCCTGTTCCCCCCACCTCCCGCTCATGCCCTGTGTCTTCCGCATGTCCCGTGTCTCTCTCCTGTTCCCCCCACAACCCCCGCTCATACCGCGTGTCTCTCTCCTGTTCCCCCCACACCCTCCACTCATGCCCCGTGTCTTCCTCCAGTTACCCCCACCCCCGCTCATGCCCTGTGTCTCTCTTCTGTTCCCTCCACCCCCCGTTCATGCCCTGTGTCTCTCACCTGTCCCCCCCATCCCCACCCCCCGCTCATGCCCCATGTCTCTCTCCTGTTCCCCCACTCCCCGCTCATGCCCCGTGTCTCTCCTGTTCCCCCCACCCCCCGCTCATGCTCCGTGTCCCTCTCCTGTTCCCCCATCCCCGTTCATGCCCCGTATCTTCCTCCTGTTCCCCCACCCCCGCTCATGCCCTGTGTCTTCCTCATGCCCCGTGTCTCTATCCTGTTCCCCCCAACCCCCGCTAATGCCCCGTGTCTCTCTCCAGTTCACCCCACCCCCCGCTCATGTACCCGTGTCTTCCTCCTGTTCCCCCCACCCCCTGCTCATGCCCCGTGTCTTCCTCCTGTTCCCCCCATCCCCCGCTCATGCCCCGTGTCTTCCTCCTGTTCCCCCCACCCCTCTCATGCCCCGTGTCTCACTCCTGTTCCCCCCACCCCCCGCTCATGTCCCGTGTCTCCCTTCTGTTCCCCCCACCCCCCGCTCATGCCCCGTGTCTCTCTCCTGTTCACCCCATCCCCACTCATGCCCCGTGTCTTCCTCCTGTTCCCCCCACCCCCTGCTCATGCCCTGTGCCCCCCCACCACCCCCCGCTCATGCCCCTTGTAGCTCTCCTGTTCCCCCCACACCCCCGCTCATGCCCCGTGTCTTCCTCCTGTTCCCCCACCCCCGCTCATGCCCCGTGTCTCTCTCCTGTTCCCCCCACCTCCCGCTCATGCCCTGTGTCTTCCTCATGCCCCGTGTCTCTCTCCTGTTCCCCCCACAACCCCCGCTCATGCCGCGTGTCTCTCTCCTGTTCCCCCCACACCCCCCACTCATGCCCCGTGTCTTCCTCCTGTTACCCCCACCCCCGCTCATGCCCTGTGTCTCTCTTCTGTTCCCCCCACCCCCCGTTCATGCCCCGTGTCTCTCTCCTGTTCCCCCCATCCCCACCCCCCACTCATGCCCCGTGTCTCTCTCCTGTTTCCCCCACTCCCCTCTCATGCCCCATGTCTCTCCTGTTCCTCCCACCCCCCGCTCAAGCTCCGTGTCCCTCTCCTGTTCCCCCATCCCCGTTCATGCCCCGTGTCTTCCTCCTGTTCCCCCACCCCCGCTCATGCCCCTTGTCTCTCTCCTGTTCCCCCCACCTCCCGCTCATGCCCTGTGTCTTCCTCATGCCCGTGTCTCTATCCTGTTCCCCCCACCCCCTGCTAATGCCCCGTGTCTCTCTCCTGTTCCCCCCCCTGCTCATGTACCCGTGTCTTCCTCCTGTTCCCCCCACCCCCTGCTCATGCCCCGTGTCTCTCTCCTGTTCCCCCCACCCCCTGCTCATGCCCGTGTCTTCCTCCTGTTCCCCCCACCCCCAGCTCATGCCCCGTGTCTCTCTCCTGTTCCCCCTCCAGCCCCCGCTCATGCCCCGTGTCTTCCTCCTTTTCCCCCACCACCCGCTCATGCCCCGTGTCTCTCTCCTGTTCCCCCCACCCCCCGCTCATGCCCCGTGTCTCTCTCCTGTTCCCCTCACCCCCGCTCATGCCCCATATCTTCCTCCTATTCCCCCCACCCCCCGCTCATGCCCCGTGTCTTCCTCCTGTTCCCCCCAGTCCCCTGCTCATGCCCCGTGTCTCTCTCCTGTTCCCCCCACCCCCTGCTAATGCCCCGTGTCTCTCTCCTGTTCCCCCCCCGCTCATGTACCCGTGTCTTCCTCCTGTTCCCCCCACCCCCTGCTCATGCCCCGTGTCTCTCTCCTGTTCCCCCCACCCCCTGCTCATGCCCCGTGTCTTCCTCCTGTTCCCCCCACCCCCAGCTCATGCCCCGTGTCTCTCTCCTGTTCCCCCTCCAGCCCCCGCTCATGCCCCGTGTCTTCCTCCTTTTCCCCCACCACCCGCTCATGCCCCGTGTCTCTCTCCTGTTCCCCCCACCCCCCGCTCATGCCCCGTGTCTCTCTCCTGTTCCCCTCACCCCCGCTCATGCCCCATATCTTCCTCCTATTCCCCCCACCCCCCGCTCATGCCCCGTGTCTTCCTCCTGTTCCCCCCAGTCCCCTGCTCATGCCCCGTGTCTCTCTCCTGTTCCCCCCACCCCCCACTCATGCCCCGTGTCTCCCTCCTGTTCCCCCCATGCCCCGCTCATGCCCGTGTCTCCCTCCTTTCCCCCCACCCCCGCTCATGCCCCGTGCCTCTCCTGTTCCCCCCACCCCCCGCTCATGCCCCGTGTCTTCCTCCTGTTCCCCCCCACCCCCCGCTCATGCCCCGTGTCTCTCTCCTGTTCCCCCCACCCCCCGCTCATGCCCCGTGTCTTCCTCCTGTTCCCCCCACCCCCGCTCATGCCCCGTGTCTTCCTCCTGTTCCCGCACCCCGCGCTTATGCTCCGTGTCTCTCTCGTGTTCCCCCACTCCCTGCTCACTCGTGCCCCGTGTCTTCCTCCTGTTCTCCCACCCCCTGATCATGCCCCGTGTCTCCCTCCTGTTCCCCCCACCCCCCGCTCATGCCCCGTGTCTCTCTCCTGTACCCCCCACCCCCCGCACATGCTCTGTGTCTTCCTTCTGTTCCCCCACCCCCCGCTCATGCCCTGTGTCTCTCTCCTATTCCCCGCACCCCCCGCTCATGCCCCGTGTCTTCCTCGAGATCCACCCCGCCCCCCACTCATGCCCCGTTTCTTCCTCCTGTTACCCCCCCCGCTCGTGCCCCGTGTCTTCCTCCTGTTCCCCCCACCCCCCGCTCATGCCCCGTGTCGTCCTCCTGTTCCCCCTACCCCCACTCATGCCCTGTGTCTTCCTCTTGTCCCCCCTCCTATGATGCCCCTTGTTGACCTCTTGTTCGCCCACTCACCGCTGATGCGCTGTGTCTTCCTCCTGTTCCCCCCACCCCCCGCTCATGCCCTGTGTCTTCCTCCTGTTCCCCCCAACCCACACACATGCCCTGTGTCTTCCTCCTGTTCCCCCCACCCCCGCTCATGCCCCGTGTCTTCCTCTTGTCTCCCCCTCCTATGATGCCCCTTGTTGACCTCTTGTTCCCCCCACCCCCCGCTGATGCTCTGTTCTGTTCTCTTTATACACACTGCCTTCCCTTTCTATGGTGGCCATCTTGGTAAAAGATTTTCCTTCCTACATCGGGACTCTGCAGGCGTACCGGTTTGGGAAGAAAAATATTTTTTTTACCACCCAGGGTTCTCACTTTGAGAACCTAGGATGCTAGTGGTCTTCATCCATTGAAAAGGATGTTATGGTTACGTTGCACTAATAAAAACCTATGAAATTCAGTAAAATAAAATGTGTTAAGGGACGTTATGGTTAAGTTGCACTAATAAAAACGTATGAAATTCAATGAAAAAACTTTGTTAAAGGAACGTTATGGTTAAGTTGCTCTAATAAAAACCTATGAAATTCAATGAAAAAACTTTGTTAAAGGGACATTATGGTAAAGTTGCACTAATAAACACCTATGAAATGCAGTTAAAAAACTTTGTTAAAAGGACGTTATGGTTACGAGTAAAATCGAAAAACCCGTGAAATTCACCAGGTATGGTAAGCTAAGCAACCATACCTCGCGCCACCACCGTGCACTGCTAAGACTAACACCCAGGACATCAAAGATGACATCACAAATATCATTGATGGCATCACTGATGACATCACATGTGCATTTACTTTTCATACAAGGGGTTGTGAATATAATGTTGGCCAAAAAGTATCAGGGATTATCGGGAGATGTGTAATAAATTACATACTTCATCACGCAATGTAGCGTTCTAAAGAACATTCCATTGCAGTGTTCTTTCTAGTACAGGAACCTACTCATACAGAAATGTAGATATTGGCTGCAGCGTACACCACAGAGGTGCTATATTTGTAATTTTCCAAAGTTATATAATAAAATGGTGAATGCTTCTGTATCAGACTTTTCCGTACTGTGAAACATGTACTAAGTAGCTAATAATGCATCACTTACTACATATTTCTACTAATACACACAAAACATAAATAGACTACAATGCATACAAATATGGGGCTTATATATGGAGAGTAAAGTAAGCAAACTAGAGGCAGTATCATTAGCAACTGTGTATAATCTACATGATTGTATTCACGCACAAACATGATTTCTGTGTTTCAGGCCTGCTCCTACCCCTATATATGTACATCATAAGATGCGATTAAATTCTAAGGAAAGTAGTGTAAGAACATGTGAGAATAGCAATATCTATAAATGTAATACCTTTTAGAAAGTTAAGTTTCTGACTGTCAGTAAATAAACCCACCTGGCCTAGATATGACAGAGAACAAAAAAGAAGGAGCTAGACATGTGATGTCATCAATGATATTTATGATGTCATCTTTGATGTCCTGGGTGTTAGTCCTAGCAGTGCACAGTGGTGGCGCGAGTTATGGTTGCTTGGCTTACCATAACTGGCGAATTTCAGGGGTTTTTCGATTTTACATGTAACCATAACGTCCCTTTAACAAAGTTTTTTCATTGAATATTATTATAATTATGATGAGAAGGAAGTCAAAATCTTCACGCTTTTGTATAAGATTCCTATAAAGATAATTGCATTCAGTTTCGCAAGGGATGCAGTGCTCACAGCTGACATTTTCCAGGTTTCAATGTGCACACTTTTAAATAAATCTAATTGTGTTCTTTGTCATGCATTGATTTCCTGTCGTATCAATGCCTCAACCCATTTCCTGCTTGTGATGTTGCTAGCCAAATGGTTTTTAACAAGCAGCGCAAGCATATTTCATTAGCCCTTCACCTTGTATTCCATTGTTCATAGACTAAGAACGACCTCAAATGCAAAGATGTGCCGTCCACCATGAGTACAGGACGGTGGCATTTAACTTCACACTGTTTCCATTTAGGCGGGCTCACTTCCTGCCGAGCAAGCATCAATTTATGGATGGAGAGAATCCCCCGTGATCTATTTGTTGAAAGGTATGTTTATATGGTTGAGCAGTTTTGTTCTAGGGTTTAAGCCAACGTGGCAAGCTTTGAGGTAGATGACTAAAGCAAGTGACTCATGATAAGATAGGCCCATCCTCATTATTTACAGTGTTGAGAGTTCAGCTAAACGACAATGGGGAAACCTGACCAACGATCTCACAAAAGATGTCGGTGGTGCTGCATATGAGACAAACAATGGAACATGATGGTCTGCCAAACATGTACAGCCAACATGGATCTTACATCAATAATACTGATGCCGTTCTGTGGCTGGCAACCATATTGTCAGTTAAAATGAAGACTGCAGCAGTCTATTCACAGTAGTATTGAGAACACATAGAACATTTCCAAAAGAAGATCGACATCCATTTTAAGTCAGTGGGCCGAATTTACAAAAAAGTGCTAAGGTCGTGCTAACTACTTTGCACGAGAAAGAACATTGTAGGGACGAGAAGAATAGCATGGGGAGCCAATTGATAGAATCAAAAGCGCAAGGAAACCTGCAGCACAAAGAATAACTAGTTGCGCCCAGGACGCTGACAACATGCCCCCATGGCAAGCAAAAATGTGCACTGTAAAATGGCCTTTGCTACGAACCAATGAAAAACGCTGTAATCAAGGATTACTGACAAATAATCACCATTACATCCATTCCTCTCCTGCAACTCATAAATTCGTGTCCCAGTACCCCTATTAAGCTCCGCTCCAAACCCCTAATTAAAAGCAGCACCCTTGTACCCCAGAGACAATATGCCTTGTCCCCCTAGCTCAAAGCAGCACCCGTAAACCCCAGAAAAACGCTGACTAGTCCCCCTAACTCAAAGAAGCACACGCTAAACTTGGAGAAAGTGGACCAGATCCCCATAATTCAAAGCAGAACCCGCGTACCCCAGCAAAACTGTGCCTTGTCCAGCTAAATCAAACCAGCACCTGTGAACCCTAGATAAACTGCACCTTGTCCCACTAAACCAAGGCAGCACCCCGAGTCTGCCCTCCTCCCAGCACCCTTCTGCCCTAACCCCCAAACCAATGCAGCACGTGCCAGTCCGCCATTCTCTCAGTACCCAACTGCCCCAAAACCCCAAACCAAGGCAGCACCCGCTAGTCTGCCCTCATCCCTGTACCCCACTGACCGATGCCTCAACCCAAGGCAGAACCCACTAGTTCTCCCTCCTCCCTGTACCGTACCAACCACAGCCCCAACCCAAGGCAGAAGCAGCTAGTCTGCCCTCCTGACAGTACCCCACTGCCCCAACCCCCAATTCAAGGAAGAACCTGATAGTCCTACCAGCACCCCACTGACCACTTCCCCAAACCCAAAGCAGCACCCTTTAGTCTGCTCTCCCAATACCCCACTGCCCCATCCCCTCAAAACAAGGCAACACCTGCTAGTCCACCCTCCTCACAGTGCTGCACTCCACCAAGCACCCAATCCAAGTCAGCACCCAATGTCTTTATGCCTCCCAATGCCCCAGTGTCCAAACCTAAGGCAGCACTGACTAGCCTGTCCTCCTTCTAGTACCCCCTGACCACAACCCCCAACCCAAGGTGGCACCCGCTTGTTCGCCCTTCTCCAAGTGCCCCAATTATCTCTGCCCCAACTCAAGACAGCACCCATTATTCCGCCCTCCTCCCTGTACCCCACTGCCACAACCCCCAACCCAAGCAGCACCTGCTAGTCCACCCTCCTTCCACTTCCCGACTGACCACTGCCCCAACCAAAGGCAGGACCCACTGATTCCCCTTCCGACCAGTACCTCACTGAACCCCTATCCCAAAGCAGCACCAACTAGTCTGCCATCCTCCCAGTACCCCACTGACCAATGCCTCAACCCAAGGCAGAACCTACTAGTTCTCCCTCCTCCCTGTACTGTACCAACCACAGCCCCAACCGAAGGCAGAAGCAGCTAGTCTGCCCTCCTGACAGTACCCCACTGCCCCAACCCCCAATTCAAGGAAGCACCTGATAGTCCACCCTCCTACCAACACCCCACTGACCACTTCCCCGAACCCAAAGCAGCACCCTTTAGTCTTCTCTCCCAATACCCCGCTGCCCCATCCCCTCAAAAAAAGGCAACACCTGCTAGTCCACCCTCCTCACTGTGCTGCACTCCACCAAGCCTCCAATCCAAGTCAGCACCAGATGTCTGTCTGCCTCCTAGTGCCCCAGTGGCCAAACCTAAGGCAGCACTGATTAGCCTGTCCTCCTTCTAGTACCCCCTGACCACTGCCCCCAAACCCAGACGGCACCCGGGGGGTGTCCGCCCTTCTCCAAGTGCCCCAATTACCTCTGCCCCAACTCAAGACATCACCCATTATTCCGCCCTCCTCCCTGTACCCCACTGTCCCAACCCCTCAACCCAAGGCAGCACCCGCTAGTCCACCCTCCTCACAGTGATTCACTGCCCCAACCCCCAATCCAAGTCAGCACCTCACTGCCCAAACCTAAGGCAGCACCTGCTGTCAATCTGGAAAAGTGAATGCCCTTCATTTGAATGACAGATGTAACTTGATGGCCGTAGGCCAACCGTTTTATGCACCAAATTATAGAAATATAGACTGTTTTGCTTGACCAACAAGCGCCCATTTTAAACGTAGCAAGAATCGCCATTTTGCTTGTTAACCATTGCTCATTGCTTTATGTCTAAAACTGCTTTGCAGCTTGCAATTCTTGCGGATTCTGCGTACTCTGCTCAACTGTTAACATTGTTGTCTGAATATGAAAGGGCAAGGTCGCGGGACTGAGGAGTTCGTTGAAAACTCCTCATGAGTAGCCCAGAAAGGAATGCCCACGCTCCCTCTCTGTAGCCTTGAGGGAGAGCTGCAGGGTATTTAATCACTTCACAGCTGCCAGCCAGTCTCGTACAATGGTAGAATATGTTAGAATAAAACAGCTAAAGGCTTGAATTATGCTCTCCCTACGGCCCCCCTTCGCAAAACCCTTTAGAGCGTGTCGGCTCCCAGGACACGAATAGTACCTCATAGATAGCAAAACATGGAATGTGGCTCTTCCCCCGTGTGCAGCTTGCTTCCAAGAACAGAACCACCGTGTTCTGTTCAACAACTAAAAGATGCCTCCGCACTTTCTAAATTGCACATTGTTACTAGAATAGACATCGAAAGTGTCATAATTGTCATACCCGTCGGAAATGTCCGTCGTCATCCCGAGTTCAAAGAAACTTAATAAAGGAGGGTGTTAAACATGACATAGCTGATTTGTATGATATACATTTTGTATATATGTAACTGATGTACGTAATTTGCTCTCTTGCATCCCTTAGGTCTAGGAAACTCACGTCGTGGGGCGTGAGACCAGAATTGGCCAATTGGGACTATATTTGCTTGCAATAAACCCTAGCATTGGGAATTTGAACCTCGTGTCTGGCGCATCTTTTTGTGTACGGTTATTGCCTCGTTTCCATATCACGAGGAACCCCTAGGGGCCCCTTTCAAGATGGCGCCCGAATAGGGACCCTCCCCCACTTGCCCCATCGTATACGTTGTAACGAAATAGAGGCGGAAGAACAGCGAGCAAGGGACGATCGAGCCAGGAGGTGTACGGGGCGCCCTGTAGAAGTGAGGAGAGATTCCTTCCGCAGATCTGCACACATCTGATCCCTGATCGACGTACCGGGCCAGAGGGCAAAGGAGGTGAGGGACCCGAGACGAGGTAGAAGCCAGAGAAGCGCAGACACGACGTTGGGAGAGGTTGCGTTAGGACAGGCGACTTGTTTTATCAGGTGAGTCATTCCCCGATTCAAATAAAAACTTGATTTTTGATAGAGTGTTGATTTTGCAAATTCAAACGTCCAGGTAAAGGTTAGCTAACCAAAGGGGAAGGTTAAAGAAACATGCCTAGAGTACTGTCCACTTTTTAGTGGGGCTTTTCAGCTGCGGTAGACAGTCCTTGGAATATGGCCAAAGTGCACCGCCTGGCGGAACGCCGGCTTATGACATGTATGCAAAATATGGTGTGGGTGCGATAATATTTTGTGAAATTTGGCATAGGCAAACTAGAAAGCAACCCGACCATCAGTGGCCGATTAATGGTAGCTTTCAGATTGCTAGGATAGATAACCTAGAAAGGATGCTGATTAGGAAAAAAGCGCGACCCGCAGCTTTTGAGACTGTCAAAGATTGGCGGAGGGAAGCAATGCTCCGACTTAGGAGTAGAGAGAAGCATGCACGTAGGCACAAAATGAAGCTTGAGGTAGCAGAAGAAAAGGAGGAGGAGGAGTGGACGGCAAGTCTAAGACGGGAAGGGAGACGTGAGTAAATGAACATAGAAGGAGTATACCCGCAGCGGGAACTACACATAGCAGACAAATGAATGGAACATTTGTTAACTAATACGGGTCGAGGCCCAAAACCAGAATCGAAACCAAACACGCCAGTAGTGACTGCGCAGGCCCAACCAGTAGCTCTTGTACCCCCTCCCGTAGCCCAAGCACTTCCCCTCACGCAAGCATTAACCCAAGCCCCACCCACAGCTCGAGCCCTCCCACAAGCGCAGACCGCAGACACGCAATTTCCCAGCACCCAGGAAGGCCCTTCACAGATGCCACCTGTGTCACTTGTCCCATCCGCACCTCCCGCTCCAGAGACAGATTCAGCACCATCCGCCCCTGCCGAAGTCGAAATTGAGACCGGGGAGGCGAGAGGCGGGCCTGAGGAACAGGATTTGGACGGGTAACTCGAAGCGCGATCAGCAAAGAAAGAAATTGAGAAATTGAATTACGGCAAGAGGCAGAAATGTACATAGAAGGAAACAGTGGGACGGCAGCATTGGCCTCATTGTATGGGTACCGAAGAAGCAACGAGAAACAGGTAGTGTTGGAATGCATGGGGACATTTTTGGTGCGAGAATGGAAAAAGTTACTTGACAAATTACCGCCACAACGATTGTTAGATTTGAACCAATTAGCATGTTGTAGAATAAAAGATGAAGAAGTAAAGGAACATGTGAATGGACTTTTTGATCTTAAAAATGAGTTGAATAATGAATATGCCGAAATGTTTGCTGCACCTGGATACAGGGGTTGGGATATTAGAAGAGATGGGAGAGGGACGGTAGAATCATACATACAGCGGAGACATTCAATGTCATCTGTACAGAGGGGCGACAAGCTGAAAGTGTGTATACTAGAAGCGACAAAGTGGGTGTCGAATCCTAGTATCCCAACAATGGTCATACATGACATATTTGACAAATATTCCATGCCAATGAAAAGAAAGGCACTGCAATCGATGGCTGAACATTTGATGGAGAAGGATATAAAAAATAATAAGGCGAGCCCACCTGAGATACTAGCGGTATGCAAGAGAGCAATTGAGCGAAGTACAGGAGAAACGGGTCTATCACTGGACTTAGGAATACTATTGAACCTAAGAGAAGGGGGAGGGATCGTGAGTGGGGCATTTCCAATGAGAGAGGTTCCGCCCACGATTGTACCAAAAGTAGAGATCCCTGCGACGGGTACAGTAGGAGCGCAGGTAACTTTTCCAGGCAAGAGGTGAATACTATAAAACAGACGATTCCCGATATAAGAAAGAATCCAGCAGGTTTCTACAAGGAAGTAGAGTCAACCCTGAGATCAGCAGTGCTTACTATGAGCGATATAGATTTGATTTTCCCAGTCATTTTGCCAGCAGATATATGGAAACAGATGAGGACGGTAGATGACGTGAGGGTTTTTGGCGCCACATGGGCAGAGTTACTATTGGAGGACAAAAATAGAAAAGTAGGGGAAAATCCGGGAACCCGCATGGCAGATCTACCAGAACGGATAATGCGGAGATTGGTCGGAAATAATTCCAGAAAAAAGGATTCAGTGGGACAAATTAACTACCTGTGTACAGTGCAAGGATGAGCCAGTAACAGATTATTTCAATAGATTTGAAGGAGTATTCACAGACTTCAGTGGGCAGGATGTGAGCACAGAGTCGGGGAAAAGGCTATTTGTTGATAAATATGTGAGGGGACTAATATCACCAATTCAAGATATGTTAATCACGTCGGAAAGTTCCTGTTCAGCAAAACCGGTGAGTGAGATATTACACATAGCCCAATATTATGAGAACAGGGTAAATGTGGCGAAAGAAAGAGAGGTGAAGGATAGAGTAAATTTAAAAACGAGGGTGTTACTACAGCAGGTCATTGGATACAATAGAGGTAGAGGAAATGCACAAGGCAGAGGAAATTTGAATAATATGCACAGGGTGTCATTGGGAGTAAATCAATGTGCGTACCGTAAGGAGGAAGGACACTGGCGAGCGCAATACCCGCACCTACAGAATAGAGGTGGTTTTGGTCCGAGAAGGCCTCATAGAGGACATCAGGGGTCAAACGGCCCAAGCAGAAATAGCATGCAGCAGCAGCAGGGATATACCAATGGAGGTACTCAAAACCAATCCTATGGTCAAAACCAAGCGCAACAGAGCCAGGCATTGAACCAAAGTGTTTCGAACCAAAATCAGGGCGGGCAGGGCCAACAGAGAAATGATCAGAGTGGAAGACACCGAGGGGGAAATGGGAATATGTTTGATACACAGCCAAACACGTATTATAGCAGCAGCGGTGACTACACATCGGACAATGTGTTATTTTCGCGATAGGACAGCCCACGGCAGGGGTCAGAACCAGTGTCTATTCCCGTGCATCAGAGAGGAGCCTACGTAGAAATGAGAGTCGGGAATAAGGAGCACTGTTTCCTTGTAGATACAGGGGCACAGAAGTGTTCGATAGACCACCACTTGGTTCCGGAGATCCCACTGTCGGGGCAAAAGAATGTTTCTGTAGGGTTCGCAGGTACACCAGTAATTAACCCCATGTCCGAAGCTGTCCCAATTACAATAGGACCATTTACGGAACAGTGTCCATTTCTTTTGACAGAAAATTGTAGAGAGAACTTGCTAGGATTAAATTTGTTGAGAAAATTGGGGGCAGTCATACATTGTACGGCAGATGGGATGTTCCTCACGATGTGGCCTCACGATGCACCGGTGACGGAATTAATGTCAAAAGCGTTACCAGAAGAGCTAAGTAGAGTACCAACCTGTCTGTGGGCAATGCATGATAACGATGTAGGATGCTTGAAAATAGAGCCAGCAAAAATAACTTTGAAAGAAGGTGTTACACTAGCACGAATACCCCAGTATAAAATTTCTGTTGAAGGTGAGAAGGGATTAAAAAGTATTGTTACTGACCTGGTGAGATTGGGGGTGGTTGAAGAAATTGCAGGTAGCACGTGTAACAGCCCGATTCTTCCAGTTTACAAGAAAGGAGGCAATGAAGTACCCTATTGTTTCATAATTGATCTGCGCGCATTAAACAAAGTGGTAGACCCACAATTCCCTTTGGTCCCAGATGTCACAACGATACTGACAATGATACCGGCCACGGCAGAATACTTTAGTGTAGTTGATCTGAAGAACGCGTTATTTAGCATTCCAGTGGATAAAAGCAGTAGATATCTGTTTGCGTTCACTCTAGGAGGTCGATCATTCACATTCACACGCATTCCACAAGGATACACAGAAAGCCCGAGCATTTACAGCAGAGCGCTAAAACAGCAGCTAGACATGCTAGAATTACCCAAAGGTTGCATACTCTTGCAGTACATAGATGACTTGTTATTACCTGCTGACACGAAAGAGATCTGCAAACAAAGTACTATATTACTATTGACACACTTAGCGACCCATGGTCACAAGGCAAGTTTGAAGAAATTCCAGTATAATCAGAAGGAGGTGTCTTATTTGGGTTACCTCCTTTCGAAAGAAGGGAGAAGATTAACACCAGAACGCATAGAAAGTATTTCTAGTATGCCTATTCCAAAAACTCAAAAAGGAGTGAGAGCTGTAATAGGCATGGCCTCTTATTGTCGGCAGTGGATCAGTAATTTTGCGTTGATTGTGAAGCCGATGATAAAGTTAACTAAAAAGGATGCAGTGATGCCTTTACAGTGGGATGAGGAATGTCAGAAAGCGTTTGAGCAATTGAAAGCTGCATTGTGTGCTGTGCCAGTTTTAGGCACTCCTAACTATAAAAAGATCTTTAGACTATTTGTGAGTGAGAGTGAAGGATGTGCATAGGCTGTTTTGACACAGGAACAAGGTGGAAGAAATAGGCCGTGCGGCTATTATTCTTCCACGCTGGACCCTGTAGCGCACGCACTACCACGAAGTTTGCGATCTGTTGCAGCGGCTGCTGCGTCAGTGAAACAAACAGAAGGAATGGTATTGGGGCACACTTTAATTCTGATGGTGCCACAAGCTATAGACGTTCTATTAAATAGGACACAGACGCAACACCTCACCTCAGCTAGACTGACAAGATATGAGCTCATCTTGTTTGCACCCCACATCCAAATCATGAGGTGTAGCGCATTGAATCCTGCAGAATTAATGCCTCTGCCCATAGCAGAAATTGGTGACAACGAATCACCACCCCATGATTGTTTAATGGTCACTGAAGAAGAAACAAAGGGAAGAATTGACTTGAGCGACATCCCACAGAAAGAGCCAGATGGGGAGTTATTTTGTGACGGCTCTTGTTTTAAATTACCTGATGGCACATAAACGGCCGCATATGCAATTACTACCCTAGAGAGTGTTGTAGAAAGCAGAAGAATCCCCTACAATTCGGCACAAGCCGCAGAAATAATAGCACTGACCCGAGCCTGTGAACTCTCTGAGAATTTGAACGTGAATATTTATACTGACAGCCAGTACGCCTTTGGCGTGGTTCATAACTTTGGCCGACTTTGGGCTGAGAGGGGTTTCTTGACATCACATGGGGCCAGGATTCAGCATGGCCCTTTGATTGTGCGATTGTTGTCTGCACTCACGTTTCCAAAGCTCCTAGCTATAGTGAAATGCAAGGCGCATAAAAAAGTAACATGTAAAGTGGGAGAGGGAATCGCAGACAGGATTGCGAAGCAAACAGCCACAGATTTGGGAAATAAAATGATGACAGTACAGACTGAGGAAGTATCTTGTATGATAGAGAATGGAGTTGCCACAGTCAAAGAAATGCAGGCTGAGGTCACGACCGAAGAGATTCAGGGGTGGGCTGAGGGCTCTGCTGAGTTAGATTTGGAGGGATGTTGGGTGGACAAAGAGACCAAGAACTGGATGTTGCCAAATTGTTATGTAACCGCAATGGTTACAATGGCGCATATGGAAATGGAAAAATGAGCACATAAAAAAGAATGCAGAATGCAGAAAGGCTAGCGCAGAATGGTATTACGTGCCTGCAACACAATGTAGGGAAAGGAACCGTGACTCCAGTAGGTAGTTTTGGCCCACCCTCTATGCCATTTGAGGTGATCCATTTTGATTTCATAGAAATGGAAAGGTGCCAGAACTACAAATATGTGTTAGTGGTGATTTGTGCATTCAGCAAGTGGGTGGAGGCATATCCTTTAAAAGACTGTACTGCCATGTCAACGGCAAAAGGAATGTTGAAGGAGTTTTTCCACCGGTTTGGGTTGCCCCGTGTCCTGTGGTCAGACAATGGCCCACACTTTGTGGGCGCAATAGTGCTACAGATCTGTGCAGGTCTGCAGATAGAGAAGCGATTTCACAGTTCCGGGCATCCCAGTTCTGCTGGGCTTGTTGAGAGACATAACGGTATCTTAAAGTCAAAGATAGCTAAAATCTGTGCCGGGAGCAAGTTGAGTTGGGTGGATGCATTACCCCTAGCGCTATTGTGCATGCCCACGTCTGTGCAGGCTAAAACTGGGCTCTCCCCATATGAAATTATAATGGGGAGACCGGCAAATGTATGGTGCGCACCGAAGCCCAAAAGATTATGTGAGGTCGAGCATCCTATGTTAAGCACGTACTGTGGCCTTTTAATGCAGAAATTGCGTTTGATTCATCAGCAGGTGCAGGAGGCGTTACCAGTGAGATACACCGGACCTGGGCACTCGCCGGAGCCTGGAAGTTGGATCTTAATAAAGAACTTTGAGCGGAAGACAGCATTAGCACCCAGGTGGCGCGGCCCCTACCAAGTACTTTTGGCGACGCAAATGGCCATTCGAGTGGACGGACGGAAGGCATGGATCCATGCGACACATGCCAAAAGATTCCCAGGACTGCTGACAACTTCCGACGACCAGAGAAAGGAAACGGTCTCGGAAACGAAAGAAACTGTTGCCAGTCCATTGCCACAGCATCAGCCTGAGCGAGAAGTGAAAGTCGAAACAAAGCCCAAGCGAGAAGTGAAACTCGAAACAGAGCCTGAGGAGGCTGCCAGTAAGGGGAGAGGGCGAAAAGTGCCCCAACGTTGCTCAGCGGAAACAACATCACTGCCGAGCGACACAAACCCTGCATTGCAAACACGAGCAGAAACAACGTGTGTACCCCTTTGGCGCCCACCAGTTTCTGCAAATGCACCAAAGCCAAAGAAAGAAACTACATCATTGCCACGGCGCTCATCGCTACCCATCATTGTGCCACAGGCTGACACTGAGCCTGATACTGGAAGAGCAACGGCAATATTCACGGATCATACAATACCAGGAGTGAAACGATATAATTTGCGGCCTCGACAGGCAAAGTGATTCACAGATCTTTGGTGCTTTTCTTTTGCCTTTGGTTCCACTCAAGGACAGAGTAGGAGCCAGGGGCGTAGAGGAGAGAAGTGTGAGAGTTGTGCAAGTCGGACAATTCAAGACTCACGGCTCCCAGTGCGCTTATAAAAAGTACATGTGTCATGACCCAGAGCAGGACAAGCTGGACGTACATAAGTACTAAGACTGATAGAGTGCATGTGTCCTAAGCCAGAGCGGGACAAGCTGGATGCACATAGTACTCTATCAATAAAAAAACTGTTCAGAAATCGTCTGAGCAGTGGGAGGAAGAACAACTAATCTTGCTCGGAGTGGATAGGTGATCTAGGCTGTGAAAGGGCTGGCAGAATTGAACTGTGACATTTTTCGTTGAACTTTTCTGGCATCAAGAACGAGAGACATTTGCGACAAACTTTGCCAGCAAGAAGAAGGACGATGAAGAACAAATCAATACCGGTTTCAGCCTCCTCCTGCACCCCTGCTGAAAAGATGATAGATTTAGAGACTGTAAATTTAGGGAAAAAGCATGGTAAGAGGAATAAGGTACTGATTTGGACATTGGTCCTGTGTTTCTTAAGTATGGTAGTACCAACAATAACAGCTATTACACTATGGTTCCTGGAGTCCGCGCACCTATTAGAAACACTTTTGCCAAAAGCAGCTACTGAAAGCCCGGTTCATGTAATCACTGGTACTTTGTCCCCAATGGAAGAAAGACATAGAGAAGGATACGGGAACAATACATTGTTGCTCATCATGAACATGACCCATGCGGTTTTAAAGAAAAAAGTTTGCTGGGTGTGTGCCCATTTACTACAGCACGGTGGGAAAGGGATAGGCTGGTATGTACAACCGTTACCATTGGTTTATTCATGTGAAGTATCATTGAGTGCAATGTTCTTTGGGAAAAGGAGAAGAGTAATATGGGTCAGCTAGATGAGACCAATATGAATGAATTTGAGGAAGTGATCACGAGACCTGTGGGTTGTTCTATATTCCACAAAGCTCACGTGTTTTCACCAGATCCCATGAGGAAGAATATACGAAAGACAACAAGACTAGATAGATTACATAGGCAGAATAGACCAACCCCACCAGCAGAAGAAACATCAGTAATGACATTTTGAATGAGGGATGAATGGAATAAAGATGCTGTGCCCCCTGCCTATAGAGTGCATCACAGCCCCGAAAACTGCTCCCCTATGTTTACAGAAAAAGGGTTCCTATAAAGTAGGAACGTTTAGCAACTGCCTGAACACAGTGGTTTTAAAGCACGAAATAGAACCCGTGTACATAGGGAACCCTGTTTACTTTATATGTGGGAAAAAAAGCATATCCATGGTTACCTAGGAACTGGGGAGGTACATGCTACCTAGGTCTACTGTTTCCGGGAGTGTTTCTCTTGGAGACAGCGGAAGTAGCCCGACGAACAAAAGGTAGAACTCAAAGGAGTAGCGAGGATGGAATGATAGCAATAGATATAGCCAAATCATTTATACCATTCTTATCCCAAATAGAAAATTCCTACAATATAAGAAAACTGTCTAGAATATTAAAAAATACAATAGATTCAACAACGGATATTTTATTGAATATGACGTTAGAAGAAAAAGGAATAAGACTAATGGCACTCCAAAACAGGATGGCTCTCGATATAATGTTAGTTGATCGTGGGGGAGTTTGCAATCTCGTAAAAACTGTATGCTGTGTGTATATAGATGATTACTCCCTACGATATTTAAAGCAATCCGGAAATTACATGTCCTAAGTTCCACACTCTCTACTGAAGAGGGGGGTTGGTGGATAGGATCCTGGTTTTGGGGATTATTGCGGTCTTGGGGATGGAAGTTAATTTCGATACTAATGATGGTACTTGGTATATTCATAACATGTTGCTGTTGCATACAATGCTTACCAATAGTTTGCACTGAAATAACTGATGGATGTACTAAGGGATGTATGCACATGGTGTTGAGAGGAAAATAAATGCATGGCCAAAATAACAGAGACACTGATGAAACAAAAACAGTAAAACAATTCATGGATATAGACATTAATGATGAAGATGATGCTGATAATAGCATGAAAGGTTCAGACATAGATACCCCAGACTTATCCTCATCGGAGGAGGATACAATTAATGAATAAGACGTTTGGCATACGGCCAAAAGGAGGGTTTGTCAATTTGGAAAAGTGAATACCCTTCATTTGAATGACAGACGTAGCTTGATGGCCGTAGGCCAACCGTCTTATGCACCAAATTATAGAAATATAGACTGTTATGGTTGACCAACAAGCGGCCATTTTAAATGTAGCAAGAATCGCCATTTTGCTTGTTAACCATTGCTCATTGCTTTCTGTCTAAAACTGCTTTGCAGCTTGCAATTCTTGCGGATTCTGCTTACTCTGCTCAACTGTTAACATTGTTGTCTGAATATGAAAGGGCAAGGTCGCGGGACTGAGGAGTTTGTTGAAACCTCCTCATGAGTAGCCCAGAAAGGAATGCCCACGCTCCCTCTCTGTAGCCTTGAGGGAGAGCTGCAGGGCATTTAATCACTTCACAGCTGCCAGCCAGTCTCGTAAAATGGTAGAATATGTTAGAATAAAACAGCTAAAGGCTTGAATTATGCCCTTCCTACGGCCCCCCTTCGCAAAACCATTTAGAGCGTGTCGGCTCCCAGGACACAAATAGTACCTCATAGATAGCAAAGCATGGAATGTGGCTCTTCCCCAGTGTGTAGCTTGCTTCCAAGAACAGAACCACTGTGTTCTGTTCAACAACTAAAAGATGCCTCCGCACTTTCTAAATTATTGCACATTGTTACTAGAAAAGACATTGAATGTGTCATAATTGTCATACCCGTCGGAAATGTCGATCGTCATCCCGAGTTCAAAGAAACTTAATAAAGGAGGGTGTTACACATGACATAGCTGATTTGTATGATATGCATTTTGTATATATGTAACTGATGTACGCAATTCGCTCTCTTGCGTCCCTCGAGGTCTATTAAACTCATGTCGCGGGGCGTGAGACCAGAATTGGCCAATTGGGACTATTTTTGCTTGCAATAAACCCTAGCATTGGGAATTTGAACCTCGTGCCTGGCGCATCTTTTCGTGTATGGTTATTGCCTCGTTTCCATATCACGAGGGACCCCTAGGGGCCCCTTTCACTGCTAGTCTGTCCTCCTCCCGGTACCCCACTGACCACTGTCCCAACCCACACCTAAGGCAGCACCAACTAGTCTTCCCTAATTCCAGTACCCCACTGACCACTGCCACAAGGCAGCACCCGGTAGTCTGCCCTCTCTCCAGTACCCCAATGCCAGCACCCCCCCAACCCAAGGCAGCACCTGCTACTCCACTCTCCCCCGTGCCTCACTGACCAATGCAAAACCAAGGAAGCACCCACTCGTCCACCCTCCTCCCAGTACCCCACTGCCCCAATCCCCAACCCAAGGCAGCACCTGGTAGTCTGCCCTCCTCCCAGTACCTTACTGACCACAACCACAAACCCCCAACCCAAAGCAGCACCCGCTAGTCTGCCCTCCTCCCAGTACCCCATTGCCGACTGCCCCAACCAAAGGAAGCCCCTGCTAATCCGCCCTCCTCCCAGTACCCCACTGACCCAACCAAAGGAAGCACCCGCTAGTCCACCCTCGTCCCAGTGCCCCACTGACCACTGCCACAACCCAAAGCAGCACCTGCTACTCTACCCTCCTCCCAGTACCCCACTGCCCCAACCCCCACCCAAAGCATTACCAGGTAGTCCACCCTCCTCCCAGTACCCCATTGAGCACTGTCCCAATCCAAAGCCTCACCTGGTAGTCCACCCTACTCCCAGTACCCCACTGACCACTACCCCAACCCAAGGCAGCTAGTCTGTCCTCCCCTCAGTATCACACTGCTCGAACCCCCAACCCAAGGCAGCACCAGCTAGTTGCCCTTCTCCCAATAACCTAATGCCCCAACCCTCCAACCCAAGGAAGCAGCCATTAGTCTGCCTTCCTCCGAATATCGCACTGACCACTGCCCCAACCCCCAACCGAAGGCAGAACACCCATAGTCTGTCCTCCTCCCAGTACATCAATGAACCCTGCCCCAACCCAAGGCAGCACCTTCTAGTCCACCCACTTCCCTGTATCCCATTGACTACTGCCCCAACCCATGGCAGTTCCCACTAATCTGCCCTACTCCCAGAACCCCAGTTCCTCAACCCCCAACCCAAGGCAGCACCCACTAGTCTGCCCTCCTCTCAGTACCCCATTGATATCAGCCCCAACCTAAGGAAGTATCTGCAGGTCTCCCCTTCTCCAAGTCCCCAATGCCCCAACCCAAGGCAGTAACTGCTAGTCCACCCTCCTCCCAGTACCCCACTGACCACTGCCCCGACCTAAGGCAGCCCTCCTCCCAGTACCCCACTGCCCCAAACCCCCACCCAAAGTATTACCCACTAGTCCATCCTCCTCCCAGTACTCCACTGACCACTGCTCAAATGCAGCATCCACTAGTCCACCTTCCTCCCAATACCTGACTGAGCACTGCCCCAACCCAAGGAAGCACTTGCTAGTCCGCCCTCCCCCAGTATCGTAATGCCACAAACCCCAACCATAAGCATCACCCGCTAATTGTCCTCTTCCCAGTAACCCAGTGCCCCAACCCAAGGAAGCAACTGTTAGTCTGTCCTCCGGATACCCACTGCCCCAACGCCCAACCCAAGGGAGCAGCCCCTAGTCCACCCGCCTCCCAGAGCCCCAATGACCACTGCCCCAACCCATGGCAGCACATGCTAGTCTGCCCTCCTCCCAGTACCCCATTAACCACATCTCCAACCCAAAGCAGCACCCTTTAGTCTGTCCTTCTCCCAATACCCCACTGTCCCAACCCCTCAATCCAAGGCAGCACCTGCTAGTCCACCATCCTCGCAGTGATACACTGCCCCAACCCCCAATCCAAGTCAGCAACCGAGGTCATCCCACCTTCTAGTGCCTCACTGCCCAAACCTAAGGCAGCACCTGCTAGTCTGCCCTCCTTCCAGTACTCCACTGACCACTGCCCCAAGGCAGCACCCGCTAGTCTGCCCTCTATCCAGTACCCCAATGCCAGCACCCTCCCAACCCAAGGCAGCACCTGCTACTCCACTCTCCCCCGTGCCTCACTGACCAATGCCCCAAACCAAGGAAGCACCCACTCGTCCACCCTCCTCCCAGTACCCCACTGCCCCAATCCCCAACCCAAGGCATCACCTGCTAGTTTACCCTCCTCCCAATAACCCACTGCCACAGCCCAACAACCCAAGGCAGAACCTGGTAATCTGCCCTCCTCCCAGTATCTTACTGACCACAACCACAAACCCCCAACCCAAAGCAGCACCCGCTAGTCCGCCCTCCTCCCAGTGCCCTACTGACCACTGCCACAACCCAAGGCAGCACCTGCTACCCGACCCTCCTCCCAGTACCCCACTGCCCCAACCCCCACCCAAAGCATTACCAGGTAGTCCACCCTCCTCCCAGTACCCCACTGACCACTGCCCCAATCCAAAGAAGCACCTGGTAGTCCACCAACCTCCCAGTACCCCATTGACCACTACCCCAACCCAAGGCAGCACTTGCTAGTTGCCCTCCTCCCAGTAACCCAATGCTCCAACCCCCCAACCCAAGTAAGCACCTGTTAATATGTCCTCCTCAGAATACCCCACTGACCACTGCCCCAACCCCCAACCCAAGGCAGCACCCCCTAGTCCACCCTCCTCCCAGTGCCCCAATGACCACTGCCCCAACCCAAGGCAGCACCAACAGTCTGCCCTCCTCCCAGTACCCCAATGACCCCTGCCCCAACCCAGGGCAGCAACTGCTTTGCCTCCCACCTCTCAGCACCCCTTTGACCACTGCCCCAACCCAAGGCGGCGCCCACTAGTCTGCCCTCCTCCCAGTGCCCCAGTGCCCCAAACCCCCAACACAAGGCAGCACCCATATTCTGCCCTCCTCCCAGTACCCCACTGCAGCAACCCCCAACCCAATGTATCACCTGCTAGTTCGCCCTCCTGGTAGTATCCCACTTACCATTGCTCCAACCCAAGGCAGCAACCGCTAGTCCTCCCTCCTCCTAGTACCTCAATGCCTCAAACCCCCAAACCAAAGTAGCACCCGCTGGTCCACCCTCCTCCCAATACACCATTGCAACAACCCCCAACCCAAGGTAGCACCCACTAGTCTGCCTTACTCTGAGTACCCCACTGACCACTGCCCCAACCCCCGAACCCAAGGCAGCACCAACAGTGTACTCTCCTACCAATACCCCACTGACAACTGCCCCAACCCAAGGCCTCACCTGGAAGTCCGCCCTTCTCCCAGTACCTCACTGAACACTGCCCCAAGACCCAACCCACGGCAGCACCCGCTAGTCTTCCCAGTCCAATGTGGAACACCAGCTTAACAAATAATCAATCAATCAATCTATCAACTTACCTCAACTCCTCTGGCCTGCCTCCACCATGAAGTACACCTGCCCGATATCCTCCACCTTCCTAAAATGCCTGATATTACTGCAGCTGAATCCAGTACCATAGCTTCTTCTATTTCTGCTCGACCACACTCCGCTGCACATCAACAGGACACCATACTGTCGCACCAGCTCCACTGCGGCCACTTGATGTAGATGTGACATAGTGCATAAGTAATGAATGCAGCCCACTGATCCACAATGACACCACACAACTCCTCAACAGCCACAATGCAAAACAGCCATACCTGACAAGCAAGTGCCAAAGGAACACCTAAACATCAGTGGACAAGAAAGGAACTGAACATACAATCAACTGAACTTCCATTGTGAAGGGGCAGAGGTGAATGAGCTGTCACCATATACAACAAACATCTAAACTATGTGGAACATGTGGCAAGACACGAGTAAGTGAGTTCCCATCCCCATTGAGAGACTCCCAAAACTATCATGAAACATCTCACCCATCACCAAAAGCATCTCTATATTGACACCATCATACATACACCAAAAAGTCACTCACCATACACTGACACCCCAACACCAAACATACAGTGCCCCTGCACATGGAATGGCATCAGACAACCAGCCTTTGCCACCTCTAGCCATCTGATGGTCCTTTCCCTACTTGTGAAACACATGTCCACATGTCCAAGTCAATGAACAAAATGCCACCTTCTCAAGCACTAACAACAGTACATCATTAAACACACATGAACATATTCACCAAAGTCAAACATAGCATATATATTTCACACACCCATCCACACCATGTACACTATTGAACAAAATGTCTGTACTGCAAAACACGGAAATGACAATGCACAGATGTGCATGGGAAAGCTGTCAAACATGTGAATATCAAAGCATGTCACCTCCCCAAATCTACAATGGACCATCCATGTTCATTGAGCATGGATGCAATATCCATCACACACAGCAAAACATCACAGTAACAACATGACACACAGAGTGAGGCCCTAACTCACATGACAGCCACAGGACATACACATTTGGAGAAGATGGCCAAATAAGGTGTGCACATGGGCAAAGACACTGCAAGCAGTGTGGTAGAAAAATGATAAAAACGTATTAAAATGCAAACTACATACACAAAAATAAGGGGAAGGGAAAAAGTGTTCATGGGCAAAAAATGAAGTACAAAATGAAACCTACAACTATAGAACTACATACAACTGGCAGTGGGCTAGTCCGTGGGGATATTGGACATTCCCTCGACCAGGGACGAAAACCCTGCTACCTCCTCAGCCTGCAGCAGGCCTCTGTTGTGCCTGCAGGCCTTGTAAGGTGTCCCTCATCTGCAACTCCCTATTCTCTGCTGTCCGCAAGTTTCCCACAGAATGGCAGCTTGCCCCCTTGCCAACCTCTACTCCACCTTGGCCTTGGCCCTCACAATTGCTGCACCCCGAGCTTTCTGTCTCTGCACCTCCTGCTGCCTCACATATTGCACCTTGACTGACACCAGAGTCTGCAGGAGCCGCCTGACCTCCTGCCTAAATTGTGCCATGTTGTTTGCTGATTGCTTCTCCCGAGTGACAATGCCCTGCAGAATTTGCATTCTTACAGTCACCATCTTCTGCTGTCTGGCATTGCATGTGCTGTGCAGGTACTCCCTCCAACTGCATGACAGTCATCAGGGGGGGGTACAACACCTGCACTGCCCTCAAGAGCCTGCTGTCCCTCCACTGCCTATTTACCTGTGGTAACCTTGGCAGGCTCAGCAACCACCTCCTCTGCCATTGCACAGACTTCTGCCTCGACAAGGGACATTGAAACATCCAGACTAGGCGATGGTAGGACTGGTGCACAGGGTGCTTTGGTGGTAGATAGCATGAAGGCCTGACTGGAGGACGACTGGGGCACACATGCAGAGGAGGAGAAGGAGCAGGAGGAGGGGGCCATTGCAGTAGTCAGCCCAGAGAGACCACTGGAATGTAGAGCATCTTCCAATTGTGCCAAGAGGAAACCCATCTGCTTCTGATGTTGTAAAAGCAGCACACTAGATGCTTGTACAACTTCACGCATTAAAGCCTGCCTCCTCAAGGCACCCATCAGCAGGGGCTGCACCACATTCCGGAAAGGCCAAATCAGCCTGAAGGGGGGTCTCAGTCTGGGTGGAGGCATTGTGAAAGCTGGTCAGTGCTGCAGCAGATTGCCCTGGGACAGGAGGGTGTACCGACCCCTCACTACTGGAAAATCAAGCTCTCCATTCCTGGATGGAACATTAGCAATTTAATCAAGGCACCTGTGAACTCTCACCTGGATAGTGACAACACCTTCTTCCTTGATATTGACAACAGCATTTGTGTCCCTTGAAGGATATCCTCCTTGTCTGCTCCTCCAGGCATTTACTACCTGCAAGGCAAACTACATCACCTTTAAGGCACTAACATCCTATGTCCCATTTACCTTGCCACCATATGGATAATCTCTGAAGACCTACCCAATACCACAAGCCTGGATATCACCAGCATACAAATCAAGAAGAGGAATAGGAAAACAACTAGGAAGCAATCCCTCACCAACTATTCATGAAGCCTATGTAACTACATACTTTCTGTCATCAGACTGGGCTTGTTGCTCCTGGAATTCAGAGACATGCTGAAGAGACCCAGATTGGAATGGTATTTTACTACCTAACATGTATCCTATGCCTGCCACTCTCTGGTTTACCTCCCTCAATGTTTTTCACAAATCCCATAACCATATCTCCCATGTTGTAGAGGACACTGTTTGTTCCCAGGTTTGGTAGTACTACGTTAAACCAAGAGCATTCATGCAAGCATCCATTAATGTATACCACCTACAAATATATATGTATCATGACAACACTGTTTTAAACCCAATTGTATGTGAATGAAATACTGTCATTCAAATGAAAAAAAAACTTATATTAATATTATCTTTTAGGGCAAAGTGCATTTTATACACTGTCTTCTTCATAGGAACAATATACAGAGATATTATTATTTCTTGCCTAATCCCAGGAGAAATGCCCACATCACATGGCGATTAAACAATACACAAGTTGTCTGGAATTTAAGTTGTTGACAACATGTGCAAGTAACACTTCCTCTTTAATAAGTAACCACAATCACTGTTTATTTGCCTGCTGTTTCAGAGAAATAGCCCATCAGGAGAAAACTCTTTCCTTTAATCACTTATGGATATCTGATCAAAACTGCAAGTTTACTTTTTATCTGTTAAGTTACGAAACAGTGTTAATGTTTCCTAAATTGATCCAATCCTATCACTGTTCAGGACTGCAGGTTCTATGTGATTTTTCGGAAAATATTTGATCGAATTCTATTTCAGCCAAAAAAGAGAAAACTGTGGAGATCCCCGCAATCTCCCCCACAAACTCACTTCATCATTAATTCACCCTTGATGAAATCTGCCGCAAAATGCTACTATTTACCAAGTAACAACAGGGTTATAATCTGCATTAACTGGGTCCTGCAGGTTGTTACTGTACTTATTTATTAGTCTCAAAGACATTGTGGACTGGTAGACTCTACGCTCCACGTGGCCGAGAAGGATAGCTCAGGGCCAACTCTTTTGTATTGGAAACAAAACAATACAGAGCAACAAAGGTTACAATCCCTATCCCACGTTAAGGGTCTGGTCTCTGGAATTCAGAGAATAATAAAAGGGTCGTTGATTTAATTAATGATCTAAACACCAACACCAAACACCTGTAAAATGTTACATGCCACAAAGACCTTTCCCAATACAGAGCACAATAGGAAGCCTCATACAGTATGCTAAATAAGGGAAGTAAGTTGAACATGGGAGAGTAAGATAGAAGGATGGAATATGTCCTCATCCTTGATAAATATATACAAAAACCTATCTTTTTATGCAATGCACTGGGAATACATTGGCAAGTGGACTGTTAGGCAAGATTGTATGCAGAACTCTTTGGGTGCACTACAACAACCCTGACCTCCTGGCAATAGGAGCCCAACCTTTGGTGTACGACTGTACTACACAGGTTGGTAGCGTGTTGAGCAGCCACGCTTATCTGAAGAGGGGTCAATGTGAGCTGTAGGGGAGTTACACAGAGATTCACAGTGACAAGTATTCACATAAACTCTTACACACAAAGTTTCTTGATTAAACAATTATTAATTTATTTAACAGTCTGTTTGAATAAGACTTCTTCAGAAAGGAGCAATATAAAGTAACACAAATACACCTCAAAAATACACACTCTTAGTTTTCTAAATCAGCAAATACCCAATTGGGATGGCTCACATACACTAACTACACACTCATGTGACTTCAATAGCTAGGGTGTTGTGGACATTAATATATCACTGTTGCATTTAGTGTATACTTGAGAGGAGTGACAAAGAAAAGAGTACTTTAAAACCCCCCAATGCAAATTCAGTTAACCCTTTCCTTGATGGAAGGCAAAACACATAAGCAGAGGAGAGAAGAGTCATTCAGGGAGCCAGACCAGCCAATGTTAAGTTGACAAAAGTCAAGGTGAACTGAAGCACTCCTTGCAGGTTAGTAAACGTCTTGCAGAATGTGTTCGAAATTTTTTAAGCAAAAGTAGAATCAAATGTAGGGTTACAAGCTGTTAGGCCTGTGAGTAGTAGAAGATGCAAGCAACTCTACAAGAACAACTGAGACACATCTCTTACTGAGATCAAGCAAGGTGGCACACCACGAGGTAAGTTCTCTCAGACTGTACAGTACCTTTAGGTAGAAGAAAAGTGCAGCAGATGGCTTCTGTTCCTGTTCAGCTCTGCAGATCCTGGTGTTCTTGTCCCTCAGTCGTTGGGACAAGAGGGAGGACTTCTGGGGACTCCTGCACTGCAATGGGACAGTCACCGACCGTAACCTGCAATCTTCAAATAAGTGGCACTTCTGTGTTTCAGCTCCTCGCGTCTACCGCAAATAGCAACACTGCGGTTCCCGACCGTCGAGATGGGCTTTCCTTACATCTGGGGTCCAGCACTCTGTTGAGGTGGCACAGGCTCAGTCAGTCCTGCTTCCTGGGAGTCCAGAGGATCTTCCTGGAGCTCTTGGCCAGCTTAAAAGCAACACACACAATCTGGTGTTCCTCTCCCTGGCTATTCTGTTCCAGCAGCAACTGCAGTGGAAATTCAACCAGCTTCGAGAGGATGTCCAGGTAGCTTACTTTGGAGTTGATTGGTCAGACTAACTCAAGGGGACAAGTAAAACTTGCGGGGCTTCTCTGTCGATATGAATTTGGAGCTTCAGCACAGCAGCAGGGCTTCACCGGGCAAACCAACGGTCCAGGAGTTGCAGCAGGCGTCTCTTCCAAGTTCTTCTTTGGATTCCTTCATCCAGTGGTCGACTCTGCTTCCAAGCCAAAAAGCTGCACCTTTTATGCAGATTTCTCCCATTCATTCCAGCCTAGCTGTCAGTCACCCAGCAGGGTGCCTGTCCTTGCCGGACAGCTAGCCAGCCAATCACCTAAGAGTGCATTCCTGTCTCCTAGGATACTAAGCACAGGGAGTTTCGGGCACCTCCCTCCTTCACTCGTGAATCCCGACAAAGACAAAACAAACAAAGGGACCAAACCTGGTTTGGCGCACAGAGTAAATCTCATGAAGGACCTTTTCACAAAGAAATGGCTAGAAAAGAAGGCCGGGCCATTTTGTCAAAAATGGCACCTTTGGGTGCCTTTCTGTGGCTGCGAACACAGCCCGCAGTAAAAGCACACCACAGTAGTTAAAAGTAAACAATTGCCACCAGCCATTCATCGAGGAAAAGGTAAAATAAAATTGTTACATGAGAAGCTAGACAAAGGGGATACTTAGTAACCCCTCCAGCACCCTATTGTAAAATAGTATGTGCTGGGTCTAGAAAGTTACAAATGTAAATAAAGTCAATTTCACTATAAGGCCCTTGGAAACAGTAGTTTATCGAAGAGAAGGTATTTAAACCTTTGGGAAATCTGAAAGACTTCCCTGTGCCACTGCACTGAAGGTGCTGTGTGACACCATGTAAAAGATTATGCCTATGGAGTATGTCAGACTCCACAACCGAAAGAAACACAGTATTTAAAATCACATTAAAATACATGAGAGAGTGGGGAAAAAAGGCTCTCACTCTCTCCAGGTTAACAATCAAAGTCCTAAAATCCAGCAAAGTTGCTGGGGGTCTCTAAGGTAAAGAAGAATTAGCACATTTCTGAGAATTCTCCCAAACATGGACTGCTTTTGAATGTAATTAAGACCACTGGTAAGGGCGACGGCTGATATTATCTCACACAACAAGGGCACTCAGTATTGAAAAGAAAGGTGCCGACATTCCCATTAATTCTGTGGCTTCCAAAGATGGCTCACACCTACAGTGCTGTGGAATTGAAATGAAGGAAGGTGAAAACAGATCAAACACCTTTGATGCCCGAGCTGCTAGGTTTTGGAAAGCATTACACCAGACATCATGTGTGAGAGACAAATATAAAGCAACAATGTAAAGAGACATGGGGTAAAAAGAAAAGGAGATCCTATAATAAACAGCTCTTGTAGTCCTGATGAAGGCCATATCAGCAAACATGGAGGGACACATTGGACAATGTGTACCCTACGACACAAGGCCGGCACACAGAGTGTCAACAATGGTTATCAAACCCCTTTTAGATTCCATTTTTTGTCATTGAGAATATGACACTCACCACAGTTAGATAAAAAAGAACGTTTGGCATGACATTTAGACAGACTGCTATTGTCTATTTAGCTAGTTACAATGTTTCACAAGGGTCTTTTCTCACATTATACTTTGTAAATTTGGGACTTACTGTTACAATGTTGTTTGATATTGGCACATTTGTGCTAACCTCCAGGCACTTTACTATGACACAGGCTAAAAGATTCCAAATTGCTTAAATTTCCTTTGTAATAAAAGCGATGTGATGTGTAATACAAAAACTAAAAACGCTTTGATATATTGATAAACAACATATTGGGCTTCATTACGACCCGGGCAGTAAGGCAACAACGGTGCCGGTAGTGCTACTGGCGCTGTTGCTGCCTCACCGCCTCATTACAAGTTCTGCTTGCAGGGCCGCCCTGTACGCCTCGTCAGACCAGATGTGCAGAGCGGCAACCGCTTGCAGAACAGGATGCTAACAATGGTCCCGTCATTAACGGGACCATTGTTAGCATCCTCCCCATTCCCATTGAGTCCTATGGGGGCTCAAATGGCAATGGGGATGTACCGGGTCCGGGTAATGACCCGGTAATTCCCATTTTTCGGGACCCGGACCCGAGTTTGGGGGTAGCCATGCTGCTATGCTCCTGAATGCAATGTGCGCAATGTGTATGGAAAATATATTATCAGTGAACTGTCACGCCATATCCTCCCAAATGTAGTGTTGTTCCTCTTTTCCCAACCCACATCACCAACATTCATTTTTCGGGAGTAATTTAGCACTATTTCCACATTCCAAATGTTTTTACATGGAACAGTTGCAGACTGATCAGTCAACCTTTTCTTCAAACTGACCTTCATTTTGAAGTTCAGGAATCAGTTTTTGTTCTTTTTATAGTAGATTTAAGCAAACACACTCACATTTGGAACATCCAGTACTGGCAACAGGCCACCAACCTGATCATATGGTGCGCCTAAGCAAAATAAAGGCCCAGGCAAGGGCTAGAGGCTGTTAGAGATCCTGTATATGCCTGAACAAGGTGGAGATCACTATTTGCACCCTGGCTCACCATCAGTGGCAAAACCATGTAAATCTATTTTTTTGGAAGATGAACACAACGCATATCGTACACCACCTTTCAACTGTCAATAAAACAAAACAAATATGGCCACCATCATGGCAGATAGAAAAGAGAATAAGTGACATTTCTAATTGTATGCATCTTGCACAGAGATGGAGCATGAGCAGGAGGAAGATGGCCCTGACCTACCAGGGAAATCTGGTGGGGGGGATGTGAGTGCGGGCCAGGATCAGGGTTGAGTGGAGGTCTTGGTAGATGGTTTAGAAGGAAGTGGGAAAACATGCTGACACCCAGGGAGGTGCTCAGTCGACTGCGAGAATGGCAGAGGTTACTGGCTGATACTGCCCACATTCCCAGTCATGTGATTGGCTGAGTAGTTATGTATTTCTTTTAATATTTATAAAGTGCGCTAAACCCTGAGGCATCAAGGCGCTGTTACAGTTTCAGCTACACAAGCATGTTGTACAGTTTATGTTACACAGGCAAAGGTTAAGACATTGAAGGAAATACTGTTAGGCAGATGGGCTCAGGTGCTGCGCTCCAAGAAGAGTCAGGTTTTCAAATATTTAAGGAAGACCGAATATGAGAGAGTAAGGCTCAGCCTGTCTGTTGCCTGTCTCACTCGCTACCACACGGGCAGGAATGCACACCTCCCTCAGGAGCTGCAGGAGCAGTCTCCCCGTCCGCCATAGACCACGTGCTGCTGGAGCAGCTATGAGCACAATCTTCTCCTTGCTGACCAGAATTCTGCAGGAGCAGAGCAACGCTTCATAGCCACAGCCTCATTGGCATGTCCCAGAGTGCTGTAGGCACCCTGTTAGATATGCACCATCATTTGATCCACATAGCTGTGCAAACATTATATTGAAATTCCCCGACGTGGATCAACAAAGCCCTTTCTGCTCCTAACATGGCCGCCGGAGCTGGAGCTTAATTTTGTTTATTAGGTTGCCTAGCAACTGCCCATTTGCTTGCCTTATTGGAGCAAAGAGCTACCGTCAGGTGTAAGCCAGCCCCCCTCGTCCAAGGCCCCCAGAGACTAAGGCTCAGCCTGTCTGTTACCTGTCCGGTGCCGTACAAGCTGTTGGCCAGACTCGCTATCTCTTTGCTCATTTCATGCCACGAGACTACACACCGCTTATCCAAACATCACCCTGTGACTCCTCACATGACCAGGTCATCGCATCGGCACCCGCTGCTTCCCCCCTCTTCGACCACGCTGTGTCATCAGCATCCTGTGGCTGATCCGAAAAACTCGCTTGCACCAGATCCGTCTCTACAATACGGGGTAAGCCAGTCATGCACTCCCGACTGATCGCTACAACCCAACTACACAGACAATGACTCTGTCAAAAATACACCCACACCCACTGCGCTCGTCAGTCCTACAAGCTGTATGTCCTGCATATGGCACTATCATAACCGAATGTCTTCATTATTGTATTATGAAGTCTAAATACTGCACCAATATTGCCATCCATGTTAAGCACCCTACTGTGTATACAACCGCTCTGCATTACTCATAACACAATCTTAGCCATTGTGCCGCACACCACTGTAATAACCTATGTACCCTAATGCTAGGCATTGTTGCCCATTGCTGATTAGCCTATAGATCCTACGGTTTGGCACTACTACCATATTGTTGGATTATGTATCCTACCAATAGTCCCTACTAGCCTTACTGCTGGATTAGCCCTGTTGCTGCCCTACTGTTGGATTAACCTCTGTACCCATTGCTAAGCCCTACTGCACTATTTCTGGATTAACGTGTGTACCTTACTCTTAGGCCATACAGCACTATTGCTGGATTAGCCCATGTATCCTGTTGCTAGGCCCTGCTGCTGTATTGCTGATTAGCCCTTGTACCCAACTGCTAGGCCATACTGCACTATTGTTGGATTAGCCCATGTATCCTGTTGTAAGGCCCTGCTGCCCTATTGCTGGATAAGCCTTAGTACCCTACTAGGCCCCATCGCCTCACTTGCTAATATCTAATATTTGTCCATTCAATAGTAAATACACCTTTGCACCGCCACACCTTCGGTGGGCGATATATACGCATTTAACTACTCTCTAATATATCCATTGACCCTACATTAGACCTGTGCATCCCTCCTCTTTAACCTCCTACTCGATAACATTGTCTACAGTTACCTGTTGTTGCACAGGATCCTATTGACTTAGCTATACGCCTAGAAGTCTGCTCCCCACAATGTACCGTGCATGCTGGTCTTATCGCACACTTCCACTGCTGCTCCTCACCATTATACCCACATGGTATCCACTGAATATTATATCTCATCGGATCTGCCTTCCTTCTCTCCCATCCATATCTGCAACACACTCCACCATCACTGAGCCTGTAATCAGCATGGCTGGAACCAATCAGTACTTGAACAACCCACCCCAATGGATCGAACACATTATGACCAAACCCAAACCAAACCAACCCTGCACTCTCCACCTTAGGAACCTAAGATTAGGTTCAAGACTCATCCTTAAATCGCCACATACACCCTCTCCTTCCTCTATCAAACCTTTCCATCACACTTCAGTACTTACAGACACAGATATCTCGACTCCGTCCACAACTACTAAAAACACCTTGACCCTCCATGACAACAACTCACACCATGCAAAAGACACCCTGATCAAAGCCGCCCTTGTCAATGCCAGATCGATCCCAGCTAATGCGCTTGACATCGCTGATTTTATTGTAACTGAAGACCTTGACTTCTTAGCCATTACAGAAACGTGGCTACATGCAGCATCGGGTCCAACTTTATCTTTGGCAATACCTGATAATTACGCCATCATTAGATGTGACAGAGACTCCCTCCAATCTAAAGGTGGAGGCGTAGCATTTATGTTCAAAAGATCTCTTGAATTTAGACCAATCCCGAACCTGCAGATTGACTCCGCTGAGCTACTTACAGTCAAATTGCCGATATCACCCAATCAAACAGCTACAATGTACCTTATCTACAGGCCACCGGGTCCCATCTCCACTTTTACTGAGGCTATATCATCGGTCTTAGTGCCAACACCAAGCCCAACTCCCAAATTATATTACTTGGTGACCTTAATCTGGGCTATCAAGATCCAAATGACCTTAAAGCACTTGGCTTAGCCAACTCCTTAACAGGCCTAGCATTCACCCACCATATCGAAGAGCCCACTCACATCAAAGAAAGAACCTTGGATTGGCTCACTGATCTGAACTGCGCTATTAATCTTTGATCTATCACAACATGCATTTGGTTGAATCGCCACAAGATAACCTTTATTATCAAATCCAACCCCCACAGTCCCAAATCGAACATTGCACCTTCTATTCACACCCGGAAAGGGCATCTCTAAGGAGAAACTACTCCCAATGGTTTTTCCTCTTCTTAACAACACCTCAACGTCCTGCTCTGACCCTACAGTCTTATTAGACATCTACCATCAAACTATATTGAAGGCACTAAACTCTATAGTGCCACTTAAACTGCAGAAATCAAAACCCATTGCACACCTTAACTCATGGTTTACTCCTCAACTAAGAGATCTATGCAAAGCCAAAATAAACGCAGAGGCACACTGGAAAGGCCATCCAACAAACACTAACAAAAAAACCTTGATTATTGCATCAACCATCTATAAAGATGCAATATTCCTAGCAAAAAAAGATATTTACTATAAGCGTATCTTGCAGGCCGAATTTAGCACTAAAGAGCTCTTCAAGATCCTTAAAGAACATGAATCTCCGATAGCCCCGACCAACAAATGCAACACTGACACCACATGGTGTTCTAATATCCAAAAAGCACTCCTTGAGAAAATATCCACCATGCAGGCCAAAATGAACACCAACATATGTAGCCTACCGTTAGACCCCACGTCTAACTCCTTCGCCAACAATATCTCTGCATCTGCACATTCTGTCAAACCATTCAATTTCTCACCACCATCCATCTGGGAAGTGGAATATATAATCAAAAAGATTAAACCCTCTAACTGCCGCTCACGAACTAGCCCCCGTCATTACCTCCTTCTTTAATGCAAATCCAGGATTGTCCCTGACAACCTCAAGGACGCATGGGTCATCCATCTAATCAAAAAACCCACCCTCGATCCCAACAACCCCTTCAATTACAGACCCATCACCACCGTGCCCTTTTTACTGAAAATCTTGGACCGTGTGGCCTATCTTCAAATACAGGCTTATTTAGAATCTAATAATCTCCTGGGTCTTTGCCAATTGGGCTTCCAACCTAGACACGGAACAGAAACTGCCCTTATCGACTTACAAACGCAAATCGAGGACTTGAAAAATAAGGGCAAGCTGGCCCTTCTACTCCTGCTCAACCTGTTTAACCACCAAACCTTCTGCCATCACCTCAAAACTGCTGCCCACTTCTCAAGCAAAGCCACCTCCTGGATCAAATTCTTTCTGGCAAGTAGAACTATGAGGGTCTTCTCACCCACTGCTTCTGCTGAACCATCACCAATACCGTGTGGGGTCCCACAATGGTCCTGTGTTTCCCCCACTGTGTACAACATGTTTACGAAGCCACTCTTTGACATCCTTGACTCTCTGGGTGTCACTTACACTAATTACATGAATGACACCCATATAATCGTCCCTATCGTGACCAACTCAAAAGCTCTTAATAATGTCTATACGGTTATCCAGGCTCGATGGCTCATCATGGGCTCTGTTTGAATGACGAAAAGACTGAGCAGCGTATCCTAGGCTCGCATTTCAGACTTAACAAATTGGACTCAGCCTTTAAGGCATTCAATATCAACGGGAACTCCATCAAGGTGTCCAATGACACAAAAACTCTTGGTATCTATCTTGATTCATCCTTATCACTTACTAGACAAACCAATGCGTTGGCCTCAGCAGCAGTTTATACGTGCAAACTTATAACAACATGTAGACCCTTTCTCACTGCTACAAACTGCATCATTCTTGCCTGAACCCTCATAATGTCTAAAATTGACTACTGCAATTGACTAGCTTAGAAGCAGTCAAAGGAACATCAACAAACTACAGGTGACTGTAGGGTATTTTGTGGAGATTTGGGGCCTGACGGTATTTTATTACCGCCGAAAAATAACTTAGCAATAATCACTCCTTGTATTCAGATTTGACCATGTGCAACAATAGTACAGTGGACATGCACTATTTCAACACCCAGGCATGCATATTTGGTATGCGTGGTTGGTATGCGTATTTGGTGGTATTTTGGTGAGCATTATTCCCTTGTTTTATTGGTGGCTCCAATGTCCAGAATCCCTTATATTTGCTTAGATTTTTCGTGTAATCACTAGAGAGACCTCAGGCCTACATTTCAGGAATACCACATTCTCAGTGTTAGTGTTAGTGTGCCACCATGGGCAATCTCACTGACTTATTTACGACAGAGAGCTATATGCGGTAATTTTGTGGTAATTTCCACTACCTTATATACGGTAGGGAACTATGTCCAGAGAGTCTCTCTTCCCGTTGGCTCATGTACCTCCAACGAGCTATGCTACAGTCACTCACAACTGTTCATACTGAATCTGACATGCACACATCTGTCTTAAAATGACCATTGCATTGTTTAAAAATCTCCCCACATCATCAGCATTGTAATGGTAAATAGTAAACACACCACCCGTCTGCTTTCAAATATTTTTCTGTATTATAAAAGTTGCATTTAAACACGATCTCATTCTTTACAGAAATAAATACAATAGCACAGTAACAGCTTTGTCTATGACACGCTGCAAAGAGAGTGGCGGAGAACAGAACTCAAATTGCAACATTAGCATTTGATTAAGGCATGCACAGGAATCCTACACTGACTGCATATTATCGTACACACTCAGCTCCCACACTTCTGTAATTACCTTATCTCTTTAGTTCTTCTCTTTCTGAATGTGGCTCCCTTGAAGATTAACCCCAGTAAAAAGGAACGCCTGCCTTCTCAAACCGGGGTCATTGCCTGGAATTCTCAGCTTTTGCAGATAGGAATGCTCCAACCAGGAAAAGGTCTTCCTCCCAGCTCTGCCAAATCTTGACTGCCTTTCTTCTTCCTCAAACTCCCCCCAGCAAAAACCTGATCACTCCCTCTAGCATGATACTTGCTATGACGCTGCTCCAATCAGAATTAATCACGCCATCTCCTCCTTCTCTACACAATGGCTCATTTTTATAGTAATACTTTGTAACCAACTGATTTCCTGTTCTTTCGAGCCCATTTGCTTCCTGTAGTTATATGGACAGGGCAGCAGAGAGAACAGAAAAAAAAAATGGATGTGCGTTTAAAAGTTCACTTTCAGAATAGGCCTAATTCTGCAGTGGAGACACATTTTTTATTAGTGGATTATGTTTCATTAGTCAGGTTAGTTATAAGTTATGTTAGTTGTTATTTTCAAATGTGTCTCTCGCACCATAGGCATTTCAGGTGAAAAATAGTGTGCATTTTTAAATGAGCACGTGTGCTTTTAACTGTAAGAATAGATTTGCATCTTATATGTTAAAATCGTTTTTGACTGAATAGCCTGTCTTTTCTTGTTAATCTGGTAACACATATAGCAATGCACCGCTACCTGTGCAGTAGTGCTGTACTCTGTGCTGTTTGCTACCTGTGTAGTAGTGCTGTACTCTGTGCTGTTTGCTACCTGTGTAGTAGTGCTGTACTCGCCTTTGGCGTGTTACAGCACAGAGTACAGCACTACTACACAGGTAGCAAACAGCACAGAGTACAGCACTACTGCACAGGTAGCGGTGCATTGCTATATGTGTTACCAGATTAACAAGAAAAGACAGGCTATTCAGTCAAAAACGATTTTAACATATAAGATGCAAATCTATTCTTACAGTTAAAAGCACACGTGCTCATTTAAAAATGCACTCTATTTTTCACCTGAAATGCCTATGGTGCGAGAGACACATTTGAAAATAACAACTAACATAACTTATAACTAACCTGACTAATGAAACATAATCCACTAATAAAAAATGTGTCTCCACTGCAGAATTAGGCCTATTCTGAAAGTGAACTTTTAAACGCACATCCATTTTTTTTTTTCTGTTCTCTCTGCTGCCCTGTCCATATAACTACAGGAAGCAAATGGGCTCGAAAGAACAGGAAATCAGTTGGTTACAAAGTATTACTATAAAAATGAGCCATTGTGTAGAGAAGGAGGAGATGGCGTGATTAATTCTGATTGGAGCAGCGTCATAGCAAGTATCATGCTAGAGGGAGTGATCAGGTTTTTGCTGGGGGGAGTTTGAGGAAGAAGAAAGGCAGTCAAGATTTGGCAGAGCTGGGAGGAAGGCCTTTTCCTGGTTGGAGCATTCCTATCTGCAAAAGCTGAGAATTCCAGGCAATGACCCCGGTTTGAGAAGGCAGGCGTTCCTTTTTACTGGGGTTAATCTTCAAGGGAGCCACATTCAGAAAGAGAAGAACTAAAGAGATAAGGTAATTACAGAAGTGTGGGAGCTGAGTGTGTACGATAATATGCAGTCAGTGTAGGATTCCTATGCATGCCTTAATCAAATGCTAATGTTGCAATTTGAGTTCTGTTCTCCACCACTCTCTTTGCAGCGTGTCATAGACAAAGCTGTTACTGTGCTATTGTATTTATTTCTGTAAAGAAGGAGATCGTGTTTAAATGCAACTTTTATAATACAGAAAAATATTTGAAAGCAGACGGGTGGTGTGTTTACTATTTACCATTACAATGCTGATGATGTGGGGAGATTTTTAAACAATGCAATGGTCATTTTAAGACAGATTCAGTATGAACAGTTGTGAGTGACTGTAGCATAGCTCGTTGGAGGTACATGAGCCAACGGGAAGAGAGACTCTCTGGACATAGTTCCCTACCGTATATAAGGTAGTGGAAATTACCACAAAATTACCGCATATAGCTCTCTGTCGTAAATAAGTCAGTGAGATTGCCCATGGTGGCACACTAACACTAACACTGAAAATGTGGTATTCCTGAAATGTAGGCCTGAGGTCTCTCTAGTGATTACACGAAAAATCTAAGCAAAGATAAGGGATTCTGGACATTGGGGCCACCAATAAAACAAGGGAATAATGCTCACCAAAATACCACCAAATACGCATACCAACCACGCATACCAAATATGCATGCCTGGGTGCTGAAATAGTGCATGTCCACTGTACTATTGTTGCACATGGTCAAATCTGCATATTTATGGTGCGTTGCAGGCCGGGAAAGTGATCATAGAGTACCTACTGGGCGTGGCAAGCGTGTCTCACACTGCCATTTGCACATTAAAGGGAACCCATTTTATAATAGCAGTGTGCCACTAAAAACGAATTTCAGAATGTCACAAAGGGAAACCACATTCTCAGATCTAGTGCAATATTTAGAGGCAAAGTTGTTTGCACATGGGAATTGGTCATCGAATAGCACGTTGGAATGGAGTAACCGCATTCAGGGTGAGGTGCAGAAAGAAAGATTAGACAATATTTTTGCAGAAGGCAGCATAATTCAGGTCTGCCTTACAAGATTATTGAATGCAGCCGATAAAAGTGCAGAGAAAGACTGTTTAATACGGCTATGCGGCAAAATATGGTTTATTTTAAACAAGTCCCTGCGAATGCAAGAGAATGATACTCAGCTAATTAACAGGTTAAAGACTGAATTAGAGGGGGCAAGTAAAAATCAGGAAATGTTGAGAGCAGAATTGGATGTATGCCAAAAAGACATGCAATTAAAATGCAGAGACTTTGATACTCAGTTATCCAAAAGCAAGAAACAATTTGAAGATAGTGAGCAAGAATTGGCACACTTAAAAGCCTTAGTGGATCACATTAGGCAGGATAAAGATGAGGTTGTTTCAGAAATGCAGATTTTACAAAAAGAACATTGTGAAAAAGAAGGTGATCTCCAGAGTGCAGAACAAGAAATGATTAAAATGATTCAAGAAAGAGACAAGAGAAATAAAGAGTTCAATGAATGCCAAATGCAAATGTGCGACATGCAGGAGGTGATTAATAAAATGAGTGATGAAAATAAATATTTGCAAAATGAAGCAACCAGACTCCTTAAAAAGTGTAAGGACTTAGAACAGCAAATGTGCATTCCCAGGTCCCAGGAGAGGCGGCAGGGTACCACATTCAATGGAGTGGAGGTGAATTCTAGCTCTGCCCAAAGAGCTAGTGCTCCAGTGACTGGGCCAGTGACTGAACTTGGTTGCAGCGCCCTTGGGGGATTTGATACTCCCATTGGGGGCAGCCACCAATCTCATACACCTGAAAACAGGATTGAATCACAAAATAGTGCAATTCCATGCATTGCAACAAGTAGCCCCATAAAAATAATGAAATCCATTAAAGCCCTGATCAAACCATTTAAAAAGGGAGGTGAATGCTGCATTGAGGATCACTTAGAAGCGGTGCATGACATTTTTAAAGCACTCGAGATACCTAAGGAACAGTACAGACAATATTTTCATTTAACTTTAGATGCCCCGACGGCCAGCATCATAAGGGGATTAAATGAGCAGCAGAATATGACATGGCTGGAGTTTGAAAAAGAAATTAGGCGTCATTTTTCTCCTTTTCAGTCATTGCAGGAGGCAAAGAAAGTCGCGTACACAATTACTGCTGGACCTAATATATCCCCTCGCCAATTTTTACAAGACTTAAAAAGAGCATTTTCTCGCTTTGATGTATCTTTTGACTCAAATTCCAATGAGTTCAAAACTGCATACTTCTATGGGCTACAGAAAGACATCATATCCCAATTGGTCCGTGAATTTGACCGTGACAAGTCCCTTGAATGGATTGTACATCAAAGCACAAAACTATATGAGGTACTCTATTGTCAGGGTAGAGAAAGTAATAAAATGAAAGATACTAGACCTAAATCTAAAGAACCCTCAGCCACAGTAATGGAAATCAGGTCAGCCAAAATGTCCCTTGAGTCTGCTCAAAGCCAAGGTAAAAATAATGTGACACCTGAACAAAGGGGTAATCAACAAAGATCGCCATTTCCTGTACCAATGTTCCAATCACATGATCCTAGTAATAGAGAGAGCTACATCAGCCCTAGGTATGTAGGGGACAGACCCCGGGTAGGATATCGGCCTGATATGGCAGGTATGAACAATAACCAGAGACAAAATCAAGATCAAAGAAATGATGGTCCCTACCAGTGGTTGGGGACACAGAGCAGATTTTATCCCAGCACCATGATATATGGTAATCAGGATAGGCCCCGATATGTGGATCGATTTACTGATGATAGAAATCAACATAGGGGCCAGTACCCACAATCTGAGAGACAGGACATGAGGCAAAACGTGAACTACAGTCCACGCCAGTACAATGATTCCCCACCAGGGGACTATAATCAAAGGATGGGTGCAACCCGCTCCCCTCCACAAATGAATCAAGAGTTCAGAAACCATCCCAACCGACATCAATCACCTGAGGGGTATCAGAATAGATCCAATCAGGGGGAAAACAACCAATATCGACCTAGGCCACAGAAAGAGGATCCTAGAGAGATGGAAAGGTTCCAGTGCCTTGAGGCCCAAGTGAAAATGTTAGCTGAGCAAATAGGAAAACTCTATACAGCACAAAAACAACCTTCCAAAGAGGGGGCTGATGGCCATAGCAATGACCGGGGGGCTTCCGAAAAGTGACTAAGTACTCATGATAACTGCAGTGCCAAAATGACAGATTGCTCTGATATAATTTTGCATAACGACTCTGAGATGCCTAATGGATTAAAAATGAAAGTACCAGTAAATGAAATTGTGACAGAAAGTGCAAATACTTCTAAAAAAGAGGTACGGTTTAACTTAGAGCTAAATAAAACAGTAAAGATTTGCACAAATGAAAAAGAAACATTAGGAATTCCAAAACAACAAAGGAACAGATTTAAGAAAAATGACTCATGCATGGGGAATACCAGTGAACAGGGAATAAGTGGGGATGCTATAGCTCCTTCCCTGGGCAAGCTAAACAATGACCAAACACAGACAGAAAAAGGAAATACTCACAAGGAGGGTACAAGTCAATCACCTGAAGAATTCTTTGAGCCACATATTTTTGAAGAGACTGAAAGGGCTGGTCTGACACTAAATGATCACAAATGCACAGAATTAAAAAATGACAAATTGCTGAATGATGTTGTTACACATGTTCAGTTGGAGGATTGTAATGTGGTCTCTGATGTTACCCAGATGGATGGGCGAACAGTGGCCACACTCCAAAAAACCTCTGAACATGGAGAAATGAATAAAATCTCTCGCACAGAAATGGGTAAAAAGGAGGGAAAAATGTCTTTTCATTTACCAATGTGCTTAGCCAAAAGTGAAAAAGACCTGAGAAAGGTGAGCCCTGAAATCAGTAAGAATTCACATTTCTTATGTGTATTAGAGGAAGTTGAGGACAGATATTATGCACCCATCACTGTAGAAGAAAACTGCCACACCTTTGCTATGATTGACACTGGCGCACAGGCCACAATTATGTCCAAGGAGCTGGTAAAGAGTATCAATGAAGGGAGGCCTCCACAGAGTCAGATCACAGTGAAGGAAAATCAAGGCCCAGTGCATAACTTTAATGGGGAGGAGGTGCCCATCATAGGTGTAACTGAGGTTGACATAAAAATAGGAAAGCACAGAATGAAACAAGAGGTATTGATCACATCTATTTGTGAAATTCCATTTCTGATGGGGACAGATTGCCTGAAAAGATTGTCTCCTCTCATAGATGGGGTGAATGGAGTGCTGTGGTCCTTAACCAAAAAACCATTGAGGCCTAAGAAACTAAAATCACAAAACAGCAATATAAATGAATGTCACACCGTTGCCAAAACAAATGATGCTGTGGAGGTATATCTCCAGAATAGCTGCATACCTAGTGTCAGTGTCATATTAATGTGTCAAGACAAAATGCAGAGCGACAATGAAAAACTACCTGTACAAATATACTTGGACCCAAGGAAAGATTGGCAGACTGCCATAGATGAGCACACATTATGTTTTTATCTAAAAGAGAAAACGTGCAAACAGAATATTGCTCCTAAAACAGATTCAGAAAAACACATTACCACTCTGGCAGAAATACACATGGAAGATGAGCAACCATGGGTTCATGTTGGTATAAATGACTATCTTAAAACAATAAAAGCCACTTTAGCGCTTGGTCATGAAAGGAGTTTCATTAATGAGAAATTGTTGCAAAAAATAATGGAGAGGGAAGAAATCCCGAAATTTAGGATTAAAAACCAATATGTTTCTGGGTTGGACAGTCCAGACTTTGAAAACCGAATTGCAGGCAGATGCATGCTTAAAATTAGCATTGGGCAGAAAGCAATTTACCATAATGTATGGATAGTGAGTGGAGCACAAAATGAATTTTACATGGGAAATGACATCATGCACAGAATGTGTATGGTGTTAGATTTCCTTAATCAAAAAATATGGTCACGCCTAGGTGGTCCGGCACCTGAGTTTGAAGACAAAAGAAGGGCTTATCATTGTGCACAACTGGTTCCTTATGCAATCAAATTACAAATGAGGAAAAATACTATTATTCCTGCATTTACAAAACAGTTTGCAATAACACTGAAATGCAAAAATGGACAGCAGATGAAAGGCTCTGATGCATTTGTATGCCTGAATGAATCCATAAAACAGCAAGGCCTGGATTATGAATATATTCCATTGGTAGACATTGGTGAGGGATTTGTAAAAATCATGGTAAATAATAAAGGTTGTCAGGATATTCATTTAGAGGAAAACTCCCCATTAGGAATGGCCATACAAAAATCACATTATACGGCAGATTTAAATAACATGGTGATTGGGAATATTCCTGAAAAATATGTAGATGCCAAGGGCGAGTTGCCAGAACACCTGGACTCTCAGCCCAAAGGAATATTTAAAATTCATTCTGTGTATCCTTATGATTCAAATGAGACGGTGTGCTGCCATCAAGAGGATTGCATAATATTTAATTTAAATGAAAATGAAACAGAAAATCAGCCCATTGAAGTGGAAGCTGATATGCCAAAATATTTAAAAGTGGCAGCTTTACAAAAAGACACAGCCACACAGTTAGAAGAAAGCGCCGAGATTCCCTTACCAGAAGATTTTCCAGAATTTTCCAAAATGGTAGAAGAGCAGATCTCCTTAGCGGATGCATGTGAAAGCAATGAAGAGAGGGACAATCTGAGGGAGATATTTATGGAGTTTAAGGATGTATTTGCAAAAGATGCTTATGATTGTGGTTTAACTGATTTACATGTGGCCACACTGCCAGAAGGGTGTAGCAGAAACCCAGTGTTTGTACGCCAGTATAGACTACCGTTGGCATGTTTAGAATCATTGGCAGAGATTATTAAAAATTTGGAATCACGGGGAATCATCAGGCCCATTCATAGCACATCCAATACACCTATTTTAGGTGTATTGAAGCCAAATGGTCAATGGCGGCTGTGTGCAGACTTAAGAGAGTTAAATAAAAGAGTACCAGTATCTAGATGGCCACTGCCATTCATTGATCAGGGCCTAGCTCAGATACATGGTTCAAATGTATTTACCACATTAGATCTCACCTCTGGATATTGGTGCGTGCCATTGGCAGAGGAGATACAGAATTTATTTTCCTTTACATTTGACAGGACTCAATATGCCTGGCTTAGAGCTCCGTTCGGGTACATCAATAGTGGGAGTGAATTTGGCATATTTTTGAGAAAGGCCGTGCCGGATGCAGCGGAAAGAGGAACAATAGTTTATGTGGACGATGTCCTGATAAAAAATGAAAGTTTGAAAAGCCATTTTGATGAAATAAGACATGTACTTGGCCAATTGCAGAAAGCAGGCGCCAAAGTATCTTTGCAAAAAGCACAATGGTGCAAGAAAAAAGTGAACTTTCTAGGGCATGAAGTGACTGAACATGGGCTAAATCCACAAAAGAAGAAAATAGAGGCCATACAAAGATTAAAAGATCCTAAAAATGTGAAAGGAGTAAAAAGTTTATTAGGGATGACAGGCTATAACAGAAAGTTCATTGAAAATTATGCAGAAATCACTCAACCATTGACTAAACTGCTTAAACTGAATACTCCCTGGAAATGGGAAAGAGGGCAGTCTGATGCAGTGGCTAAATTAAAGGAATGTCTTGTAAAGGCACCATGTTTAGCATACCCCATAAAGGACAGGGATTTCTTTATAGAAATAGGTTTTTCTGAACATTGTATGTCAGCAGTGTTATCACAAAAAAACGATTTGAATCACAAAACCATTGCATATGCAAGTAAGGCATTTTCCCAAGTTGAAATTAAATTTAATGAATGTGAAAAGGCCCTATTAACCACTGTGTGGGCGCTACAACATTTCCGCCCCATTGTTCAGGGAGAAAAGGTGATTATTGAAACAAATCATCAACCTTTGCAATTTTTAGAGAGTAAAAGAATTAGATCAGGCAATCTAGCACAATCCAGAATCACTTCATGGACGCTGGCATTACAAGGTTTTCCCGTAGAAGTGAGATATGGACAGAATAAAAAGAGCCCAATTGCTCAAGGGTTAGCTGACTTACATGACTGTGCAGCTGAACAAATACCAAATGAAATGGAAGTAGAAACTAGTTTACAGGAATTTGAACAATCACCACACAAAGCTTTTGATGAAAAAACATGCAAGGATTTGCCAACTGTATACGTGGATGGTTGTGCTTTTCACATTGAAAATGACAATAATAAACAATTAGTGGCAGGAATAGGAAATGTCTGGTTGAAATGTGAAGGCGTTCCCAGTATAGGGATGGGGATTGGAGATAGGAGCAGTCAGGTGGCGGAATTGGCAGCCATTTATAAAGCAATTGCTAATGCAGTTGATAATCATTTGATAGATCCTGAACAAAATCCTTTAACAGAAAATGATTGTATGGGAAAAGAAGAGTTGAGGGTGTTATTAAAAAACAATAGCAAAACAAAAGAGTTGATGGCTGGAAGGTTTAGAATAAATCTTGACCTCTGGCATTGCTCTGGGCAACCCTCCAGACCATCGTTCTTCGCCTGCCAAGCCATTACAAAAGGGGAAAAACCATATGCAAATCAGGCTTGGTCCCACCCCCAAAGGGGTAGTCCAGCCCGAACTGCTAGGTCACATCCCTTTTGCACGAGACCACAAGCATCCCCAGACATGTTTCAGCCTTGTTGGGCGTCATCAGTGAGGAGTAGCTTGGGTCTCTAGGCCCAGCAGGCAAGGGACCCACGTCTGGGCATACCCTTCCCACTCGGGGTGACAATAGCAAAACAAAAGAGTTGATGGCTGGAAGGTTTAGAATAAATCTTGACCGCTGGCATTGCTCTGGGCAACCCTCCAGACCATCGTTCTTCGCCTGCCAAGCCATTACAAAAGGGGAAAAACCATATGCAAATCAGGCTTGGTCCCACCCCCAAAGGGGTAGTCCAGCCCGAACTGCTAGGTCACATCCCTTTTGCACGAGACCACAAGCATCCCCAGACATGTTTCAGCCTTGTTGGGCGTCATCAGTGAGGAGTAGCTTGGGTCTCTAGGTCCAGCAGGCAAGGGACCCACGTCTGGGCATACCCTTCCCACTCGGGGTGACAATAGCAAATTGGGGTGGGGCCAAGCCTGATTTGCATATGGTCTTTCCCTTCTGTAATGGCTTGGCAGGCGAAGAACGGTGGTCTGGAGGGTTGCCCAGAGCATTGCCAGTGGTTAAGATTAAGTCTAAACCTTCCAGCCATCACCTCTTTGTTTATGCTATGTCACCCCGAGTGGGACGGGTATGCCCAGACGTGGGTCCCGTGCCTGCTGGGCCTAGAGACCCAAGCTACTCCTCACTGATGAGCCCCAACCAGGGCGAAACATGTTTGGGGATGCTTGTGGTCTCGTGCAGAAGGGATTTGGCCTAGCAGTTCGGGCTGGACTGCCCCTTTTGGGGTGGGGCCAAGCCTGATTTGCATATGGTCTTTCCCTTCTGTAATGGCTTGGCAGGCGAAGAACGGTGGTCTGGAGGGTTGCCCAGAGCATTGCCAGTGGTTAAGATTAAGTCTAAACCTTCCAGCCATCACCTCTTTGTTTATGTTATTAAAAAACAAAACACAAATTAGATTACAGGATGGACTCATGATTAGAGAGTCCATAACAGGGCAAATACAGTGGGTAGTACCCCTTTCATTCAGAGGACTAATGCTACACCATGCACATGATGCCATAACCGCAGGCCATAGAGGTTCACAAAAAACATTAGAAATACTAAAAGATTATGCTTACTGGCCACATATGTCCCAAGATGTGGAATTATATACTAGAGGATGTCTAGTATGCGCCCAATTTAAACCTGCTTCACCAATGCATAGAGCACCATTGATGAAAAGAGGCCTAACTCTCCCATGGTCAGATTTGCAAATAGACTATGTTAAAAAGGTCGAGCAGGGGACACCGTTATATTTTGAGAATTGGTCATCGAATAGCACGTTGGAATGGAGTAACCGCATTCAGGGTGAGGTGCAGAAAGAAAAATTAGACAATCAAACTTATAACAACATGTAGACCCTTTCTCACTGCTACAAACTGCATCATTCTTGCCTGAACCCTCATAATGTCTAAAATTGACTACTGCAATTGACTACCTTAGAAGCAGTCAAAGGAACATCAACAAACTACAGGTGACTCAGAACAATGCCATCAGGGATACCCTCAACCTTCAGAGGAAATTACACATATCTGACACTAGAAAGAGCCTCCATTGGCTCCCTGTTGCCCAAAGACTATCTCTCAAAACTCTTACTCTTACTCGTAAGTGCCAGGTGAACCGCGCCCCTGAATACCTAGCCAGCCTCTTCTCTGTTCACACAACTACTCGCCCTCTGAGATCTATCCAAGTTCACTCTCTGTGCATACCCAGATATAAGCTGCAAAATGCAGGGGGGGGTCCAGTTTCCCAGTCCTGGCAGCCAAATTATGGAACACTTTCCCAAATACACTGATAATTGAGCCTTCTTCCACTCTTTCAAGCATAAGGTCAAGAAATGGCTCCTTGAGCAGGACCAAGCTGCCTCTCGCACATAATATACATTCGACCCACTCCGGAAAATGGCTTTCCTGACTTCACTGCCACTCCTTGTATGTCTTGTCTTCCCCTCCTTCTCACGTGGTACACATTACCTAATATTATTCTCACTGCACCCATTATCCTTGTGCTAACTTTCATAATTGAGCTCAGCGCTCCTTTGTAACTTGCTATTACCTGTATGATACCGTGTAAACTGCATAACTCTTACTTGTAACCTATGTACCACCAAGAAATGTTAATCTATGTGTAACTTATGTATCCTATGTACCTTCAAGATATGCGCCCAGATACCCACAGGCCGGGTTGCATAATACAAATAAAACAAATTCAAATACAACTTTTCACCTGTCAAGGCATGGGGCAGGGCATTCCAGAGTTTTGCAGACATGACTGGAAAGCTGGCACCTCCAACCCTCTACAACCTGAATTTTGGCATGAGGTTGCGGTGGGTATAAGCGGCTCTGGTTGGTCTTTTAGATTGGGCTTTGACAATCTTCTGTGAGAGGTATGGCAGAGCCAAGTTCAAGAGCCACTTTTGGGTGTTTGCCAGTGTCTTAAAGGTGATCTGGACCCTTATAGTGAGTCAGTGGACACTTCTTCTGACGGCTGAGATATGCTCTTTCCTAGGAATGTTAAGGGCTGCCCTGAGAGCATTGTTTTGGATGACTTGCTTTTTTGTATGTTGCGTTTTGTGGTACCTGCAATGAGGGCATTGCAATAATCCAGTCTGGAGCCAATGAAGGCTTGGGCAATGGTAAGACAACTTTCTGAAGAGAGGAATGGACGTCATGCGTTGATACGTTTGGTAGTGTAGGATTCTGAGGAGGCGATGGCATTGACTTGATGAGTGAGGTAGAGAGAAGCATCCAGGTACACTCCAAGAGTTTTTACTGAAGGTGAGATGAAGATTGAGATGCCATCAATGGTAAAGGTGGCATTTTGGCCACTGCTGGTGATCCAAATAGCAGGATTTCCATTGTTTTCATAATTTAGAAACAAACGGTGCATGATCATCCAGGCCTGGATAGTTTGATAGACTGCATTTAGGGCGGCAGAGTCAACAACTTGGTCGCCAGAGAGGGGAAGGAGGATTTGTGTTTAATCAGCATAGTTGGTAAAGGAGATGCCTAATGAGTCGAGAAGGACAGTTTGGTAAACATTGTGTACAGGGTGGGAAAGACACAGGACCCTTGGAGAACATCACAGGAAATTGGTGCTGGGGAGGCAGTTGCATTGTCTGCAAAGACTTTGATCGTTCTGCCTTCCAGGAATTAGGTGATCCATCTAGATCAGAGGTTTTCAAACTGTAGGCTGCATCCCAATGGAGGCACGAGAGACCAGCATGAAATGTAAAACAATAAATAAATTGGCTTGGCGGCTCACATGGTCGGACTTGTCCATAAAACTGTCACAGGCACCAATTAAAAATTGGAACGCAGTTGCAAATGGATATTCATTCTTTTATTCACAGACTGTTTGAATAGTACCTAAGGAGATGTTTTTTGTTAAAATGTAAGCAAATTGTGATATTTAAAATTTTAAGAATATTTATTCAGCAACAATTGTCAAAACTACTAGCTGCATAGTGAAGTTACTCATCAAAATGGCCAAGAAAGTGGCCTATTTAGACTGACCTACACTAGCATTTTGCATTTTTGGGATGGACATTGCCCTATTGCCCTATTGGCCAGTCTGAGTGTAGTGGTTCATCCATAATGGTGAGGGGGTGTCCACTCACCATTATGGAGGAGCCGGGGAGCCAGCCCAGTGATACACTGAGCACTCCCTCAGCTGCTTTTTCCAGCTGAGGCAGTGCTCCTGGGCTGGCTGAACTGTCCAAGGTAAACCCTGTTTCCCTTGGACAGTTCAGTTCCACAGCCGCACATGCTCACTGAGCCATGCAAGGCTAAAGGGCGTTTTGCTTCGCCAGCCTTGCATAGCTCATTGGAAATGCTGGCTGGGGTGCTGCATCTCTGTATGTACGAGGGGGAGCTCCTGCACCTCCTCGCACATACAGACAGAGCAGGATGGGGATGAGGGAGGCCAGAAACTGTGATGGGAGCAGTTGGCGAAACCCAAGGACTATACTGGGAGAAGGGTGTGGTGACGCTGCCTGGTAGTTCATAGCCATTTGTACATACTGTCCATTTGGAATTTTGGGTTGGCCTATATTTAACTCAAGTGGGGTCCAGGCCAACAAAGTTTGAAGACCACTGATCTAGATGCTTCCATTAAGAAGTTGCCTGCTGAGGTTGTGTTGGCAAAAAATCCTGTGGTCAGCCAGGTCAAATGCAGCTGAGATATCTGTTAGTAGTAATGATAGTGCTGTTTTTCCAGTGTCCATGATGTCATCTAGCTGGTTCTTTAAGTCTAATAAGGCAGTTACTGGCAATGCCCTGAGCAGAAGCCAGTTTGCTGCACCATCATAACGCAGTTAGATTCTAGGTAGTGCTGGATTGGGATGTATGCAGCTCTCTCTAGGATCTTGAGGAGAAAGAGGACTGTGGCGATTGGTCATTAGTTGGAGGAGGTAGATAGGTCTAAGTTTTTTTTTTTTAATAGAGGTAACACCCAGGCATCCTTAAGAGTGGTAGGGATCGGGCAAGAAGAGAATGATGTGTTAATGAAGGTGGTGATGAAGGGGGTCAGAGGGTCTGTACTCTCCTTGAAGATGGTTGCTGAGTAGGCATCACCTTTGCATCTAGATGTTTCTTTGGCCTTTCAAGATGTGTTACAGTGTTGAAGTGAAAGGGGGGTAGTCAGGCAGTGTAGGGGGAGGCTGGGTGAGAATGGCGAGTTGTTGAATGGTGTTAATAATGGTTTGTTTTTTGTGGAGGTTGGCTGTCTTGTTGAGGAAGGCATACTGAATCTTAGTTCACAAAGCATTATTCTTAATGAGGTTGAGAGGGGGAGGAGTGAGATTCCAATTCTCTTGGAATAGTGAAGATCTCTTGTGTATTAGATTTAGCATTGGCTATACATGTTGCATGTAGAGAATTTGGCATCTACGATGCCACATTTGTATCTCTTGGCAGATGTGTCATACAGGTGTTTGTGAATGTCAAAGAGAGCTCTTTTCCAAGTGGATTCTGCTATGCATTTCTTAGAGTGGAGGGCTACAAGGTGAGAAGGGAAGCAACAGTTAAGGTATGTAGTGGGTTTAGTTTTACGTGGTGCTAAGGGAGCAATAGTGTCCACTGCTTGTAACATAGTTTTGGAATATAAGCCCACTGAGAGGCCTGGATCCAAGAGTGGTAGCTGCTCAGATTGTAAAGGGTTGAGCAAGGGCAGAATACGTGCTTTGGTGAGATGGCGCGTACTGCGTGCGATCGTGAGTGGCATAGTTGAGTGATACGTTGGAGAGGTTGGGCGCAAGAAATAGTAAAGGAGATGGCGTGGTGGTCTGAGCAAGGGCATGCTCATTGGTAAGGATGGAGCTTCGGCAGTGAAGGTCAGCAGTCCAGTCCAAAGTACGTCCTTTGGAGTGAGTAGGGGTGGCAATAGAAACCTAAGGCACTCAGTAAATTGGCAACCAAAGCTGGATTTGAGTCTTCAGAGTCATTGAGGCCAAGACTGAGATCTCCTAAGAGGATGGTTTTGGAGGTAGGCTTGATGTTAGTGCCAAGGGTGTGCATGGGGTCTTCTTCAAAAGATAGTAGGGGGCCTGGTGGGCGATAAACTAAAGTTGTGTGATTGTGGTGATGTGAGATAGGGGGATTTTGCAGTGAGTATGCCACAGTTGGGAGTCAGGGTTATGTTGACCTGCCTGAGGGGCAGGGTGTCCCTAGCCATCATTGCTACTACAACATCTATGGAGTTTAGTCTGTCGCTCCTAAGGATGGTGAAATGCTGCGGCATTGCGAAAGACACGGCCGGGCCTAGGTAGCATGGAGCCAAGTCTCTGTGATGGCCAGATTGTCGAGGTTATTAGTCGTGATAGCATCTTGAATGTCTAATGGATGAGCTTGGATGGATCTGGCATTAATGATATGGTATGATATGACATGATGAGTCATTCATAATGCACCTGTACACAAGTGTTTCTAGATGCGACAAGACAAGGTAGAGAAGACAGAGGGAGGCAAAAACAAATAATCTTACTAGGCCTTGTGTCATTCAGATCATGCAAGTTCAGGGGGATAAGGGGAGGAGAAGTGCCAGGGAGAGGGAAAGGGGATGTGCAATCAGGGCAGCATTGCTCTATATACCTGCAGCCAGGGCAGCGTGACTCTGGGTAGGTGCAGGGAGGCAGGGGACTGTATGGTTACATATATAGCCCCAAGTGCACAGTAGGCCTAGAGGCAGTGCAGGTGCTACTGTTCATGGAGGCGCCTGGTGCTCATTGAGTTCTGAGGGTAGTCAGGCAACTAGTCAGATCAGCAGATTGGTAGGTCAGCAGGGGAGAGAAAGAGAAATGGCAGAAGTGAAAAGGAAGGTCTTGAGCTGCTTCCGGAACATCAGACGGTCCGGCTCAAGTTTGAGACGCGCATGGAGGCCAGTCCAGAGGGAGGCACCAGCAGAGGAGCGAGATCATCCATCCACTCTCTGCCTGGAGAAGCGTCTGACCCTCAGAGATTTAGAGGTGGCTGAGCGAAGGGCTCGAGAAGGAAAGTGTGCAGGAAGAGAGCTGGATGTAGTGCGGGCCCCAGCCCCAGAAAGCCTTGTGGATGATGCAGAGGTTCTTGAACTTGATCTTTGCAGCCACCGAGAGTCAGTGGAGAGATTTCAGGGTTGGAGAGATACGATCCCTGGGCTTGAGGCCAAGGACAAGTCTTGCAGTCCTGTTCTGGATAAGTTGCAGATGGCGGAGAGTAGTGGAAGGCAGCTTGAGAAAGAGGATGTTGCAGTAGTCCAGACTAGAGAGAACATGGACTCTGGAGACATTAAGCTTCTGTGGGAAAGTGAGAAAAGGAAGAATACCTCTGATACGGTGCAGCTGGTAGTGGAACTGCTTAGTGAGGTCCTTGATGTGAGGAGAGTAGGCGAGAGTGGAGTTGAAGATAACACCAAGGTTTTTTACCTCACAGGAAGGCGCAGGAAGAAGGCCCAAAGCGGGTGGTCAGAGTGATCGAGGGAAAGTGAGAGCATGGGTCCCAATGAGAAGGATCTCAGTTTTACTGTCATTGAAGCAGAGATCGTTGGAGGCGTACCACTTGTGACTCACGGATAGACAGTCAGGAATGAACAAGTGTAAGAGGATTCAATTCAGCACTACAGCTAAGTTAACGCCTAGTCTAGAAGACTGAATGAAAACCCTTATTGATATATCTTTAGGTCCAGTTCATGCGTTCTGGATGACTACCCTTGTATAACACCCCTCTCTTGGAATCCCCCTGACCCCACTGAGCCAAGAAGTAGTTCTGTTTTGCAAGTTTAAAAGGTTTATTTGATAAATTAAAATATATATATCACACTTTATAATAAATTAATAATTGAATAGCACACTTAATCTGATATGATAAAGATCAACAACGGAGAATCTGGCACTAGCACTCTTCTGATAATCACTAATGAGTTGACATGAATGGATAAGGTAACACACTGGTAAATAGGAACAAAAGTATAATGTGGTAGAGGATGCTTTATGTAAGCTCAGGTGGATGCAATATTCAATGAATGCAGTACAGAAAATACTCAATATGATTTCAACCAAACAATGTAATCACTTTTCTCTGGCTATTCACTCCCCCCCTCTTTATGCAATGCAAGGGAATGGGAGGAAAGCACACAGTTCTCAGAAATGCAATCAATGTAATCAGTTCAATCCAGCAAGCTTAGACAACAGAAAACAGATAGGAGTTTTGAAAACACAGGCAATGCTTGGATATGTGCTGGCAATGAATGAGAAATATGCTAAATTTGCTTTTAATTCCCTTATAGAGGTTCAGGGTGAGTGGTATCTAGTTAATATTAGTCCAGGCTCACACTAGCAATGATGCAGGGATAGTTAGCAGGTTAAACGAATTTCTGGCCAATGGAAAGCAAACAGCAGCAGTTTTTACATGTGAAGAAATTGCAAATCGCGGTAAAATTCGCGGATGCGCCGAGCGCTATTACAAAGGAACCGCAAGGAATATCTCTACCGTTTTGGGGTCCTAGAAAAGCCTGGGATCTCAGCTTCCAAATGAAAGTTATTGCAAGTCTCTAGCCCAAACGGTTGCGGAGATATGAGTAATTTAGTAAAGGTCGTTTTTGGTTTTGTAAATTTTAAACGCACACTTTTTCAAAATGACAAGTGACAAATTTTTGCAGCTAGAATGACAGGTGACAGCTAGGAGGCAGTTCTACTTAGGTTAAATAGATTGAATTAGATGAATTTAAACTAAGAGATGTGTTCTGAGTTTTGCTAAGTACTCACAAGAGATTTTGAACCGGAAAGCGGCTTTGTCACGATCTGGTCAACAGTCTGGTCAGGTCTTTCCGGGTTCTGCTCACAGCGCCTGGTCTGGTCTCTGCTAGGCACAGCACTGCTTTCTCTCTAGTCTGGTCTCAGCTGGGCACAGCACTGCTTTCTCTCTGGTCTGGATAGATTGAAGTCTCTAGTTTGGCTTTCTGGAGTTTGATGGAGGTAAGTATGGATTTTTCCGGCAGAGCGTCCCGCTGCAAATGGATTTGGAAAAAGCCCCTATCTGTCCTGTCTGTCTGCTTTTATGTGTTTAGAATGTGGGTGTGTTCTAGCATCACTGACCCTACCTCTCTCTCAGCTTCTAATTGGTCAAACTTCCATTCCTCCGCTTGATTGGCAAACTGAACTGTGAGTCAGATTGATGTCATTTTACAGCCTGCAGAAAGTCCACTCCTCCTGTCAACTTACACACAAATCTAGATTTGAAACAAATACATATTTGCAGAGGTACATATTGTTTTAAAATCATATGCACCCATCATGCATTACAGGAGGTATCCCCTGTTCAAACTCTGCTCTTCCTGGGAGCTTGCATTCAGAACTGGCACATATTTCACTTTTTAACTGCTTTTTCAATTTCCGACATGGACCCAACTTTACATACATGTGTGCAGGGGGTAGGGACATTAACTGATGAAGTTTCAGATTTTTAACATGCACACATTTAGAGTAATATCCACTTTTCCGCCACAACCCCCCTGAACATACCACCGGTTCCTACCACGTCTTAAACTGTGGGCAGAAAAATCACAAGAATTATGGTATCATTTATAAAATTTTCACATGTCCGCTCTATGAGTTATTCATCTTTTTAAAGTTATGTTCTGGCTCCAAAGGGGTGTGGTTTACCCTCAGCACAAGGTTGAATTTCTGGTTCTTTCCAGTTCTGCCAAGCCAGCTTGCTCTCACAGGCAGTGCTCCTCCCAGCTCCTGCCAAGAGGAAGCTACAATTTACGACTGCGGTAATAAAAACCTTTGCCTGAGTGAAGAGGGCTTTGTTCACCCTCTTGCAGAGCACAGATAATTCAATTATCAGATAGATGGCATATCCTTAGCCTGGGCAGCAAAAGGAAGGTTGGCCTGGGAACACAGTGGTGACTCAAGTTTCACTGCTGATGGGATCCGTTGCTAGGCAAAATCAAGTTCCTTAAGCCAGACCTTCAGCTAACTTTTTGTTGCTTTTAAAATAACTTGTAATTTTACACATGCAGCTAGAATGCTGATTCTAAGTGCAAAACTATGACATTTCAACAGTTACAAAGGCATGTGACACCAAACATAGGTCACTCATTTAATTTAACATTTTCGATTTTGGTGGTTTTAAATCCAGTTGCAGTTAGGCTTAAGCTGCTGACTCCATAGCATTTTTGTTATAAGCATTGTTTTTGGGCTCTTCATTTCCCAGATTTTGTAGGCACACAAAACTCCATTCTGCCAAATGTCTGCTGGTGTTCAGTGAATATTTTGCACATGTTGCAAGGTTTGAAATAGGCATTTTGCTTGCCTTCAGAAAAACACACAGAGTGGTTTTAAAACGCCGGCTTTTGGGATAGTGGTGAGTACTGGTACTGCACTCATTTTTGGGATTTAAGAAATGAATTCCCCACACTTCTAGGTTGCATTTGGCAATCAGCATTGCCATTCCCAATGGTTTCAGACTACTGTGCGGGTAGTCCAATGGTGGTTTTAAAGCGCTTTGAAGCTAACCGGCGCTACTGTTTTTCCTTTGGCAACCCATTTCCCTCATGGCAACCCGGCCTTTCATTCTCGCACTGGTGGGTGGCAAGTGAGGCAACCATTTTGGTGGGCGCACAAACTGCGCAGCTTTCCTGGATTTCGGCGCACATGTGGGTTTTCCGCCATCTTGAATTTCCTAAGCCCACAGCACCAAATGTTGTAGCAGGATAGCTTAAACGTGGGTCAGGACACCCAACAAGTCCCCCCCACGCGACTGCACTTTGAATTTGAGTCGATGGGGAGTCGCGTGCACAAGGGTTTTGACCCATGCACCGGTCTGTCCGCATAATCTTCTTCCTCTTCTGTAGATGGCACAGTTCAGCATCTTCTTCTCCATCCGGTACTGATCGATCGGTTCTCCTCGCCGGTCCTGATGGGAGTATTGGGCGGTCCACTGGGCCCATTGGATCTCCGTTCCCGGTCTCCGAATCGTCCTTCTTGGTCATCCTTCATGGTTTCATCTCTCCTAGGATGATAAAGCAAAAGCGGCAATATCTACTCATAGGCGATTTTTTCCACCACTGTTGAGATAGTGGGGCAGCATATGCATTTTATCATAACAAAACATTACATTCTTATTTTAATAAAAACAGTATGACTAAGAGACAGTTTCATACAATCACAATATTTTAGAGACTAGATGTGGTATGTTTTATGATTGGAACTGAATTAGTCTGAGACAGTACCCGCTAGGATTCCAGAGGATTCCTCCAGTTGTTGCAGAGTGTGCCTGGGATGGCAACATTTCAACTGGTTTATGTGGACCCACTTGTCTTCCCCCTCTGCCGAACCGCCTTTGGGGATGCGGATCTTGTAGGCCACAGGGGAGATCTTATCGACGATCTCAAAGGGTCCCTTCCATGTAGGCAAAAATTTGCGCTGCTTGGCCTGGTTCCTTTGGAAGTTGTATAGATAGACCCGGTCTCCCACCTGATATTCCTTCCTGGAAGTTTTCAGGTCATAATGGGTCTTCATGCTATCAGCCGATCTTTCTAGATTCCGCTGAGCATAAGCAAAAGCATGTTGAAGGTGTTTCCTTAAATTCTCCACATACTCATGAGTAGTGGAGGCATTTATCAGTGTCTGCTCTTGGGTCCTATAGAGCAAATGCTGAGGAAGCACCATCTTGCGCCCCGTCATCAACTCAAATGGTGACATTTTGGTTGCAGATGAAGGGGTAGATCTGATGGCCATTAGGACCAGAGGTAATCGGATATCCCAACTTGGCCCAGAATCTGCCACAAACTTCTTTAATATGCTCACAATTGTCCGGTTATATCTCTCTACTGCCCCAGAAGAAGCTGGCCGGTAAGCAATATGCAGCTTTCTCTTGACCCCCAGTATCTCCCACATCTTTGTCATTACCTCACTGGTGAAGTGGCTACCTCTGTCTGACTCAATCCTTTGAGGTAGACCAAAACGGGAAAAGATGTGGTTAATCATCAAGGCAGCTGCAGTTTCTGCCTTGCAATTTGGGGCTGGGAGACATTCCACCCACTTGGTAAACAAGCATGTCACAGTCAACATGTACTTATTCCCCCTAGCCGAGCGAATCACAGGGCCTACAAAGTCGATCTGTAAATCTGACCATGGCAGTGTCATTCCCCTCTTTTGTAAAGGCGCCCGGTGCGTGAGGGATGATGGCTGAAATTGTGCACACACAAGACACCCCTTCAAGTATTGGTCGAGGTCCTGCCCCATGTGTGGCCAGTATGCAACCTCTCTTAAGATTTCCAATGTTGTGTGAAACCCCCTATGACCGGCGGTGGCCGCATCATGGGCGTGACTTAACATCAGGCTTCGGAATGAGGTAGGAACCACCCACTGATCGTGGCCAGCTTTGGATTTCCTTACCAACAAACCGTCTTGGATCCGGAACATTTTGGGACATTTCATCAACACTCTTAGGTCCTCTTTCCCAATGTAATCGGTATCCGTCAGGGGAAAGTTCTCAGGGTCCTCAAGGTGCTGGTAAAATTTACCAATTATTGGATCCCCCTTCTGAGCAGTAATCAAATCAGCATCAGGGGTCTCCTTACTCCATTGTGCAATTGAAAGGTCGTTGTTAGCATTTGTCTGGGACCTAGTGATAGCAGTGACCTGGATTTCCCCCAACAGGGACTCAATCTCAATTAGATCCCCTTGGATGGCCCCGGTTTTGGCCAGCTGATCAGCTAAGTCATTTCCAGTTTTGTCTGGTCCCTCTACTTTGGAATGACCCTTGATCTTCTTCCAATAGATGGTCATCTCATTCGAGGTGACCAGATCATCAATGTTTTGGATCAACTTCCCATGTTTCAAGGGTTTGTTGTTAGCACATAACATGCCTCTGGTTTTCCAATTAACCAGGTGCTCCACGAACCCGTTCCGTACATAATCCGAATCTGTGATCATGACCAGTTCGTGGAGTTGATGCTGGATAGCAGTGAGGATGGCCTGATGCACAGCCATCAATTCTGCCACCTGACTACTTCGGGGACCAATTTTGTATCCAGCGGAGGGTTCTGGGGACTCATTCACCCATGCATTCCCTACGCCAGCCACCAGTTCTTTCTCCCCGTTGTTGTCAACATGGTAAGAGCATCCATCCACATACACAGTGGGCATTCCCTCACACTTGTCCTCTTCAAAGACTTTGTGGGGGGAATTAAGGTATGCCTCCATGTTGTCCTTTATTTTTAGACTTTCGTCCTCGAGACAGTTTTCTCTGGCACAATCATGCAAGTCAGCCAGACCTTGCGCGAGTGGACTCTTCTTGTTTTGGCCATATCTGACCTCCACAGGAAAGCCTTGCATTGACAGAATCCAGGAAGTAATTCGGGAATTACTCACATTTCCGGCCCGGATTCTGTCACTTTGGAGATATTGCAGAGGCTGGTGTGGAGTCTCCACTATGATGTGTTCCCCCTGGATAAACGGGCGGTAATTCTTCAATGCCCACACCGTTGCCAGGAGTGCCTTCTCACAATCGTTGAATTTTTCCTCCACAGAGGATAAAGTTTTGCTCGCATAGGAGATTACTTTATTGACCTTGTCATGCTTTTGATATAATACTGCCGTCAAGCACGTATTAGAGAACCCTGTCTCCAGGAAGAACTCCTTGTTTCTGACCGGGTAAGCTAGGCAAGGCGCTTGTGAGAGGCTTCTTTTGAGTTGTCTTACTGCCTCGGATTGTTCTGGACCCCATTCCCACTTGACCCCCCCCTTCAGGAGATGAATCAGGGGTCTGGTGATCTCTGCGTAGCCCTCAATGAACTTTCTGCTGTAATTAGTCAGGCCAAGGAGGCTCCTTAGTTCCCGCAGAGTTGTGGGGTCTTTCAGTTTCTGAAGTGCTTCCACTTTCTTTTCCTGGGGACAGAGACCCTGAGGAGTAATCTCATGCCCCAAGAAATTAACACGGGTTCTACACCACTGTGCTTTCTGAAAGGAAAGTTTTGCTCCGGCGGCCCTCAACTGTGTCAGAACATAACGGATCTCCGCTATGTGTTCCTCAACAGTTGAGCTTTTGATGAGGACATCATCTACATAAGCCAGGTTACCCCTTGCACCCAAGTCGGGCATGGCCTTGTGTAGAAAAATGTTGAATTCATTGCCGGAGTTGAGGTATCCGAAGGGAGTCCGGGTCCATGTGTACTGCTGGCCCCCAAAGGTAAAAGCCAGTTTGTATTGGTCCTCCCTACTGACAGGCACGGTCCAGTACCCATTGGTCAGGTCTATTGCAGTGAATACCTGTGACCCCTGGATCTGGGCCAGCCCTTGGTCAATGTAGGGCAGAGGCCATCGGGAAGTATGGACCCGTTTGTTGAGCTCCCTGAGGTCGGCGCAGAGTCTCCACTGGCCGTTTGGCTTCAATATTCCCAGCACCGGATTATTGAAGGTGCTGTGGACGGGACGGATTATTCCCCGGGACTCAAGGTTCTTAATTATTTCGGTAAGGGACTCCATTGATGCGAGAGGCAAGCGATATTGCTTCACAAACACAGGAGTCATGCCAGGGTCCGTGGGGATTGTTGTTGTGTGGATGTCAGTGCGACCACAGTCATATGAGTCTACCGCAAAGAGATCTTGGAAATCCAAGAAAACTTGTTTCAACTTTTGCTTTTGTTCCAGAGTCACACAGGCATCAGCTAGGTTGACTCTCTCTTCCACCATCTGCCTGAAGCCTGGAAAGACTTCTGGTTTGGCTATTTCAGCGGCCTCCTCCAGCTGGGTGGAGAAGTCCCTGGTCAGAGTGCTGATTTGGACCGGAGGCTTCAGGTGGGAAAGGCAGCCCTCATGGACCTGGAAAATCACCTCATCCCTCCTGAAGTCACAAGTCACATCTTCCTTACCATAGGGGCAGGAAGTGTACACCAGGAAGTTCCCCCCATGCCGGGTAAAAATCCTGTCTGGTGTTGCGTTGTCATCACTGTCACTGTCAAAACAGTCCTTGGGGATGGGTCCTAACAGTTCATTTACAAGATCAATGGAGAAATGTCGGTCATCAACCGCCATTCCAATAATGGTGCCTGCGGCTAGAGTAATACTCTTTAAGTCGCTGTTATCCACCTCTATTAGAATGGGGTCATGTTCTATGTTGACTAATGGAGTCGGGTTTACCCCCAACCCTTGCTGTTGGAGAGAAGCATTTAGATGTATGTAAGCATCAGGGTTTTTCAACTCTTGTCCCCTTTTAACTTTCACTTCCAGGGAGAATTGTCGGGTCCTTTCTGGGATGGTGACTTCCTCTTTAACCTGAATTTCAACTGCATAAGGTAGCAATTGAGCTGACCTAAATGCTTTTTCTGGATCATCAAAGCCCATGGGATTATCCGCTAATCGGGACCAAGCTTTGAAGTTTATTAGGTCCAAACTAATGGCAAAGCGATTGAGAATGTCACTGCCTAAGTAAAAGGCGGCAGGGACGTCTCGCACGACCCAACAATTATGGACTATGCTCTTGTTGCCAATGGAGATTTTGAGCATACACCTGCTTGGCAGGAGATGTTTGGAATTAGGTACTTCCAGGTCCATTTCCCATTTGTCTATCAGTTTGAAGGTGGGAATGGCTGGTTCTTTTGGGAGTTGGCGAAACATGGCTTCGCTGATGAAGCTCTTACCGTTGTTCACACACACTCGAGCGAGAACAGAGTCCTTCCCCTCATTTAACTGAACAGGGATGAACAACTGCTCTCCAATTTGCTGAATATCAGCCAGGCTCTGAGCTGATTTCACATCTTTCTGGACTATAGGAGTGGGAGTTTCAGATTGTGGATTGGTATAGAATTTCAGAGTGTTTCCTTCCAGCGTGGAGTACCACTTTAGACTGGAAGGAAGGTTGATTTTCAGAAATAGAGAGGACCCCCCATCACCAGTCTGTTGTCCTACTGCTATTACTGTCACGTCTGGAATTTGGTTGTTCTGGAAGTGAAATTCTACTTGGTCAGATTTTTGTTCAACCATGTGGCATGTGCCGTTTAAACTAACATGGTTGACACTCTGTTTTAATTTTATGGGTCGGCTAGTCTGAGTCCAGAGGACCTTGTTTACGCAGTCTATTAGGGGTGACAACCTTCTCAGGAGGTCATTCCCTAGTAAACAAGGGGTGCCCTCTGGGGTCACCACTATGACCGGGTGTTTCAACTTATGTCGCCCAATTTTAATGTCCAAGTCTGCAGTCCCCTCAACGGGAATTTCCTTCCCGTCAAAGTTCTGTAGTTGTCCAGGAAGAGAGGTGAGAGGAATTTGGTAATTCTCTCCCCTTCCTGCATTCAGTTCGTCAAAGGCCCTTCTGGACAGAAGGGTAGCTTGAGATCCAGTGTCCACCAGTGCCGAGATTGTACCCTGCCCCTGTACTTGTACCGGTGCATAATATCTTCCCTCCTTCTCCTCAAGGGGGCACAGATAATGTACATTTTTGGACAACTGGTGGGCTAATTTTCTGGTTTTGGACATCGCTAGCGAAGAGATTTGGGCAGAATTCTGTGGAGAGTCTTGGGAATCTGAAAGAAAAATTTTGCAACTGGAGATCAGAGCCATTGTGGGTTCCCCTGGCTCTGTTTCTGGGCCGCCCCCCCCTTTTTGGAGGCAGTCCCCAGGATGGGTTTGAACCAGGGGATTTTCTTGCTGTTGGTTCTGGGATGAGATGGTGGGCGGCGGTAGCTCAGTCTCCACATCTCCCCAGTCTGGATTTGCATCCCTAGGGACCCATTTTTCTTTGGGAGGAGTTCCCCCCTCTCTGAAGGAGAAGATCCTTTTCCCAGGATCCTCTGAGGATCCCTCTCCCTCAAATTGGAAGATCTGTACCTCCTCCTCAAACTGAGTCTGTTTGGGTCTTTTGTTTCTCCTACCCCCCCTCTGCTCCTTAGGAGGCAGACTTTCAGGGGCAAGAGATTTTGTTTCCGGTTCCTGGGTTTCCAGGGGCTGTTTACAAGTGAGGAAGGAAGCTTCCTCCAAGGCTTTACACCCCCCTTCCCTTTGTGCCTCCTCCCTGGGAACCGGTGATTTATCGGGGTGCTGCCCCCGTCATTGTTCTGGAGCACCAGGTCCAGAGTTGGGTGCGTTCTGCGCCGGCATGCTGATCTGAGGGTTCTGCTGTGCCCTCAGTATATGACCCATATCCCGCGCCATGTTTTGAACCTGGCGCTCTAACTGGGAAACCCGCTCAGGCTGATACGGGGCCCTGTTTTCTCCCCTGGGCTGATCCCGGGAAGGGTAGCTGTCCCTCCTCTGGTAGTACCCCTGGTTGGGAAGATTTTGGTACCCCTCCACCCTTGGCCTCCCCTCTCCCGGATTCAGTGGTCTGGGCTCAGGGAATTGAGGAAAGAAGGATGGATGATTTTGGGGTTGGAAGTCGGGTGGATATCTGGGGAAAAAGTTCTGCCCAGGGTTTGGTAAATTTCTGCCCTCCTGTGGGAAGTTTGGAGGGAAGTTCCCTGGGTTAGGTGCTTGTCTGGATCCCCCCCCTTGGGCTGGAGGAGTCCACACATAACCCAGGATGGGTCGATTACCTTTGTAGCGAGGACTTACATAGTCAGGAGAGCGAGGGACCCCATTTGTGGGGCTGCCTCCCTGGCTCCCTGTCTGCGACTGGCCCGAGGACCTTCTGGGCCTAGCATTATTAGGTGCAGGTAGGTTTTTAGGCCCCCCCATCTCCAAATCCAAAACGGGGGTGACCTTTACCTCTGCCACCTTGGCAGCAGCAGGGGTGCTGTTGGCTTTGGGGTTTTTCTGGGCATTGCTTTTATTTTCTATGGGCTTCTGCACCTCATAGATGCGGGTAGCCTGTTCAATGACCCAGTCTAAAGATCTTTTCTCGTGAAAATCCCTCACGAGCTGGGTCATGATATATTTGGGCAAGGCATGGAAAAACGTGTTTATAAATTCACGGCTATCCGTGCGCACCCTTCTTGTGGTCTGTGCAAAAGCCCGCTTTAACTCCTGCACAAATTCTTGTGGGGCCTGATCCTCCCCACATTGCAAATTGTAGGCTGCCTTGCGAGCCTCTTGAGGATTTCTGTGAACAGAAAAATGTTTCAGGATGGCCGCCTTATAGGTGGACCATCTTAAATGATTTTGGTCCTCCAGCCCCGCAAAGAAACTGGAGTATTCCGGGGAGAAGGTCCACTTTACATATTGAATGCAGCTTTGGCTGTCCTTCAAATGGAAAGTCTCCATCATTTGTTCAAACAACTCTAAGTGCTCCCAAACAGAATACTTAGCGTTCTTATGGTAAGGCGTGATGACGCTCCTGATCGCCTTAATCTGCTTTAAGGGGTCCTTGAGCAAGGCCCTTTTTGCCTTATTGGCCTTTTTGGTTCGGGTAACCCTTGTCCATTCTTCGTCGGACTCAGAGGCACTGCTCCCAGAGGTTCCCGTCTGTTCTTCCAGGTTTTCCCGGATTCTGCGAGCCTGGGAATGGCTGGCAGACTGTGGGGACCTGGTCTCCTGTGTCCTGCGCAGTTCAGAGGAGTCTTCAGATTCCTCCTTGCTGCCAGGATTTGATGGGTACCCCCTCCACTGACCTAACTGGGCAGAGGTTTTCAGGATGCCCTTAATGGGCCTACTCTCCTGGGGTTCCCCACTGAACTGTATTGTACTTGGGTGCCCATACCCGGATGCCCACCCCTCCATTCCTGGATGGTACTGGCCTATGAGCCCCATGCTTCTGGCTGGATAGTAATCTGCCATCCCTGTGGCCCTGTGCTCATGTGCGCCAGGGGACATGGGGATGGTAGAGTCCAGGGACTGGGGGAGATGAAGGCCCCTGGTGTTAGGGCTCCTGCGGTTATGGTCAGGAATCTCTCTTTCCCAGCGGACCTCATCTCTATCCGCCCCTGCTCCCTGTTGCAATGCAAGAGCCTGCATTTGTGCTTTCAGTTCCTCTGTTAAGGCCTTACTCGACTCTATCAGTTTCTCCTGCATCGCTACCTGTTGCTGGAGCCTATCATTGTGTTGACAGAGGGCCTCATTCTCCCTCTGTGCTTCCTGGTTGGTCCTGGAGAACTGGGCCAGTCTTTGCTGCAGGAGGTTTACCTCCTGGGCAATGTCCCTATTGGCCTGCTCCTTTCTTGCTAGAGCATCTTCCACCCTTCTGGTGTGCTCTACCAAGTTCTGGTTTTCTTTTTGGAGATCACCCAGCCCCTGGTGGGCCAGGTGATTTTCTTCCATTTTTCTTTTTAAATGGCAGACTTCCTGGCCTAAGGCGTCTCTTTCCTGACTAAGAGCCTGCATTTGTGCCGCCAGGTCGTCCCTTTGCCTTTGGAAGGCACCAGCTTTCTGGCGCTCCTGATCAAACTCTGCCTGGGTATCCAGGTCTTTCAGAATCAGTTTATTGCTCTCCTCCTTCACTCTATCTAGGTGGCCTTGCAGGGTGACTACCTGCTCAGCACATGCCCTATTGAAGTCTAGCTGTTGCTCCAGCTTTTTCTGGCTTTGCAGTAGGGAGTCCAAACCTTCTTGGTGTTCCTTCTGCAAGGCCAGAAATCTGGTATCCTGTTCTGACTTTTCCTTTTGCAGCACATCCATATCCTCCTTTATTTTAGTGATGTACTGTCTGCTGTCCTTTTCTGACTCCTGGCTTCTGTGCAGCCTTTGCTCAGAAGAGTCCAGATCAGATTGGGCCTTCTCTAACGCCATCTGTTGCCTTTTTGCCAGATCATGGCCTTCAGCACATTTATTCTGTATGGCTCCCATGTATAAATATAAATATGCAGCTATCCTAACAATCTTGTCGTGCTCATCTTTGGCCTTAGGAGCCATATATAGTTCACTCAGGGCCACATGTAAGGGACCCTGATCTCTATATATATCTGACCCTGTTTCAGTGACCTGTTGTGTGATGGCCTGCAACCACACATCCTGGCCCTGTTCGGTCCATTCACCTCTCACAAATAGCTTATGCAAGAGGTGCTCTCTGGCTATTTTCATGTCTACTAAGGTCGTCATTCTAGAGATTGGTCTCTGTCCTGACTTACAGAAGTTTGTTTTTTATTTTTGCAGAACAGAACTTTTCTTGGAGTGTCCCTTTTGAGGAATGCTTCACAGCGTAATGCAGCGTGGTGATCCGACCGGATGTATGTATCCCGTCAGTTAGCACCCTGTATTAAGCTGCACAAGTGGTAAATCTAACCCAACATCTCGGCTCGAGCCCCCACTTTGTAAGAGGATTCAATTCAGCACTACAGCTAAGTTAACGCCTAGTCTAGAAGACTGAATGAAAACCCTTATTGATATATCTTTAGGTCCAGTTCATGCGTTCTGGATGACTACCCTTGTATAACACCCCTCTCTTGGAATCCCCCTGACCCCACTGAGCCAAGAAGTAGTTCTGTTTTGCAAGTTTAAAAGGTTTATTTGATAAATTAAAATATATATATCACACTTTATAATAAATTAATAATTGAATAGCACACTTAATCTGATATGATAAAGATCAACAACGGAGAATCTGGCACTAGCACTCTTCTGATAATCACTAATGAGTTGACATGAATGGATAAGGTAACACACTGGTAAATAGGAACAAAAGTATAATGTGGTAGAGGATGCTTTATGTAAGCTCAGGTGGATGCAATATTCAATGAATGCAGTACAGAAAATACTCAATATGATTTCAACCAAACAATGTAATCACTTTTCTCTGGCTATTCACTCCCCCCCTCTTTATGCAATGCAAGGGAATGGGAGGAAAGCACACAGTTCTCAGAAATGCAATCAATGTAATCAGTTCAATCCAGCAAGCTTAGACAACAGAAAACAGATAGGAGTTTTGAAAACACAGGCAATGCTTGGATATGTGCTGGCAATGAATGAGAAATATGCTAAATTTGCTTTTAATTCCCTTATAGAGGTTCAGGGTGAGTGGTATCTAGTTAATATTAGTCCAGGCTCACACTAGCAATGATGCAGGGATAGTTAGCAGGTTAAACGAATTTCTGGCCAATGGAAAGCAAACAGCAGCAGTTTTTACATGTGAAGAAATTGCAAATCGCGGTAAAATTCGCGGATGCGCCGAGCGCTATTACAAAGGAACCGCAAGGACTATCTCTACCGTTTTGGGGTCCTAGAAAAGCCTGGGATCTCAGCTTCCAAATGAAAGTTATTGCAAGTCTCTAGCCCAAACGGTTGCGGAGATATGAGTAATTTAGTAAAGGTCGTTTTTGGTTTTGTAAATTTTAAACGCACACTTTTTCAAAATGACAAGTGACAAATTTTTGCAGCTAGAATGACAGGTGACAGCTAGGAGGCAGTTCTACTTAGGTTAAATAGATTGAATTAGATGAATTTAAACTAAGAGATGTGTTCTGAGTTTTGCTAAGTACTCACAAGAGATTTTGAACCGGAAAGCGGCTTTGTCACGATCTGGTCAACAGTCTGGTCAGGTCTTTCCGGGTTCTGCTCACAGCGCCTGGTCTGGTCTCTGCTAGGCACAGCACTGCTTTCTCTCTAGTCTGGTCTCAGCTGGGCACAGCACTGCTTTCTCTCTGGTCTGGATAGATTGAAGTCTCTAGTTTGGCTTTCTGGAGTTTGATGGAGGTAAGTATGGATTTTTCCGGCAGAGCGTCCCGCTGCAAATGGATTTGGAAAAAGCCCCTATCTGTCCTGTCTGTCTGCTTTTATGTGTTTAGAATGTGGGTGTGTTCTAGCATCACTGACCCTACCTCTCTCTCAGCTTCTAATTGGTCAAACTTCCATTCCTCCGCTTGATTGGCAAACTGAACTGTGAGTCAGATTGATGTCATTTTACAGCCTGCAGAAAGTCCACTCCTCCTGTCAACTTACACACAAATCTAGATTTGAAACAAATACATATTTGCAGAGGTACATATTGTTTTAAAATCATATGCACCCATCATGCATTACAGGAGGTATCCCCTGTTCAAACTCTGCTCTTCCTGGGAGCTTGCATTCAGAACTGGCACATATTTCACTTTTTAACTGCTTTTTCAATTTCCGACATGGACCCAACTTTACATACATGTGTGCAGGGGGTAGGGACATTAACTGATGAAGTTTCAGATTTTTAACATGCACACATTTAGAGTAATATCCACTTTTCCGCCACAACCCCCCTGAACATACCACCGGTTCCTACCACGTCTTAAACTGTGGGCAGAAAAATCACAAGAATTATGGTATCATTTATAAAATTTTCACATGTCCGCTCTATGAGTTATTCATCTTTTTAAAGTTATGTTCTGGCTCCAAAGGGGTGTGGTTTACCCTCAGCACAAGGTTGAATTTCTGGTTCTTTCCAGTTCTGCCAAGCCAGCTTGCTCTCACAGGCAGTGCTCCTCCCAGCTCCTGCCAAGAGGAAGCTACAATTTACGACTGCGGTAATAAAAACCTTTGCCTGAGTGAAGAGGGCTTTGTTCACCCTCTTGCAGAGCACAGATAATTCAATTATCAGATAGATGGCATATCCTTAGCCTGGGCAGCAAAAGGAAGGTTGGCCTGGGAACACAGTGGTGACTCAAGTTTCACTGCTGATGGGATCCGTTGCTAGGCAAAATCAAGTTCCTTAAGCCAGACCTTCAGCTAACTTTTTGTTGCTTTTAAAATAACTTGTAATTTTACACATGCAGCTAGAATGCTGATTCTAAGTGCAAAACTATGACATTTCAACAGTTACAAAGGCATGTGACACCAAACATAGGTCACTCATTTAATTTAACATTTTCGATTTTGGTGGTTTTAAATCCAGTTGCAGTTAGGCTTAAGCTGCTGACTCCATAGCATTTTTGTTATAAGCATTGTTTTTGGGCTCTTCATTTCCCAGATTTTGTAGGCACACAAAACTCCATTCTGCCAAATGTCTGCTGGTGTTCAGTGAATATTTTGCACATGTTGCAAGGTTTGAAATAGGCATTTTGCTTGCCTTCAGAAAAACACACAGAGTGGTTTTAAAACGCCGGCTTTTGGGATAGTGGTGAGTACTGGTACTGCACTCATTTTTGGGATTTAAGAAATGAATTCCCCACACTTCTAGGTTGCATTTGGCAATCAGCATTGCCATTCCCAATGGTTTCAGACTACTGTGCGGGTAGTCCAATGGTGGTTTTAAAGCGCTTTGAAGCTAACCGGCGCTACTGTTTTTCCTTTGGCAACCCATTTCCCTCATGGCAACCCGGCCTTTCATTCTCGCACTGGTGGGTGGCAAGTGAGGCAACCATTTTGGTGGGCGCACAAACTGCGCAGCTTTCCTGGATTTCGGCGCACATGTGGGTTTTCCGCCATCTTGAATTTCCTAAGCCCACAGCACCAAATGTTGTAGCAGGATAGCTTAAACGTGGGTCAGGACACCCAACACAAGAGAGGAGAGGAGGCTGAATGGAGCCTGAAGGAGAACTGAGTATCATCCGTGTAACACTGTAAGTTAGTGGAGAAGGTAGAGATGAGGTGGGCCAAAGGAGCCAAGTAGATGTTCTAAAGCCATGGTGATAGGTTAGAGCCCTGGAGAAAAAGTGTGGAGAGAGAAGTGGTAGAGAGAAAGGACCCAAGTTGGACCTGAGAGGGTCGTTCCAGGAGGAAAGAGGTCAACCAAGCCAGGATCTGATCTTTGATGCCCAGGTTCTAACGGAGACGTTTGGTGAGGATGGCATGATTGACTGTGACTGTGTCGAAAGCAGAGGAAAGATCAAGGAGGATGAAGACAGAGGGAAGGCTAGAGTCTAAATTAGTGAGCAGATCTTCACGGGTGTTCAGGAGAGTAGTTTCTGTTCCTCTGGCTGCTCTGAAGCCATACTGATGGTCATGGTCACAACCAACAGATTCAGTGTGGAGCGTAAGATGGGAGATGGCTAGCTTTTCCAAGAGTTCGCCTGGCACTTAATTCCGGTATGCTTACCTAAGTTCAAGGATGCTATTTCAGCTAAGGAAAACATGAAACAGCACCATCCAATAGCCATCCCTCAAAGTTGACCTCCAGTTCAAAGCCACTGCGCAATGTTATGTAGGTAAACAAATGAGATAAAAAAACATTCTTTACTTTAGAGAAATGTCATTGTGTTATAGGTAAGTGTTTTTATACATATCATTATTAAGCCAAGACACTTGTATCTAAATAATTCATACAATCACATACACATTTTCTCTTTATAAATCATCAGTACAGTATAACCTGCAGCATTCAGGAATTTTTACCAAGCACTGGCACTTGTATGGTGAGTTTAGAAAATCTTTAAAAAACACTTTTATTTGAACGTGAGAGCAAAATATGGCATTCCATCTAGGTCACAATGTCATCCAGTAGAATTCCTGTAAACACGTTAAATTTAGAGTCACTGAGAAATGCACTGTGGATATCCCCGAAAACACACTTTTCTGCTTCTTCAGAAAATCGTCTTTGACAAATAGTTATTTTATGCATATGTGTTTCAATCCAAGACATATATACATATTTCACCCTCATTAGGACCCAGAAGTGATTTAAAGCCTAATATATTTGTGGTTGGAACACAAGGATATGTTTGCCAAACACCATCAACATGATGTTGGGTTGAAAGCTTGAAACAAAAATCCTTCTACCCAAAATGAGAGTAGACTAGATCATTACAAGTAAACCACACATACCACTGTGCCATCTAGTAGACATCCCATGAAGTTTACACCAACTCTGAGCTACTGAGCAATGCATTGTAAGTTTGGAAATTAGTTGAAAATAATGAATTTTCCTTCAGAAAATTGTCTTTGTCCTATATGAGAGCACTATTTAATCCCAACATGTATCAACCCAATGTACACAGAAAACCCATTTTCATAGTTCCCAGATTAGGGATTATCAGCACAAATAAGTGTATCATCATTGTGGGTGGAGAGTTGAGTTATATTTGGCAGACGCTGTCAATAATATGGTAGGTTTCAAAATGCATGAAAAATACTTTTGGAACTATGAGAATAACGTACATCTTTTGAGCTAATCCGCACATGCCACAGAACCATCCAGTAGCAATCCCAGGAAAATCCCCTTTGTTTCAGACCCCCTCAGGTATGCATTGATGGCACTCCCCAGTGTTTGAACATCACAAACCATTCAGGGGCTTTCATTGATTTTACTGATCCTCTGCCCCACTCTAAGATGGCCACTGCCATCCCAGGCCTGAATGCCTCTACCCACATGCTGCAGCCTGATTGTCTAAGTGTGAACACGAAGGAAAGGGTGTCCGGTCAAAGATTCGAATCCTAAATACAAAAGGGTTCAATTTTTTTTTTTTAAATATATTTATTTTTGGGTTTCCGTTTTGGAAAAAAAACATGGTTTCTACCACAAAAAAGGTGGTTTGGGGGGACCCCCGCCCCCAAAAAAAATGCAAACAAAAAAATAAATAATCAACCCTTTTGTTTTAGGTCCTTTTGATTCGACCCTTTTGTCATTCGATCATTTGCATTCGAATCTTTGACCTATAACCGAAGGATAGCACTGACTGGGCTTCTCTCATTCATCATCCACAGTGTTCTGGCAGCCAGCAGGTGATGCTGGGGCGAAAACAAGTCCTGAGATTAAGGCCATGGCTGATGTCTATCTGTGCTTGCTTGCACAAGATGCCTCCAAAGCTCCCAAAGCAATCATAGAATGTAGATGAGCACCTTCTCATCCAATCCCCCTCCCACATTTTGCCTGCTTTGATAGTGATCCTCTGCTAATCCCACACCCTAAACTGTTCCTGCTTTTTTGGATGTGTCAGTCAGGAAATAGGCTGAGATAGTGCAGGAGTTCATTTATCGCTCGTGCCTCGCCATCACATCCTAAAGTGAATTTGGAAAGATTATTCCTGTTTTGGGTTTGGATCCAGTCATTTCTTGATGTTGTTTTGCTTTCTGTGACCTATTTATCAGCATGTCCATGGTTATCTCTTTTTGGGTGCATATCTTCATGGCGGCTTCTTTCCATCTAATCAAACCCGTGTTGTTGCCGTGTAAATCTGTTGTTCTCAGGATATCGAGTGCAGGTATGGAATCTCCATTATTTAGCTTTCTGAAGAGATCCAAAGTTTTCCACATCACTATTGAGTGCAGAGACTGTAGGCCAAGTTTGCATCTTATCCTGGGCATAGGGGTTGCTTGGGGTAGCGCTAATACTTTCTTTCAGTAGATTGCCTATGTTTGCTCCATAAGTCAATATTTCTGTTACCTTGTGTCTATAAAAAGAAACAGCAGGCTTTACGGAGAATTTGCCATATTTTTGGTGTATGAGCGCACCTTGCCTTGCCAAAGATTTGGCTTTAGATTTTAACTGTGTCGATCAACTTTGGTTTCCGATTGGTTAATCCAAATACCCAGGTATTTATACATGCAGACTTGCTCAAGTTTTTGGTTCTCAAGATAGAAGACATGTTGTTTCCTCTTTCTTTGTATTTGTGGTATAATGGTCATGATTTTGGGCCAATGGTGTTTGTGACATTATAATAATGTTGTTGGCGTACAATAAGGTTGGAATATTGATGGCATTGAATTTTGGGGGGGTTCATTAACGGGGTGTAGATGCTTGCTTCTTGAGAGATTGTGAGAGATGCTTGAGAGATTATACAGGGTAGCGGCTAGAGGGCATCCTTGTTTAAGTCCGTTCCAGGTTAGTATGGGTTGGGTAACCAATCCATCAACAGTCATTTTAACTTGGATCTTGGTGTTCGGGTATAGTAGTTTTATTGGTTCTAGGATGTTGTAAGGGCAGCCCCATTGCTCTAACTTCTCCCATAATCTCCTCCGGTTGATTTTGTCAAATGCAAGGTGCAAGTCTATGAAAGTGCAATATATTTGGGTTTTTGACTTTGCCGCTTCATGTTTAAGCATATTCATGATTATTAGATTTACATTGGTCCCAACATGTTTTGTAAACCCAGTTTGCCTCACCGCTTGTCGTTTTGCTTACTTGGACCAGTCATTAAGTTTTTTTAACAGCACGTTTGCAAATATTTTCCGTAAGGGGTCGAGCAGGGCCAGACGGTGGTAGTTTGAGGGTTCTTTAGTTGAGCCCTGTTTGACTATTGGTACCAGGGTAGCCAATTGCCATGATACAGGGATGATGTTGGTCCGATTTATTATTATGAAAATCTCTGTACAAAACTCAGCCCAAGCTTCAGTGTTCTTTTTTAAGGTAGTATTTGACAGACCGTTGGGTCCAGGAGCTCTTGATACATTTAGTTTCCGGATTAGGCGGTAGGGATTTACCGGTACCGGTAAAATACCGGTACCGGTAAATCCCTGCCGCCTTACTACGAGGTCCCTTAGCGGGTTGGAGCTTTAACGCCTGCTTTTTGCAGGCGTTAAAAACCAACCCGCTAAGGGACCTCGGAGCTAATTACGGCACCACAAAATTGCGGTGCCGTAATTAACGCCTTCCCCATTCCCATAGAGCCCTATGGGGCAGAAATGGGAATGGGGAAGGGCAATGGCGGAAGGGGGATTTACCGCCCCTCCAACCTTGGGATGGGGCGGTAAATCCCCTTTCCGCCAAGGCGGTGCCGGTATTTTACCGGCATGAGCCATGGCGCTAATAGCGCCATGGCTCACCGCCTACCGTGTAATGAGGCCCTATGTCTAAGATCTCTGTTGGTTCCCATGTTATGGTCCAACACTTTCGGTTTAGTTGCGTGACCATTTCTTTGGTCGTGTCTCTTTCCTTATATAATTCTTCAAAGTACGTAACCCAGGCATGTTCTTGTATGTCGACTATCATTTGGTCTTTTCGTTCGGGGTCAAATTTTAATAGTTCCCACAAGTTCCTAGTGTTATGTGATTTTAATGCACCAAGCATAGTTTCTGCATTCTGCTGTTCTTGCTTCGTTTTTGCTGTAGTTAGCCAGTTTTTGTATCTTTGTTTAGCAGCTCTTGTCTTGATCTTCTTTGTTTCAGGGAGTCAAGTTTTGCTTGCTTAACAGTTTTTTTCATCTCTCGCTTTTTTCAGCTATGGCTTTATTGTAGACACAGATTGGTTGATTTTTTCCCCTGCAATTAGGTGAAATAGATAGCTTGAATTGGTCTAGTATCCATCCATAGGTCATTTTGCAGTTGTCTTCCATTTTAGTGTTTTTAAATACTTCGGGTAGAGTGACCATGTCGTTCTGCGGTATTCTAAGTCGATTCATGCCAGCAGTCAAGCTCAATGGTGGTATTTTTATACTCTCGGGATTGGCTCCCTTTAGTTGTCATGAGCGCGTCAAGATGAAGTGGTCGCTGTGCTGTGAATAAGTGTTGATGGAATCATTGTTGTTTTTGATTATACCTTTTGAGCAGTATATGTAATCAATAATGGATTCATTCTTTCCCCTCGACCATGTGGGGCGAGGGATATTTGTGTCATGGGCAAATGCATCCATTCGTTCAAATTTCCTGTCAAGCATTTCTGCTGACCATCTTCGGGCATGATGTTCCATCTTATGTTCTTCAATTGGATTCCCTGCTTGGGTGAAGAGGTGGAAATTAAAATTGCTGCATATAATAAATTCCGCATTTGCATATTTGATTGCGGTTTTGTGAATAACCGCAAGTAAGGAGTCTATGGGCCTCATTACGAGTTTGGAGGAAGCCATTCCCTTAATAAGGGCATGGCTGCCTCCAAACTCGGGTCCGGGTCTGTGGTCCCTGAATGGGGAAATACCGGGCCATTCCAACTTTGGAGGGCCCGACATTTCCCCATTCAGGGGACCCGGACCATCCACATTCCCATTGAGCCCTACAGGGCTCAATGGGAATGGGGAGCATGCTAACAACGGGCCTGTTAATGATGGGCCCATTGTTAGCATGCTGGTCCCCTTGCAGGACCCGCAAAGGAAATCTGGTATGACCAGACGTCCAGAGCGGGTCCCGTGAGGGGACCTCGTTATAAGGTGGTACGGGGTTAACAGCACCAGCACCTTTACCGGTGCTGTCAACCCCTTACTGAATCACTTGTAATGAGGCCCAATGACTTTTTCATCCTCTGTCTTTCTTGGGTTCCAATATATATTCAGAATGCTTATGTAATGCTTATTGGCTTGATGGCAGTCTTTATCATGGAATTTCCTTGTTGTTTGGTGATGTACAAGGATCGTATTCAGTGCCCAATGGTCTATGATGTTCGACTCAATTGCTTCAAATGAAGAGTCGTGTTTAATCAGTGTTAACAGACCTGCTGAGGGTCACCTTTTCCATTTGCGATTGCAGGGTTCATGTGAGTCATGTATCCTTCACAGATTGGAGGAACTGATATCCAAGTCTCTTGGAAGCACAAGATCTGCGCCTTATTCAGGTCTGTTCTTTCTTGCTGGAATAGGTGTGTATGTCCCCGGGTGTTCCAGGAGCATATTCGCATCATTTGGGAGATATCATTGTTTCGTGGTTATTGGTTTCCGGGAGCACTGCCTTCGCTTGTATTGGAGTTTGATCTAGTGTCTCGCCAGAATGGAGATCTCGTGGCTTCAGAATGATAGTAAGTTTGCCGGTAGTATCTACTATAATTATCCGGATTCAGACATTGCTGCTCTTTTTGGGATTTACAGGTACGGATGCTTTCACAGCTGCTGATTTCCGAAAATGAGATGTAATTACTTTGCAGTGACTAGTTATGGCTTTCAATCTGGTTTTTGTCTTCAATATCTTCAATGATTAATTCAAAGCCCAATAGGCGTAACTCTTGTGAGCATGATTTGATCAAACTCAGTGTGTCATATCTATAGCAGTCAATCCAGACTTTGTCCAAACACTCGGTGTCTATAAATTCAATTTGTTCCAGATCTTTGGTTGTCACGTTTTTCAGTTCAGGTATCACTTGTAGGAGCCGCAATGTGTTGGTTCTGTTTAAAATCAATTTTCCATCTGGATTAATGGTCATTTCAAGATGCGGATCAAGGAATATTGGTAGCTTTAGAGATGTATCTTGATTTTGGGTTTTACCTATTGTGGCACTGCTCTTGTCTTGGGTCGGCTCAGGGTCGGATTCATCTTGTCTGTCAGGTGGCATGTCATTATTGTAATAGCTTATCTCCATGTGAGAGATGTCGTCGTATTGTTGGTCCTCTAGTACTTCATATCGATCCAATATTATCATTGAGGAGACATTTATTGGCTCATCTTTTTGCTCTTGCATTTGTGATTTTTCTTTTTCAGTGTCTTCCTGTCCTTCTATTGAATACATTGATAGGTTCATAAGAGATTTGACATTGCCTTGGTCGTCTTCCTGTGGTCTCTCTAGCGCCTGGAAAAATTGGGTGCTGGTGTTCTCTGTTTCGTCTTGTGCTGCTTCGTGTTGGTCTACTTTTTCCTGTTGTACAGCCTCTTTTATTTGTTTCCTCTGTGATATTTGTTTCCCTTTTTTGGTTGTATTTAGGGCTCGTGTCAGGTTTCTGAGGAAGGCTCTGAATCCGTTTTGTTGTTCTTTTTGTTGGTTTTTGGCACTCTTGTTTTTTGCTTTCACTATTGGTATTTGTTGGTTCTGTTCAAAAATTCTATATGGTTGTCTTTGTTTTTCTTCCCCTCTTTTATCATGATTGTCTGATGTGGAATTGTGCTATGGAATATGTTTATTAGGAATTGTTTTTTTTTCCTGGAGTGTTGGTTCTGAGGTCTATCAGTAATCCCTCATGTATATCGATTTCACTATTCGATCGCAAACTTGCTCCAGAGATGAGGTTATTAATCATGGGTGGATTACCCACTTGTGCTTCCTTGTCATTATCGATTTGTATGGGTAAACACTATTTTTTATGTTTCGTTGATGTTTTTGTTGGTACATCTTCATAAAGTTGTTTAATGCTTTGGTTAATTGAATATTGTCTTCTCTGTCCTGCCTTGCCATGTCCGCTAGTCTCTGTTGACAGTTGTAGCTGGTTTTTGCCCCTCTGTCAAGGCGTGTCTGTATTTTATCCATTAGTAAGTCATGTGTCTTTTGCTTGGCATAAATAGATGCCAGCATCGTGGCATTGTCTCTTGCCGTTTCTGTGTTTATATCTTGAAGTTTCATGTAGGGGATCATCGTTTGTGTTGTGACTGTTATCAAATTGTCCTGCAAATCTACCATTGTCGTTGGAATAGTTTGTTGCAGTATATGCTCGCTTGATTAAATGGAGCAGCAGCTCAGATTCTGGTTTGATGATCCTAAGAGTTTGTAATTTTTTTCAGTCACAATCTCCTTATTCAGCGTCTTTGCATTTGCTGCTCGTAATTCCGGTATTGATTTGGCAGATTCATGTGCTAGTTTAACCGGATCCTTTCTAGCGGCAATTTCTTTTACCTGCTTTTTATTCATTCTAGAGGTTTCTTGCAGCTCCATTAGAGCCTCAATCTCAGTGAGGTCCAGAGATAGCCAGGCAAGGCATTTATTAGTTGGTAATTTGACTGTCAGCTTATGGCGTTCTGATCTTATGTGTCTTTCGTAGTGTTGTTTCCATTGTTCTTTTGCTTGGTGTGCTTTTTCTTTTTGGGTCATTTACACTGGAGTGATGGTAGTTAGATCTCTTTGTCCATTTTTATGTTGGTAGCTTGTTAATAGTTCCATGTATGGTTCAGAATGTGTCATGCTGTTTCCTTCGCTGAATTTTGGGTTTCTGTTTTTAGGTTGGACATCAAGTGTTTCTAGTATTAGAGATTTAATGAAGTTTTCCATCTCAGCTGGTTTATTGTCTGGAGAGCATGGTGAGTTGGAATTAGAGATCTTATTCTGGTCATCATTTGTCACTTTCTGTGGTGCCATGTTTAATTTCTCTTTTTCCATGTTATCTCTGGACAGAAATTCTGTTTGATCATCTTTATCTCTCTACGACAAGTTTGTTTCCTTTTGGGTGGGGACCGGGTCCTGATGTTTAGGTTCTTTATTTTCTCTCGTAATTTCAGCCTGGTTTCCCGTCTCATTGGGAAGCGATTGATTTGTTTTTCCGCTCACGTACTGTGGGAGAGTGGAGCTAGCCATGTTTATATCTGAGGATAGTATTGTCTGTGTGTTTTGTGGGGTTATTACTCCCAGCTCTGTTATCGAGGATTCTCGTATTGTTTTGGTTCTTTGTCACGTGTGGGGGCGGGATAGTAGTGCTTGAGTTAGAATACTGTCGGCACAACTTTGCATGTTTTCTTGCCGGCTTCAGAGTTTTCTTCTTCTTAATTAAATATTGTTTGTGGGAGAACTGCGGGGGGAGTGTTTCCCGGCCTTTGCTTACACAATGCGGAGCACACTAGTCCTTACGGGCTTGGGCCCCTCCTCCTGACAACCATTTCCGGACGTGTGCATGTGTGTGGCTCCGGGCAGGCAAACCGAAAGCTTGTTGCTCTGGCAATCAACGCAACAATTGTGCGACAGAGGTCCCGTCAGGTAACTTTTCAGTATTTTTAGAAATGTTCACATATTATGCTGGATCTGAGCTGACTGTGATCAGGCCAATCCATCCACTCACAGCTTCCCGCTTTGTGGTGGGCCAATGGCACGTTACTAGGATTACAATAGATCAGCTTGTGCCGGTTAAAGGACAAGTACCGTAGTCCCAGCATGGTTGATGTTGGGAATATGGAGCAACTACTGGTACCTGTGAGTTAGTTCTGTATAAATATGCTAAGTCAAATACTGAACAACTCGATTGTCAAAATATTCTTGATGTGGGCGTGGAGCTGCCTCTTACCTTATTTTGGTATGTTTCAGAGGTAAGCAAGCGGGAGTAGAGTCTATAAATCACTTCCCGCGCTGACTCTTGCAGACTCTCCAAACTCTACCTCCACACTCCGGCTTCAAGTGGTAGATATACTGCTTCCTGGGGCAAGTAGCTCCTCCCAACAAATGATGGCCAGCAACAACAGACTGGCTTGCAGGACTCTCGCAGACTCTCCACACTCTACCTTCACACTCCGCGGCCCGCTCTGCCACTTGAAGTGATAGATATACTGCTTCCTGGGGCAAGTAGCTCCTCCCAACAAAACGATGGCCAGCAACAACATACTGGCTTGCAGGACTCTCGCAGACTCTCCACACTCTACCTCCACACTCTGCGGCCCGATACGCGACTTGAAGTGGTAGATATACTACTTCCTGGGGCAAGTAGCTCCTCCCAACAAACAATGGCCAGCAACAACAGACTGGCTTGCAGGACTCTCGCAGACTCACCACACTCTACCTCCACACTTCTAGCCTTTGCTTCTTCATGCCACCCATGTGCCAGCTAAGGCACACACTTGTCTTCATCTTGCCTCTGCTCCCACAAAACCTGCCAGCCTCCCCACTGCAGCCCCGACGCCATTCTTGCCACCATAATTCCACGTTAAACATGTGGCATCCCTTTGCTGCAACTGCACCCTCACTGGTCAAACTCCTAAGTGTCCCCCCCTGTCCATCTTCTAAACATTCTGTGGGCATCCCAAAACTAGCCCAATGCAATTCTGGCTGCCATTGTTTCACATTAAACATGTGCCATGTCTCTGCTGCAACTGCACCCTCACTGGTAAGACTGCCGCCTTCTAATCCTCCTATGGGTCTCCCCACACCAGAACCAACTCCTCACTTGCTCACTCTGCAAGGCACCACCACTGCTGTGACCCATTGCCCACCTCCTGCCCCTCCTTAAACTATTGTACCTAACCCCCACTGCACTAACATGTTACTTAACTGATTCAACAACTGTCTCCACACTCCACCACCTACACCTTTCTTACCTCATTTACACACAGTCACCCCTGCACACACCATGTGTATGCCGTCTCTTGCATTACACTCTACCGCCACTACAAGCCAGCAGTAGCCATTACAAGACCTGCCAAGCCTAATTAACACCCACTCTACTGGGTCTAGCCCAACATTAGTACAACACAACCTCACCACAATTCTCCCTCTTTCTCAGCCACACTTAGGATCCAGGATATTAGCCATTCTACAATTCAGTACATTCCCTCAAGAACTCCCTAGCTCAGAGCCCTGCTTAGGAACCAGGGGATTAGCCATGGCATGTGCCAGAACTCTACCCCTAGAACCACCAGCTGGACATGCGACTCTCCCTTTCTCAGGCACAGATAGAACTTGTCACATTTCCACTCTCACCATTCTCTCCCGACCCCCCCATTCTCTGCTACTTCTCATTCCCCACAACAGTGAGAGCCCACTTGACAAATGCCTACACCTCAATAGTGCCCTGAGCAATGCTTGCTCCCTCTGTGCTCATGCCACCAACATCCAAGACCTCATTGTCAAACACCAATTCAATTTTATGGCAGTCACTGAAACTTGGCTGCATAGTGCAGCAGGAGCCACTCTCTCACTTGCCATCCCATCACACTACTCCATTCTTAGATGAAATAGAGTCGACAAACCAGGAGGCAGCGTTGCCCTCATTTGCAAAACACCTCTGGCCATTAGGTAAATCCCCCCCACACAAACAAGCTATGAACATATCTTATCCAAGCTTCAATAAACCCACAAACATCTATCAATATTCTTGTTATCTGCCACCAACCCAATCACCAGAAATGTCCAAAACTGGACTCCCCCCCCCTCTTTTCCTTTCCCCTCTCATCAAATCTGCAACCAAATTACAATTCTTAGTGGACTTAATTCTAGTCTTCAATGACTTATCAGACAGCAAATCCATTGACCTGACCACAGTTCTCACAGACATGCATTTCACACAGCCATCCACAGCCCATCCCATTCCAAATGACGCACCCTGGATTGGATCCATACACTGAACACCTCAGTGGCCACCATGTCTATCCTTCATTTTCCCTGGTACGGCCACCTTCTTATTGAGGAATTTCTATCCCATGTCCAACTAGAACATATCCCTGCTAACACACCTGCACCTACCCTCTCCCACAACACATTAAGACTCACTCAAGAGAGCCTATCCCCCATGCTAGCTAAACACCTCACTAAATACACACCCTCACCAGACAACTCACAAGCTCATGCCTCTTTGATTCTCACTGCCATTACACACACCATTAACCAGCATGCCCCTTTAAACCTAGAACCCACAAACCATGCAGAAGAACACACTATTGTTTTTCTGATGAGCTCATTACCCTGTGCCACCTCAGGTATGTCCTAGCGCACACCTGGTGGAAAATCCCCCTTCCTTCCAACATTATAAATAACCTATCATAACAATGATGCCTTCCTCACAGTGGCCAAAACCTTCAAAAAGACCCTCATTATGACTACAGCAAGCTCACTCAATATCAATATTTCTGAAGCAAGTTCAAGTTCCAAAGAACTCTTCAGCATCCTCAAAGAGTTGGAAAACCATGCCTCTATAACCGCTCCCATCCTCATTGACAAAGCCTGGTGTTTTAGAATCCAGGTAGTCCTGTCAAATGAAATCAACAATCTAAATGTCAAAATTACCTCCAAGAAACATTAGCTCCTAGCTAAACCCACGGCCTCTACCCCTTGTACTGACAATCCACCCATCCCACACACCTCCAGTTCCAATTTTCCTGTGTCTCCATGGAAGATATCGCCACCACCATCCAACACCTCAAACCATCAAACTGCAAATGTGCTGATAGTCCTGCCCATCTAATCAAACTCTGTTCAGCTACCCTAGCCCCTGCCGTAGGTGACATTTTTAATGCCTCTTGCCAACAACATCCCAAATTGTCTCAGCCCTCATTAAGAGACCCTTCCTCAAACCCGCCCTCCTCACTATCATCCCATCACCAAAGTACCCTTCCTCCTCAAAATTCTTGACCACATTGCCTATTCACAAATTCAAATCTACCTAGAACATTGCCAGCTTTTAGGCTCAAGACAATCTGGATTTAGGCACAAACATAGCACTGAAAAAAGCATTCATGGATCTGAAAATCCAGCTCAATACCATCTTGCGACTCGGGAAACATGGCCAGCCTACTCATCTTAGATCTCTAAACTCCATTTGACCTCATTTACCACAAGGCCCTCTGCAAACACCTCCTGCCAAAATTCCACTTCTCTCACCGGGCGACTCGCTGGGTCAAATTGTTCTGTGTACTTACAGGGTCTCTATAAGTGACGTTACTGCCAACCCCATTCCCATTCGATGTGGTGTTCCCCAGGGCTCCTGCATATCCCCTGCCCTTTACAACACCTATGCCAATTTCCTCGATGCTTTAGCTATCCCCTACACTAACTTTGCTGATGACAAGCAAGTTCTTCTGCCCATATCAGGAAACTATGTCCAGGATGTTGAAACAATCAACCAAATATACAGTGTCATTCAGAACTGAATGGCTTTCCACAACCTCTGCCTCAATGATAATAAAACTGAGCTTCTCATTGTGGGCTCTTCTCATTTACCAAGCTCCTTCAACCCGTCATATTCCTCTTTCATCACTGATGATTCTACCATTCAGGTCTCCAAGCATGTCAAAACACTTGGGGCCTCATTACGAGTTTGGAGGCAGCCATGCCCTTAATAAGGGCATGGCTGCCTCCAAATTCGGGTCCGGTCCGTGGTCTCTGAATGAGGAAATACCGGGCCATTCCGACTTTGGAGGGCCCGGTATTTCCCCATTCAGGGAACCCAGACCCGGACCATCCCCATTCCCATTTGAACCCCCATAGGGCTCAATGGGAATGGGGAGCATGCTAACAATGGGCCCGCCATTAAGGGGGCTGTTGTTAGCATGCTGGTCCCCTCGCGGGACCCCCAAAGGAGAGCGGGTCCTGCGAGGGAACCTCGCAATGAGGCGGTACAGGGTGAATGGAGCCGGCACCTTTACCGGCATCATTAACCCCTTACCGCCTCACTTGTAATGAGGCCCTTGGTGTTTATCTTGAAGCTGAACTCAGCATGTCCCACCTCATCAACGCATTGGCATCTACCAGAGCTTAAACAGCCAAGCAAATCTCCCTGAGCAGGAAATGCATCTCCAAACTGCCTAATTTTTGCACATGCCATCAGCTTGACTACTGCAATGTGCTATTCTCAGGTACCTCATCCAGAAACCTTGCAAAACTACAACTCCTAAAAAATAAGGCCCAACGTGCAGCACTCAATCTAAAACTTTCCGACCACATCTCAGCAACAAGAAGGGAGATGCACTGACTCCCCATAAAAGCATGAATCGAATTTAAAATGTCGACCATCACCCACCGATGCATGCATCAGGATGCCCTCTCTTACCTCATCTGCCGCATATCAGCAAAACCAGTGACTCGATCCCCCTGATCCTCCTCCATCCGGGCTCTGCTGACTTCCAGGTTGAACCTAAAGTGAGCGGGTGGCTCAAGATTCTGCGTCTCTGCTCCCACCCTTTGGAACTCCCTCCCTGGTCACCTCAGAAGTGAGCCATCATATTATGTCTTCAAAAAACTCTGAAAAAACCTGTTTATTTCACCAATATGCTTAACATGTAAAGCTTCTATGCTTACTAGGCTCACTGTTTTTCGATTTCTCTTACCCATTGACAAGGTACAAGTACTGTTATACCTCTGAGTTTGGGGGCCACACAAATGTATACAATAAAACATTAAAAAATATCCAAATAAACTTTAAAGCATTCATTTTCATTGAAAAGACTGTCTTTCTCTAATATGCAGTCTTATATTACTCATAGCTTCATCAACCTAAGGCAGACAGCCCACTGCCATGCCTTAGTAGAAGTCTGATCTGAGATAAATAGCCCATTGCCATGCCTTAGTAGAAGTCTGATCTAAGATAAATAGCCCACTGCCATGCCTTAGTAGAAGTCTGATCTGAGATAAATAGCCCCTTGCCATGTTTTAGTAGAAGTCTGATCTGAGATAAATAGCCCACTGCCACGCTTTAGTAGAAGTTTGTTCTGAGATAAATAGCCCATTGCCATGCCTTAGTAGAAGTCTGATCTGAGATAAATAGCCCACTGCCATGCCTTAGTAGAAGTCTGGTCTGAGATAAATATGCCCTTTGCTTGATGGCAATCAACTTGGGTACACTACCCTTTCTTACATTGTTTATGCAACAACCTTTGTTTATTAAGAGGTATGCATTTTCTTCTTTTCAGCAGCTCAATGCAATTGTATCTTTTACTGATTGCGCTGTTCCCTGCACTTCGAACGTGTATCTCTGCTGCTTGATATACAGCCCAGTCCTCATGTGTGAAGCTTATAGAGTTGTTCACCTTGTGTTCCCAACCAGATTTCTAGCAAGGGTTGGGTTTCAAGGTTTCTATTTTGTCTAACAGTGCACCCGTTTGATGACTTTGCATCGAACCATCATGGGTAGGGGAGCCTTTATATGTTTAGGTATCAGGGCATTTGCTTCTACATGGTAAACATGATAGTGAGGTGGTCAGCACGTGGTACAAGTAGTGGGTATGCCCCAGTGGTGATAATTTCCTGGCACATGACTCCATTCACGGTGCCTCTAGCTTTGTGTGTGTCCTTTTACTAATTGTTCGACATTCAGGGTTCTCACATGTGAAATGGATTTTGTAGCTGGGTGTTCTTTTTTCAGCCAGATATTGAACTCTTCTGGTATGGTGAGGTGCTGGTTAACTACTCAGACGTTTAAAACATCCTCCAGGTTGTCCGGCAGGGAGGGGTTGCATGAAGGGCCTGCAGATAAGATGGACGCTCTGAATGCATGTGACGGAAGTGGAGCAGAGAAGGAGGAGTGGTTACTTTATACACTATGTTTTAATGGGTCGAGTCGTTGTTCACTGAGATGCATTTCCTTCTCACGTTGTTGGCGAGTTTAAGCTTCTAGTCCACCTGGAAGACCCTGCTCATAACCACAGAGTAGCTGTCTGTTATTCAAGGTTCGCTGTCACTTAGCAGGATGTATGTGGAGCATTTTACTGTAGAGCGGGCATTGAGGAGGTCTCTGTACCAAGGATTTCCTTACGCTCCCAAGTTTTATAGGATTTAAATAGGTTGTTCTGTTGCTTGGAATACAATGTTCTGTGTTATTGGGTGTGCTGCATTTGTCTTTGTAGAGCCTTTAGTAGATGTAGTAGTAAGGCAGTGTTTTGTGATGAAACAGGCATCTGTGGTCATTAGAAAAGGTGTTGTATCCTGGGAATTAGTCTGTTGGTCGGTTGTTGGAATTCAGGCAGAGGCTGAGGTTTAAGCATAGATTACTCTGCTAGACACTGGTAGCTCCTTCACTCGATTTGGTGGGATATTTTGAGCGTGACTTCCTTGTTAATGAGGCTCTCCTGTTCCTGACAAGGACCATAGAAGATTCAAAATGATTGAGGGGGTGTTTTAGAAGAGGACTTCGTTAAACTATTTGAGCTACTCATCTGCTCGAGTACGCTTTCATTACATCCCTTGACCATGATATTGGGCTGCAGAGGAGTGTGAAGCTATGGGTCCATGAAAATATGAACACATGAATGTTTATGAGGGGGTAATTACGAGTGTCTGTTGGCTGTGAAATTTCAGTCCAGAAGGTGGTAGAGGGAAAATACAATTGAGGCCCTGGTGTGCTTTAGGAGGGATCACTAGCAGCAGATTGGCACTTACCACTGGGGAACACTGATAAGCAAAATCACAATTGGGGGTCACCTGGGTGTAAGATCCAAACCTGGATGTCAAACCCCTACACCAAACTGAACATCACCAAGAGTGAATGGGTCCTCATCAGCCCTCCCGTCAAACAGAAACACAAGGAACGATGGCTGGAGGACATAAAGTGAAGTCGTGCAAGTTGTCCTTCAGCGGCCACTATCTGGAACTTAGTGCAGGCACAGCCTTGAACCGTCCCCACCATCCTCCAGTTCCGGAAAGGGCTTACAATGTGGCTTTGTCGCCAATACTTGTTGACAAATAAAAATGCTCCTCTTCCTCCACCAACAGTACTGCACTGAACTATAAAATGCAAAACACAATGCTGGCAGACTCCCGCTTTAAAGCTGTCTTGAGCTACATCAATGCTATAAGCAACACAATAAACAAAACATAAACTAAATAGGAGGACCCCCAGGAGCTAAATAACAACAGGGGACACACTGCGAGAAAGATCACTAAGGAGTGGAAAATCATAGTCAGGGCAAGTAGGAGCAGCATAACAGTATGGCAACACCTAGGAGCAAAATCACAGTGGGGGGCAACAGGGAGAAAATCACAGTGGGGACGCATGACAGCACAATCAATATGGGTGAACAAATTAACATGGGAGCGCACATGGGAACAAAATCATAATGGAGAGTATTCACAAGTTACACGAAATGCATTCAATGAAGCACTAAACTACTGCCATATTCTGGATAAAAAAGTAAGGAGGCTCAGGCGCTTTGTATTGCCTGGTTTCTGTTGTCCAGCACACTAAGAGTTCCTGGGCAACATTGGAACACAGCAGTGAAAGAGTGTCACAAGGACTAGGATGTCAGGCGGAATCTGCTAGTGAGCTTCTCCCTCTGTATTTTCTTCTATTTTCTACAATCCACAAACAATGTCAGGGGATGATTGTGCTGCACATAGATGTCTCGGACAGGATTTAATTTGTGCCATACAGGCTTGAAATAAACATTTAGAATACACCAGCTAAAGGGTTTTTCGGCCACACACGTGTCTGTAGGATTCGAACCTATGTTAACCATGTTAGATTAGCACACACGACAGACTGTCTTGCTAATGACATGGACAGTATCACAAGCAGAATCCATTAGTATCCTCCATTCTCTCAGGTACCTATGCATATTCCCCAGGTGTCTAACATTTGTTTCTTTTCAGCCCCCATACCTCATGCCACATTTCCCATCCCCATCGCCCCTTCTACAGGCCCGCAACAGCCCTCCCTACCCCTCTGCATGCCCACTTCTCAGTTGCCTGGTCTTGTTGGTCTCAGGTCTGCACTCGTTTTTCAATGATTGCCATGGAAACTGTAAGGGGACTTACATGTTTTACTGTTTTCCATGGTTGCCATCTTTGTTAGTAGTTTTGTTTGGTGTCCAGTCATAATTTCGAAAACATAATTTCGAAAGTAAAAAAAGTCGAATCAAAAATGTCGAAAAAAAAAATGTCGAATTGTTTTTTTTTTCGATATTTTTTTTTTGGCTGTAGTTTCTGTGAAAAAAATAGGTAAAAATAAAAAAAAGGGCGGTTGGGGGGGAACCCCCCCATTTCGAAAAAAAAACGTCATTAAAAAAAATTCGACATTTTTTTTTGCGACATTTTTTTTTCGACTTTTTGACTTTCGAATATTTTGTATTCGAAATTATGTCTATGAACCGTTTTGTTTTTAGGGAATTGGATGCTTGGAATACAAGCAGAGCCAATTTCCCTAAAAAAAGAGAAATGCAATTGGCACCCTGGAGGGAGGCTCATACCCTCGCTTTCAGAGACTGGCAGTTTTTTACTGCAGCGTAATAATTAAAATAAGGCCAAATGACGTGTGTGTTCACAGCTTATGTTTCCTTCAGAACATTCAAAGGGAATCACTTCTAGAAATGTCTCTGTGGCACGCAAGTCATCCACAGACCTTCTACATTAGCGCCTCTTGTGACTTTCCATAATAAATGGACAATGCATACATTAATCACAGTGTACCTGAGCGAAGCTGAGTGCTACATTACAACACTATATTCATGTAGCAACCTACACGTCTCACGCTCTTATAATCACATACTTCTCATCTGCATCCACACATTGTTTTCTGGCAAATTAGCATTTTACAATAGCATGTAACTTCCACCAGAGCCCTAGACATTGGAGTGTTTTCTGACTGTCATTGTCCATGTTGAAGGAGCTGGCTTGCAGCCAAAGGGACAGACGCATCTGCAGCTGGTATTGATTATTTCCTCAATTTGTAGGAAGTCGAGCAGGAGTCTAACAGCACTGAAGGACAAAGGCTAAGTTGTTTCTGCACTGCTCTGGCAAAGCCAGTGCCTGCCCACTGGAACATACATCGAACTAATTGAAATAATTTACCAATTACTGTGGCTCTGGAGGGACTTGTCCGATGTGGTCACAAAGTTTTATTCGAATAAACAGTAATGCAACATAGTGTGCAGTTAGAGAAACTCAGATCCGAAGGACACTCCATCGTCAATGCTCTTATGAAAGGGCGATTTAGTATGTAGCAATTTGATAGTTTCACACTTCCTGTTTGAAAACAAAAATGCTGTTATTTTAAAAGCATAGAACATGTTACATCACATTTTCATCAGGTGATGTAAAAGTGCCTTTTTCTAATGTACAATCCAGAAAACTTGTAATATCAACTTCAAAATGGCATGATAGCTTTTGTACCTTAGACATCTGTTATGCAAATTACAAGGTGAGCCCCTAGTTCACCCCTTTAGCTGTTTTATCTATTGTATTCGATAATACACACTATGAAATCTTATTTACATACACGGGCAGACCATTCTAGCAGCAGGAGCCTATTTTCTTATGTTGTGTTCCCTATTTCTGTAGCTTTCGATCAAAATACCCAGTACTATGTGGTCATCTTTGGTGCTTGTCATGCTAGGAGGTGCCCCCAGTTTATTTTTAAGCCTTACCTTTTTGGGGCGTTAACTGGATCATTTATTATTGATGTGCCCACCTCTTATGTAAATCAAGTTACATAACAGTGACATCACATGCACATAGCACTTATAACGACAATCATTTCTTTGCATAATACTTGCTAATCCAACTAAGTAGGACCTCTGGCTACAGAAACATAGTTAACGGTAATTTCTTTAGAGAGAGAGAGAAAGATTACATTGAAAAACCTGGATACATCCTGTGCTATAGTGAGAGTGTCAACATATTTGCCAATTGGGACATGCTAACATATATGATTTAGATATAATTCCAATTACTTCCCCAGATGAGTGCATCTTAACTGCGTTGTACAATGCCAGACAACAATATGTTCAACTATTTTGAGATTGGTGTTCAAGAAAACACTGGTAACTAGTAACGGCTAAGTCATCCCAAATGGTCAGAGCGATGGTGATAGGAATTCAATATATTGAGCATCACAGTTTACTACAATGTTTTAGTGGAAAAGAATTGCATCATGACTATGACAGATAATCGTTTTCCGGATATTCATATTCTAAATTTCCACTGGCTACCTATATATTGTAGTATAAAACACCAAAACCTGCAGCACCACGCACTATAAACAAACACATTTATTTTCCTACATTCTTTTCTCTTCTGTCCTCTTCTCTTTCTGCTGCTCTCATTATTTTAGAATACATTTCTAGTTGTCCCCTATCAAGTTCTGTTCTCTTTTTGGTATTTCCACTTTGCCCTCTCATTTCTCCATTCTGCCTTAATGCTTTCTTCCGTCCACTTATGTAAACCCGCCACCCACACCGCAAAATTAGTCTTTGCCTGGAAAAATATCCATTGCGTGGGCGAAGACAGGTCTGTTCTGGAGCTTTGCATCTGACTATTGATTCAAATTTCTTAGTATAATCAGGCTTTGCCGCAAATCATGTAGAATTGGCATGGAAACTGACCAAATCGGAGCACAGCTCCTATGCCAGATGAGCAGCATTGCTTTTTGTAAGTGCAATTCAACAGGTATCCTGGACAAGAGCCAAGAAGTGCCATCTGAAGCAGTCACTGGTTTGTTAACCTAATTTTGCTCTCCGACCACAATCCACGGCAGACCTATCTATCTTGAGTAATTACTACGTTTTATATTATGGTACCGCTGGCCTCCCCATCTGCCAGACATTAAGAAATTGGAGCAGTGCTTGGAGCAATGCTTCAGTGCTGACTTCTGTACCTACTTTATCAGATTATGACAATTGCAGAAAATGTATAGTGTAAAATCATCGACTGCAGGAAACACCTTTTTAATTTAGTAGCCCCTTAAAGAGAGGGATGGCATTTGAAAGTGACATTTGGGTTTCAGGGAAGAAAGTGATCCATTCCAGTCTCAGGGGGTCAGACACTTAAGATCAATCTCTTTGAAAAATACGAGAAGCGTAGGGGAGAATCTTCATCTTCCTACTATTAAGTTCTGTCCTTCCCTTTCGCACACGGACATGACGTCACATAACCCCTCTAATGGCAGGTTTCCAGAAAGCTACCTTTTAGATGAGCAGTAGATGGCTTCCCGATTTAACATTATGAAGAAATAACCACGAGAAGAGGATAATCTGGACGTTCAAAAGTATGAGTTTGATTGCTGAACCATTCAGTAAAAAAGTACAGTTTATATCCCATATTCAATGGTGTAACATCGTTTTTTTTATTGAACAGTTTATAATATGCCTATTAATAATGATTTTTTCTTCAAAATCAAAAAGGATTTGTCGAGGGAGGGATGAAACAGTCCCCTGCCACATGCTGCTCCTAGTAATGGAACCGCATTTAACTTGTTCTGTTTTTTCAGGGTGATGTCTCTTGGAGCAGAGAGTCCAAAAAGGAGGTTTTATTATGTAGGTGGATGCTGAAGCATGGGAGGGTGTCTCAGTAAATGTCCACCTAGCAGAAAGATGGAGAAGCAGAAGGGTCAGTCCTGACCCCTCTCCACTGTGCTATGACTTCCTAGTTGCTTCATCAGTCTGCCCCTTGGGGACAATTAAATCCGCTATTGAGTTATTAAAACAGCGGGTTTTGGAACTAAAAGGCTTGAGACCGGGAGAGAGCTAGTAGGGAGATACCTTTGTTAAAAGGGGTTATCCTCCCCATGTAGCTTCACTAATGTCTCCTCGCCTAGCATATTGCACTTTGCTTGCTTAGGACACAGTGGTGTTTCAAATTGCAATGCTTAGTCAGCAATGTGTCTGTGGTTTGCTTAGTTGCGTGTTGTGTTTACTTGTGGCTACCATGAAACCGTCAACCTGGCAGCCTTTCATACTGGCTTTGCCTCATTCTCGTACTCCCCTCGTCCCTCCAATAATGCTGGTGGTGGTGGTGTTAGTCTCACGACTTGTAAATACACATCATCAGCTCGCCTCTATCACTGCTACCCCCTACAGACCTCTTCCTGGGCTTCCGGAATGCCCAATCTCTATGCTGAAAAATTACTTTCTCACTAATCTTTAAGATTCCATAACCATAAATTCTCAGTGGTGCTAATCATCAAAACCGATCTTGCTCCCATGAAACAGCCACTGTGGCAGCCTTTCATGCCGACTTTGCAAACGTCTCTCCTTCTCTCTCTCCTCATAAGTCTAAAAACAATGGGGTGGTGTTGGTCTCATGATCAGTAAGACACATCATGGGCAGTGCTTCCCTTCTTTGATTTCACTCACTCCTCTTTTGGCATATCTCCATCCAACTTCACATTCACACCAACTGTACTATCCTCCTCAGAGGGTGGGCACGTGTTATTTACTATGGGAGCTGTGTGCTATGAGCTCCGTTCTTTGCTGTGCAAGGTCCTGGTGGTGTACGTGCTGAGGAGGCGGAGCCACATTTCAAAACCTTGAGAAACATCCTGCAGCACGGAAATGCAGGCAAGTGTGGTTAGTCATGGTTCACAGTGGATACCGATGGTCCAGAAACACGGCTCTGGTTTAAGTAAGTTTATTTGACCACTTATTGCCACCTGACTCCTTTGTGCTATCCACAAGCTTGCTTATTCTGTTAATTTTAGCAGTGAAGCGCGTGCTTCACTGAAGTGTCTTTAGTGGATAGAAGCTGTTTCTTTGGCCTGTTGGATTGCATATCAATCATTTACCTGCTTTTATTAAGTGCAGCATCTGCTCATCCCTGCTCTCTGGAATGATTTTAAACATCACAGGCAAGGTGCCTTTCAGCTTGCCATGAGATGGAGTGGCATGCGTTGGGACTTTTAGCCTGTGCTTTTTGCCAGTTATTGTATTCCTAATTCCTGGGGAAGCTGAGAAAGCTGGAAGCCAAAGTTATAATCTTAGGGATATCAATATGTGCTAAACCGCCATAGTATCTTAGAGGTGTTTTCTGATATCCCTCTATTGCAGGATATCGGATCTGCAGATATAGCTCAAGTGGAGTTCTTTAATGACAACTCAGTAAGTACAGCGTGCCTATGGATGACGTCTCGAGTTGTCAGGAATCTTATATGGGAAGCGAAAGATCAACTCTTAGCACTAGGATTCATACTATTATTGGGCCCAACAAACCAACTCAACGGATCCCTTAAAGCAGAAGTATGGACTGAATCTGCTTTAAAAGAGCTTAATAAAGTCACAGGGTCAATAGAAAGCAATTCAACAGTTGATGTATCCTCCAAATGCTGCTGTAATTGTGATTCCAGAAGTTAACTCTCGTACAAGGTTAAGAACGAACGTTTTGTAACGCTTGCTTTGTGGAGCACTGGAGGTTTTAGTCATTTGCTTAACAACGTGCAAGACACCTTAAACAACCACAATGTGATTCTATTACAAGAAACGTGGCTTACAACCATTCCCTCTTGGGATAATCATGCTATTCATTTTTTGCCAGCATTGAAGGGAGAGAAAGGACGTCCGATGTCTGGTCTCCTGACAGGCTCCAAATTAAGCTCCAATACTAGCATAATATTCACTTATGCTCCAAACTCTTTTGCCCAATTAACTGTTATTTCAATTGAGACAACCGTGTACGCTATAGTGAATTTATATTGGAATCCCAAAAGCATTGACAATCGGAGGTTCTTGGTTGACGTTTCTACTACGTTGGACTTCATTGTACTCGTTCCAAAAATACAGTATATAATTGTTGCCGGTGATCTTAATCTCCATTGTTTTCCCTCGAAGTTTGTTATAGAAGATTCGAGATGTAGATTGTGGGAACAACTCATGTTAACTAGAGGCTTTTGCATATTGAATGGGAGTAGATTTGATAATAGTGACTCTAATCACACGTGGCAACAGGGCTCCTCAAAAGCCACAATTGATTATATATATGTGGATGATTTGTTATTTCCGAAAATACATTCTTTTAACATAGAATCAAATCCAAATAGTAACCATCGAATGCTTACCATAAAATGGTTGGTTAATGTGGCCTTCACCAAACGTAGCACAATGGCAGCTTTGGGTCAAATTACTGTATCAAATCAGCTAAATCGCATACACTGGAATGAAACCAAGTTAAACAACTTTGACAATTCCTTGCGAGCTGCCTTTTGTCATCCATGTGAAAAGTCACCTTCCATCGCTGTTCCCTATTACGACCTCATACAACATTTTGCAGATAATAGGGCACGCAAAACTCAGATCCCCAAAGGCACACACATGTATGATATGGAAGCTAAAAACAGGAAAACGGATTTTCGTTTCCAAAAAAGAGAGGTTTTGAAGCTTCCAATAAGTATTAGATCTAAAGTACTAACTAAAGTTAAAACCTCAAACTACTCCAACAAGATGGTGAGTTAATGCTACGAATTACCCGTGACCGAAACACGGCTCAAATTTGGAAAGTTTTAACTAATGCCTCATCTCCTGTGCAAACAATGTCACAAATGCAGAGTGTTCCGGAAGCGAGTTGGATTAGCTATTTCTCTAAAATGTATGCCTGTCCGCTCAACTCCAAATTAACCCCTAGTACTTTCTCTCATAAACCTTTCCATATCACCATTTCCAAGTCTGACATATTGTATTTTATTAATAAAATAAGTCAGTCTAGAGCTCCGGGCCCTGATGGACTCTCCAATAAAACTTTTAAACAGCATCCAGTAATATGGTCATCGATTCTTTATCAAATTTATGAGATTCCTGCCTTGTGGAAACACTCTTTGATTGTCCCAATCCATAAAAAAGGTGGTTGGTGTCTCCCCGAGAACTACAGACCCATTGCTTTATTAGATGCCCCAGGGAAACTCTACAGTCGTATTATACTACAAGAATTGAACAAGTGGACTGCTAAAGAGCTTAAAGGAGACCCGTTTCAAACCGGCTTTGTTGCTGGCTTAGGGACCACAGTGAATCTAATCACGCTTAACATGTTAAAATCTAAATATGCTGAGGCTAAACAACCGCTGTATATGGCCTTCGTAGACTTTCGTGTAGCATTTGATTCGGTCGACAGAACATTGCTATTTCGGAAACTACAGAATTATGGTTGCCCTCCCTCAGTTTTAACTATTATTAAAAAACTGCATACAAATACAACTATGCAAGTAAGATTATCTCTTGATGGTTTACTATCTGCGAATATTGAGACATTGAGAGGCCTAAAACAGGGGTGCCTCTTAGCGTCCACACTGTTTAATTTATTTCTCTTAGATATAGGAGTTTCTTTTGAAGAGGCAGTTTCCGATTCACCTAAGTTAGGATCTCAAAAGATCATATGGCTCCTTTATTCCGATGATCTTGTTCTAATCTCCCAAACTCGCAAGGGCCTACAAGAATTACTAAACAAACTAGTCACTTATACCTCTAACAACAACCTGACCATCAACGAGGACAAAACGCAGATAGTGATCTGTCAAAGAAAGAAGTATACAAAAATGGCAAATTTTCAGTGGTATCTGAAGTAAGTACCACTAAAAATTGTGCCCTTTTACAAATATCTAGGGCTGCCGTTTTCTGCTTCTGTGAAAAACCAAATCTATGATGAAGTATGGAAAATTTACATCCGCTCATGGGTTACTTTCTTCAACCAAAAAGTTGTCCCTATTCTCTCTTTTGGAGCAGAAACCTTGCTACCGCAATCAAGAATCTTTTGGGACCGACTTGAACGGAAATTTTGGAAAGTGTTTTTTTGCTTACCCACATGCACCACTATTTGTCTATTAAGGTATGCACTGGGTTTGATTTCTTTGTCTACACTGGTTCTTTGGAAGTTCTGTAACTTTTATCGTGAATGTCTGTTGGGAATTAACACCATGAATATCTTGGGCTCAATAGCAATGTACATCTGTTCATCTAATGATGCGTTTCCTAAAAAGTGGGTTAAAGACATTCTGAGAGCATTAGTAGATGCTGACATCTCTATTGATTTGCTACTTAGTAATCCTGACCAAGCAAAGAAAAGAATGTACTGGCATGACTGGATTTTGACGCAACAATTGTGTTCAAATTATGTGGATTTTGATCCAAATCTTTTCCCACATAAGAAGTTCAAACAAATGGCTTATTATCTCTTAAAGTGCCCATCACATCATGTCCTTGTTGAAATGGTAAGATTACGTTTGAACCTCTATCCGACAAATCAAATATTGGCAAGACGTGGTCTAATTCCAAAAGATGCAAACTTTTGTCATTTTTGCAAATTGCAAAAATTGTAAACAAGTAGAGACATTGGGCCTCATTACACGGATGGCGTAGAACCATGGCGCTACTAGCACCATGGTTCATGCCGGTAAAATACCGGCACCGCCTTGGTGGAAAGGGGAATTACTGCCCCATTCCAAGGTCGGCTGGGCGGTAATTCCCCTTCCACCATTGCCCTTCCCCATTCCCATTTTTGCCCCATAGGGCATAATGGGAATGGGGAAGGCGCTAATTATGGTACCGCAAATTGTGGTACCGTAATTAGCTCCCTGGGTCCCTTTGCGGGCTGGTTTTTAATGCCTGCAAAAAGCAGGCGTTAAATTCCCCAACCCGCAAAGGGACCTCGTAGTAAGGCGGTAAGGATTTAACAGTACCGGTAAAATACCGGTACCGGTAAATCCTTACCGCCATCCGTGTAATGAGGCCCATTATCTCATATAGTGGTGGATTGCCCTGCACTAACTGGTCTACATGAACACTACTATCGCAATTTATTACAATAAAACTATGATCATTCTTCACATGAAATGTGGAATATATTAATGACGAGCAATCGAACTGCTATTCAGTCTAAACAGTCTTATCGCGTGACCTCTCTTCTATGTTCAATTGATAATTTTATGAAGTTTATGATTTAGGTTTTTTCTTTCCTTTTATGTATGTACTGCCGAACGTTTGTCAATTACTTTGTGAAATTTAGGAATAATTTTAAAATTGTTTAAACTTCTTATATAGTAATGGTTCTATTGTAAGGTTTTAGATAATTGAGTTACTTTATGTAAAAATCTATTGTAAAGCTTCAGATAATTGATCCATTTTATGTAAAATTTTTGTTCAAAGCTTGTTGTAATGAAGAATATTTTGAAAAGTTGAATTTTTCAGCCAACCAAAATAAAAATAAATAAATAAATAAGGGAGAGGTGATGAGCAATGCCTCAGCCAAACCGGAAGCTCTTGCTGAACGTGGTAAATCTGCTACGGGTCTTTCAAAGTCCCCTGCTGAAGGGAAAGTTACACATTTCTTCAAAGGAGCACTAGAGGCCATGGTTGAAATCCGTCCGATACCTTGTAACCTCTAAGCTTGTACCTCAACAGAGCTGGATAACAATATTTTTCTACTTAACCTCAGTTATTCTCTGCAGAGAGAGGTATTGCAACTTCTAACGCCTAACGTGGCTTCTGAGGGCGCATCTTTGTTGATTGAAAAAACTCTAACTCCACTGATTAAATGTGCTCCTTTTCCAGATGGAAGGTTGTTCTATTCCCCCTGCTTAATGGGCTTTATTGATAACGTGAACCCGCCTAATGCCAATACAGGGGCATCAGAATACGTCCAATAATGTAAATCTAGTGGCAACTGGGGCTCTGGATGCCCATTTTCTGGCAACGAGTTTCACTTTAAAAAATATGATTGAAACTTGTCCACCATCTTCATTGTGTGGTACAAAATCATTTTGCGGTACTGGATAAGTTAGAAAATAGGCTGAAGAGTGTTGTATTCCCCACTAGTGCAACATCTTCCTCTGACAACTTAGGTCATTCTGGTGAAGTGGTTCTGCCTATCAAGAATACTTCTTTAGAAATCTCAGCAGCCTCGTTGTTAAATGTTCTCAAATCTACAAATGTGGATGAGGGTCCTGAAGCATCAGGGGCTGTTGAAGATGATTCTCCTCTTTTGAGGAAAAAAAGGATAAAATTAAACAAAGGAAGGGTTTCCAAAGCTGTCATGGTGGTTGATCCACCAAAATGTGACAGTGCTGCTGTACAGGTATACGACCAGTGTGCAAAATTGATGGTTGCAACAAAAAAGCCAGAAAGAAAGCTGCTCAGTGCATACAGAGATCTAAAATAAAAACAAAAGTGGTAATTTAACGTATTGGTTGTTGGCAGAAAAGGAAAAGGTTTGCAAAAGAGACAAACATCAGCACCAGGCACGTGTGGGATTGGACTCTGACCAAGATAAGAGTATTTAGGACTATTATCTGTGAGACTCTTCATTAGTAATTCAAAACTGTAGGGCATCAAGCGAAGTCAGAAGGTCGACGATGACAACAAGGTATTCCCTGGCTCGTTTAACTTGCCCTCAAACTCGTTTACTATGCACAGTCTCTTTGAAAAGTGGTCCTCCTGTGTATATCATAGTTGTTTATTGAACCTTCTTAGTCATTTTCCGGCATTAAGAGTTCTGAAAAATGAAGACTTTGACTATGTGGAACAAATTGAAGGTCAACCCCCCCTTTATCTCAAGTTCACTGTCATGGTTTGGAGGTTGTTGCACTTGTTTGATCAAATGTTGTATCTTTTTTTAAATGGGGGTTTACCTAGACTGGCCTGTTAACAACACTGGTAGCTGTACGCCTGTGGCAGGAGTTCCTAAAGGTGCTTTGACCAAAAATACCAATGTAGTGGGTGAGGATGGCAGGGCCAACTGGGCCTTGCCTGACCCTTTGATGAAAGCGCACTGGGACTGTTGCTATCTTTCTTGCTGCCTAGAGTGTCTCACCCCTGATCCTCTTTGTTGGGTTACATCATGCAATACGTCTGGACATGGTCACATTGTCACCTGTTTAGGTAAAGGGGTTCTTTGAATTTGCTGGCTGTAGCTGATGCTATGTTGCTCCAAGAGGTCTGGTTGTTGGGTGATGCTATCTTTTAGAGCTACAGTAGCTATTTTAAGAATACCAATAGGGGGGGTGGTCAGTGGACGCCCTTTTGGTGGCCTAGCAATGGTGGTATTCAATGGCTTCTGTGGAATTTTAGTGCATCCCGTAAATCCAAATTCTTAATGGTGGCAATAGCAGTGAATTATCAATGCAATATGGTGGTGGTGAATGTTTATGATCCTGTGCATTGATACAATTCAAGATGGCATTTATGAGGCATTGTGTTCTAGATCTGCTCATGATAAAAGGGAATGGCTTCTGTTTGGTGGTGACCTTTAATGCCCCTTGCTTAAATTATTCCTCTGTGAATGAGAATCATGCTAAAATTAAAAGCAAGAAAGGCCTGGGAATACCCCTGGTTATCCTGCCAGTATGTGGGGCATTGTTTTATTGATCTAGAATTGCATATTCTTAATGGGACGGTATTGGGCGATGTTCCTCCATCATGTACTTTGAGAGGTGTCACAAGATCCTCCACTATACATTGCATTCTATTTAGCAAGAAACTTCAGCAGGGTGCTTTGGATATTCATGTCCTATTTAGGAAGTACAGCAACCATGCTATGGTTATCTATTAGCTTGTCCATGGACCTTGGTCCTTTGGGATCTTATGATAAGGTTGGATCTGCGGTCATTAATGTGGGGAGAAATAGATTGGGGTGGTCTGATAGGAATCTGGAATCGATCAATAATTGTATGTACTAGATCAATGAAAAATATACATTGTTTGAGATATGGTCTGATATAGAAAATTGGATCACCTCTATCACATATGGGTTTTTGCCAGTGATCAGGTTTTCGAAGGTAAGTTTCCCAGGTAATGTGTTTGATAAGATTATTAGCTCTGAAAAGAAGATACTGCACCATGACCTCCAATACATATGATTTTCTTGTATGTCTGTGGCAGATAAAGTAGTCTATACCACATTGGCCACAAAACGGATATAGGAACTGGGTACAAGGCTATGTCATATAACACAGCATGGCAGTCTATGTTCCAACTATTAAAAACAGGAGATAGTAAAATATTATGGATGACCTAGAGCAAAAACACACAAATCTCCTTCAGAGTTGGCTTGTTGTATAAAAGAAGAAACCTGGAAAAAATATCCAATTATGCTGCTCAAGAGGATTTAGTAGAAATGTCTATCTTTATGAAATGTGACCATCTCGTATTGGTCAATATAATTAAGGGCCTCAAACAGTCTGGGGCTCTAGGACCCAACAGATTCTGCAATCTGATACTGAATGCCAATCCTATTGTTTGGCCTGACATATTGTCTCTACTGTTTGATAACATTGTTGCCAGTGGTGACATTCCAGACTCTTGGTGTGTGTCCCACTTGATTCCTCTCTATAAGATAGGTAAGAGACAAGTCCCCGAGAGGTATTGTTTGTTGGCTTTGACTGAAAGGGCCAGCAAAATCTTTTCCACATTTTTGTTAAGGGAGATCAATAGCTGGGTTGAGACCTGTTCAGTGTTGATTTGCCTTCACATAGAATACAGGAGAGATCTTTCAACTAAAGTGCATATTCTTATAGTAAACTTCCTTATTTAACAGTCCACTCAAAGGGATGCTCTACCCTTGTATGTTTTATATGTGGACTTCACAGCAGCATGTGATGCAGTAGATAGAATGAAGCTGTGGGTGTAGATGAAAGACTGAAAACCTGTTGTACGCCTGCCAACTTTTATATCATAATAATACAACCAGGATAAGACAAAATGGCCTTGGGGAATGTTCCTCTCCTGTATCTATCAGGAGGGGTGTAAGACAAGGTTGCGTTCCTGCCCCCCTCCTGTTTAACGTGTATGTTTTGGATCTGGGATCGTCGTTAGAGGTGCTTAATATCACTCCACCCAGACTGGGTCATACAACATTTGTGTGGCTTGGGTACGCCCATGAATTTGTGATCCTTGATAGTATCTATCTGGGTATGTTTTGATATTCCCATGCTATTCTGGTATATACAGGAAATAACGGCCTGAAGGTAAATATGAAGAAAACACAGTTTGCTGCGGTTGGTAGGAACAGAGCTAGCTGTTAGCGTATTATCTGAAGTGAAGGTATCATCAAAAGAGTCAAGGGGCCTCATTACGAGGTGGCCGGTAAGGGATTACCGGCACCGGTAAGGGCAACGGTGCCGGTAATCCCTTACCACTCTACTACGAGTCCCCTCTGCGAGTCCTTCCTTAATGCCTGTTTTTTTCCGGCGTTATGGACGGGACCCGCAAAGGTACTCTAAAGCTAATAACGGTACCGCAATTTGCGGTACCGTTATTAGCGCTTTCCCCCTTTCCCATTGAGCCCTATGGGGGCTCAATGGGAAAGGGTAATGGCCCTGGTGAATGGGGAATTACCAGTCCCTCCAACCTTGGAATGGACCGGTAATAGCTCCATTCACCAGGGCGGAGTCAGAACGAGTTTGGAGGCAGCCATGGCACTAATAGTGCCATGGCTACCTCCAACCTCGTAATGAGGCCCAATAACTATTGCTATCTGGGCTTTGAGATTTCATCTATATCTGGTGATCTGTTTGTTCTGTGAAACAAATAAAAAGTGCCAAAGCTTTGGCTACCATCACTGCTATTAGACAATTTGCTAGATGTATGGCAGGGTACAGTATTATTGGTATTATTCGTATCTATGAAGGGTGTTGTTTTGAGCAAGGTCCTGGGGGTGTCCAATGTCACTCCTGTTAAAGCTGTGTGACTAGAGTTGGGCGTGATATTTCTCCCCACCTTGATCAAGATAAATCAAGGTAATCTTGTAATTAAAATCATGTTTGCAGTGGAGGGTTTGCTACTATCTAAAGTGAGGAATGCATTACTGATTCAGATTAGTCCTGTGTTATAGTCTTATACAAGGCTGAATGAGACCTTGTTTCTGCTAATTGGGTGGGAACTTGTATTGGAGCACAGAACAGGCTCAGTGCAGAAGCCTTTTGGCAATTGCACTGAAAGATGGGATGGGGCCACCAATCATGAGAAAATTGCTGGTATGAAATCCCTTAACACATGTTTACAAATGTGATTCTTTTATAACACACCACAGTATTACAGTATTACATATGTCAAATTCAATCACCTGTTCATGTGACTTGGTTTTAATAACCTAGATGTTTTGGCCTGGTTGGGCAGTCCATTGAAGAGACAAACTTGTAGGCTCTACTCTGAGGAAAATCCTGTTGAGATGATTAGACACGTAGTAACATAATGTCCAGCCATGCATAGCATGTACTTCCTATATTACAGTAAATTTGTGGAGCACATTCATTTTATAAGGTTGATTGTCTCAGGTTATTATTGTGAATTGAGTTTTTATGATTACTGTGTGTATTGATGTGTATTTATTGTTATTCTTTATTGTTATTGCTTTTATGAACTAACAATATTTTATGTTTTAACTGTTTTCTTCTTTTGTATATTGTATTATTTGTGTGAAAAGTGTTTAACAATAACCCACAAAATAACATTTAAACAAATGTATCCTCCTCATACACTGCCCAACAGGAAGCCCAACCTGTTCTTCTCTAATCTATACATTTTACATAAAATGTTTCCTGTCGCATTCCCTGCATATCATGATGAGCAACCTCAACATCTTCAATATGACTAAGTCTCTGCATTACCAACATGACTCTGCTCTCTCTGACAGCAGCTATAAAAACAACATAACCTTGTAACCCACACCAAAGGCAACACTCTCACTGTCAATGTCATATTCCCACCTTCCATCCTGTTCTTCTCTGCTCTCATAATTCACCCCTCCTACTCTGTGCAATCTCTCATTCATTCACCACATGTAGTCTGTGCAATATGTCCTCCCACTTGCTCATCCAGATGTCTGGCCACCGTTTGCTCAATCCATTTAACTTGCCTTTACCGGATTCAACACATCACTCACAATCCTTTACAATGATCACTAACCAGCCACTCCTTTATGCATCTGAATTCTCAACCATGGATATCTGCAGCCACCTACCTTCTGAGGAGGGCCATGCATTGTTGCTTACATCAGTTGCTCAACAAGCAATCCCCCACTTTCCTCACTCAATTTGGACTCCCCATCGAGCCTATGCTAAGATTTTGTCACAACTCAAATCACAAACGTGTAACCTACTCATGACCCTCCAGACTATGTGCTTTCTCACATGAGAACTGGTCTCTTTTCTCCTTTCTCTCTGCAGATGACTGCAGATGACTTTGCTTTGTTCATCTCAACTATCAACAGCAACATATGGGACATGCTATCCATTCTTGTAACTCTCCCTCATTCACCCCATCTTCCACCTTTCCAAAACCCTCCTCAAAATCCTGCCTTTACCCCACTGAACATCTACGCATCATTTGCTCTGGCAATACATTCTGAATGAAAATTGAACCCTTATCACTCCAACATGTGAGGAATTTACACATGTCGTGGCTACTCACCTCTTTGCCTTATTCATCTTATCACTCTCAAATGGCATATTTCCATATTCCATATCATAAATAGAGCAACTGCTTACCACATCAACTTCATTGTACATGTCACGTTTGGGCAGTGGAGGTTTCTGCCCCAATGCAATCTGCATTGCGTTTAGGCCAGTTCTTGTTCAGCCCTTTGGCCGGCCGCCAACAGTTATATCGAAGCCACAGTACATGACAAATCAGAGGTATTGGTGCTGCTGCAATGCATAGCCAGAACATACATCAATGACCAACATCGTGATTCCGGCCTCGTGCAGTCAGCAATACATTGTGGCGGCTGTATAAAAGCAAGGTTGGCATTGCTTCAATTATGGCTTCCTCATAATGCCAACAGAATACATAATTGTTGCACCTCATTCAATACTCAACTCAAACCTTTATCAATACTCTCCTAATAAGGAAAACTGGACTGCAGTGTGAGTCTACCCAACTACTCATTTGCTACTCATAACAAAGACAGACATCCTTTTCAACCTACACACATTCTCCAAGGCCTCTACTTACTGTCACCATGATGGACAGCTCTCCATGCAAATTCTCTTTCACTTTAAACGCCTAATATTCATCTATAAAAGTTTCAAGGAACTTGCCCACCAACCCCCAATATATTGGTAACTGCATCTCAATGTACTCTTCCTTACAAGCTCTGTTCTCTTTCACCCTCCATAGTCTGATCAGTTATCTCCACACCATGCTTCCTCTGTTTTTCTCCTTTTCCATACTTGACCCCTGCACAGAAATGCTCTCACCATGGCCATCTGAACCACCTATTCAGCTGGCCTATTCAAACTACATCTGGCAGTAATGGAAGAAGCCCCACAAATCTCCACATATTTCCAAGCAAACTAACCACCATTCTGCACCTAGGGCAAATCTGTGTAATTAGTAAATATGAAAATAATGGGCTTGGGCTCTTGATGTTAACAATATTATGTCCTCTAGTGTCGGTTCCATTCTCACCCCTTCACTACATGATATAACTCATTAGATTCAACAATACTCTGATGTAAGGTCATGCTACGCTAGGACAGGCTCTGCTCTAATGACTCTACAAAATATACAAATACAAATAATACAAAAGTCCAGATTTAGTTTTTTCCTTGGGTTGATGGCACATTGCAGGTAGAGAAAGCCAGTGCGTACATGAGACCAGTTAATAACTCAAGGAGCAACACATGGAGATTGCTCATCTATTTGGCTAAAGATGTTTGGTCCTTGATTCTTATGGCCATAAAGAAACATGGCACTTCCTTACAGAGACAAGATTAAAAACGTGCATGGTACACCTCCCATGTCTGAGAACTCAGTCAAATATCTGTGAATAGGGGTTAAGGTGGAATGTCGGTAATGGGGGACCTAAAACAATTGTATGTGTGAATTGAGGGGAGTCACAGGAGGGTGTTGGGAAGGGGAAAGTGGGATTCTTTCTCCCTGATTAACATTCAATAATTACCTCACAATCAATCTATGTGGCATTTGATCAATGCAGCAACACATTATTGATATACAAAATGTGATGTCTTCATATCACATGGAAAGATATTGCACGGTTTGGATACATGCATGGCAATGACAGCCCCAATTTTTATTGACGTATGTGGCTGAGGAATTCTGATTTAGTTGTGCATTTATAAACCCTGAATAGTTGGCTATTGAGCAACTATTCTGAGATAAAATTAATGTTACCCACGATTTCTGCAAGAGAATCCCCTTAAAACTCATCATATACTTTTATTTCGGCATCACCATAAAAAGTTCATACAAACAAGAATCACAATAAATACATAAATACACACATACAATAAAAGCTCCATAAAAGACACCCCCTTTAAAATGCTTCCTTCAATTCCTGACACAATGGAAATAATGTTACTGCTTAGTACAGTTGTAATATAGCCAGGTTGAGAGTGAGTTGTAGGATGATTGGCAGAATATTCTGTCCCAGGGCGATGTTAGGCGATGCACAAATATTCAGTGCTTTAACCAATATATAAAACGGGGCAATCCAATTATTTAGTTTCACAGCCAAGAAGGTCAAACACATGTTTTTTTTCTAGTGTGAATTTCTATGGCGCTATGCACCTCTGTTAAAAACATCCATCATTATTATAGCAATGTCATGCATTTATGACTCTCAGGATCTGGGTGGTTGTCTGTTGGAATAATTGTTATATAATGAAAATATTGCTAACAATGTTCCCTCAGAGTCCTCGTCTTGAGGTGACTAATGGCCCATAGTCCACATGAGTTATTGTAACGATTGTATGAGCTGAAAAACGTTGACCAGAGTATCCTTGACCTCTATAGATTGAGAGGGATTGCAGAAATTACCTGCATCCCATCGAATACACTAGGGTATAGGCACATGAATCAAACGGCTCTGGATTTTAACATTGGGGCTTTGAATGGTACACCAATTCATTATGGTCCAGATCCTCTTACATTTCACTCATTCATGGAAATGTGCAGGATTAATTATAGTTTTTTTTTTTTCACAGCCTCCTTCCCCCAACTGGGAAAATACTACAGATCTGGCTTTCTCTGCCGGAATCGAAGGTTAAACTCCCCTCCCCCCACTCCTTTGGCATGTTCTTCTTTATTTTGAGTATGATTTTGACAATGCTGAGAGTGTAAATTGTTTGGTGGTCATGGGTATTGGCTGTTCAATCAGATGGATAAATATTATCCAGGATGGCATTTTTCCACCATCGTTCAACACAGTTGTTACAAAGTTGGCCTGGGTGTTTTCTCTTGGGGATGGACTCCTTTGCCCAACTTCCCCTGGCTTGGAATGCATTTCTAACTCTTAGCTGAAGAACTAAAGCATTGGGACCCACACAAGTGTGTATTTAGATGCAATGGAAAGTCCTGAGGGACACCTACTCTTTCTACGTGTAAATACAGCTGACTTATGTAGGTATAATATACCATAGCCATTACCTAAAAAGTACATGCCTAACACATACATGCTAACACCAGGGACATGAATATCAATTTGGAAATACTATGTATTTCCTGTTGGCAAATTACATTTCCAAATGTTCTAGGAATGGGTAGTTTACTAAACTAACTCCAGTTCTAGAATACTTTGGAAAGTGCTGGGTAGTGGTCAACGAGCAATTGCCAAAACAAATTGTATTTATTCCACAAATATTATCAATTGACACGAGACTCACAGTTACTGCACTTCAGTAGACTAAAGGTTCCCTGTGCGAAATAGTTTACTTAAAACATATTTGTGATTGATATAATGTAAGCCTCTTCCCTCTGATTAATTGTACGTGCAAACATTGATAATCAGAACACTAGTCATCTTTTATTGATAAGAAATAAAGTCTAATTTGATTTTTTATATATTTGGTGAAGTGGATTTTACAACGTGTATTTTAATTGTTAAATATCAAGATTTCATTCTTATATTGTAAAAGATTTGTGGTTGAAAAATTCATGTTTTTACTCAATTTCAGAAACTGAAATGCATCAAGTCAGTATCATCTGTAACAACTATTGAAAGGGCAGCTCAGCTGGACAATATGCGGTTTGCTGCCCATTAAAATCTGTATCAATCACACCAAAGTGCTGGCACAGAGAGACAACAAGATCTACAGGCCTTTCCTATCATTGGGATGTAATGCAAAATCCTTCTATGTGCACGTATAAGGCTCTTTGAATGGATCCACCTGACTCAACACAACTGATCAAGGATACAAAAGAAAACAATAATGTGGAATGTCCTAGATATACAATGAACAAGACGCCAGGAGCCAGGTCTATATCTATTCAAGTTCCTACGAATAGCATGTCACTGCTATTCGTAGGAATCAGGTGCCATTCATCTGATTAGAGGATAAATATTTAACTGGGGCATACATCTTACAAGGACATGGATCAATATGTGTGCTCTGATTGTTGAACATTTTACACACTATTTCGCAATCTAAATGTTGTTTGAATAATCATCAATAAAAGTGATATATTTTCTTTTCTTTTGGTTTACTCGTTTTTCCAAAAAATGATACAATATACATTTGTATGCATTTGTACTTGACTGATACAACACAGATCCCACACGTGGCGAGCATTGATTCAGATATGCTTCTACTAGCAGAAAAGTTGCAGCGTAAAATGAGAGTGAGTGCCACATTGTGTATCTCCCAAAACACTCTGAAAGAGAAATTAAATGTCTATGATCTATATTTCTGTTTTATAGTTGTCAGTCATATGTGAGAATCCTAACATGCAGAAATAGAGCTGTTCATTCTTCTATGCTTCACCGATAAGCAGGGCACCCTGAGGCACTGACATTCCAAGCGCAATGAGTTAATTGTATTAGCCCAAGGTCCAAACAGAATGCATGGATTAGATTTTGGATAACTGTATGAAACTTAAAAGTGTCATATGATTACTTTATTTAATAGCACATGGGGAAAATTCAACTATTCTCGTAATTAATTAAAATTCAATGACAAAAGCATTCACTGTCTTGAAAATTGACACGCTGTATACTGGCACTATGCGATTGATCATCAATATATCAATCACACTGGAAAGAGAATATGACTAAGAGACTGAGTATCTGAAAACACCTTGAGAATTGATGAATGGATTGTGGAAATTCTTTGCTTAGCTATGCAGGAAAGGATAAGTATGAGGTTGAGAAATGAAGATGAATTTTCAAACACTTAACAGGAAATTGGAACTGTTTGTTTAAGTGAGTCTGCATTGCATAATTCATGTAATCACCTGTACATGCATGTGTGAATCCAAATGACCTGAACCATAGGAGATATGTATATCAGTGATTCTTATACTTGCAAGATATACATCTAAAATGTAAGTGAGCCACTTCGCCCGTCTTCCTTGTCAACACAAGGAATGGCACCAGGGACTTGAAGTATCATGGCCTGAGGCCACACCCTCTCCTCTACTTTGGATCCTGGCTTCCGCCACAGGGTGAATCCCTCAGGGGAAAGGGTGTGGGTGTTTGGCACCTGCAGGGTGTTTGGCACCAGGAGCGGGGCAGCAGAGCCTTTAATCCAACACTGGAACCCGAGGATGAGGCACCAGGCCTTTGAATAGCAAGGTGGACATTCTGACCAGGTGAAGGGGTTTGTGGTTCTGAAGACTTTGAGTCTGAGACTGAGGGCCAGGGGGAGATCCAACTTGTGTCATTTACCTACAGCCTATCACTCTTTACCCTTCTGCTTACCCCCTACCTTAACCACAAGTACATTATTTTCCCACGTTGTATATGTCTATCCTCATATAACTGTTTCTGTATCCCTACAGTCCCCATCAGCTCTTGACAGTTGATGCATGTACTTAGCCCTGCACTTGCCACTAGCTGGCCACACTTTTACCTACTGTTTTATTTATTCTATTTTTTTTTTACTGCTGATCCTATGTATTGCACTGCCCTCTCCCCCTACCCACACTTTCCCTTTCCCCCTCCCGTGCACTTGCGCAATCTCTATGTCACCAGGCCTAGTAAGATCGTCGTCTCTGTCTTTCTTCTGTTCCCCCTCCCTTGCCTCGTTGCGCTTTGAAACACTCGTGTATAGGAGAGTTATAAATGCCTTTTCATATCATATCATAATGCCATTATGCAGAAAATACTAGTAGTTAAACGGAAATTGATAACAGAGACCTCCCTGTCTTGTGACTGATACAAGAAGAGCTAACAGCCCAACAAAATTTATAGGCGAAGCCTATGGGCCTCGTTACGAGTTTGGAGGTAGCCATGCCCTTAATAAGGTCATGGCTGCCTCCAAACTCTGGTCCGGGTTCCTTGAATGAGAAATTACCGGGCCATTTCAACCTTGGAGGACCCATTAATTCCTCATTCAATTTACCCATCCTCATTCCCATTTCTGCCCCCATAGGGCTCAATGGGAATGGGGAGGGAGCTAACAATGGGCCCGTTAACAACAGGCCCGTTGTTAGCTCCCTGGTCCCCTCGCGGGACCCGCAAAGGACATCTGCTCTGATCAAACGCCCAGAGCGGGTCCCGCAAGGGACCTCGTAATAGGGTGGAATGGGTGTAACGGCTCTGTTAGGGAGAATTCTCTGTTTAGGCTGAATTTCCTAACCTAGTGAGTCCCCCAGCAGCTTTGCTGGATTTCTGGAGTTTGTTTTTTTCATCCTGCCAAGAGTGAGACTCTTTTTCTACCACTCTTGGACATGATTTGTGGTATTTCTTTGAATGTTAATGTGTTCGATGGGGTCTTTTAGTCCATAGGGTCTCCTGTGTTTTGCTATGTGTGTTACACCGCGCCCTCTGTGCCGTAACACTGGGGCGTCCTAGGTGACCCCCACCATAGACTCCATACCCTGGGACTGACTACTGCCTCCCAGGGCATGTAAAGTCACCATTGGCTTCACTAGACCTAAATTTACTAACAGAACTAGTACAAACCATCCTATTGTGGACATACTGGTAGGGGTAATTTCATTACCCCTGGGTCTGTTGTTCGAGGGGGCACTGTCCCATCCCCCTCGTCGAGTTTTGGCTGGTGGCAGTGGATACTACTTTTTATATTCGACCGCAAATATATTCCTATGGGATTCTTCCCATTGTTCGAGGCTAATACCTTTTTCACATTAGTCTCTAACATACCGCTGGTTTATTTATCTTAAATAAATCCACTGGTTGGTATTTTCTGCCAGAACTCGGTTTTTAAAATGGCGTATGTGTCCGCCTATGAAACTCCAAACCAAAGGTGGAGCCCTTTGTTCCACTTTTGGCGGCTTCTGCACAGAAGCCCTCCAGAGTGGTGCCATTCTGTCTGGGTACCACAATGGGTGTGGGAGGGGGTTTAGGCACCCTGGACTGAGTTGCCTTGCCAACTCAAGTCGCACTCTGGTGTGATTGGCCCAAGTGGTGAGCCGCCCTGCTCACCACTTAGCATGTTTGATTGACAGCTAGGCTGAATGAATGGGGGTTTTCTGCATAAAAGCAGGGCTTTTGGGACTGGAACTTCAGAAGTTGCCACAGGACCTAAAGAATCCAAAGAGGGTAAAGCTGAGCCGACCTGCAACGATGACACCTCCGGTGGAGCCCTGCTGAACCGACTCACCACTTCCCAACGACAGAGGAGATCTCCCTGCTGGAGAGTCTTCTTCCCCTGACTGGTGGGAACAACCAGTCCCTTGCTTTTTCTTCGCTTCCAGGATGTCTAGTGGTCAAATTGCCCATGCTGAGCACCCCGGCAACCGGATAGCCACTAACAACTGTACCGCGACCAAAAGGTGGTGCCTTGTGACGGAGCACTCCGCGGCCGGTCTCTTCCCTGGTGGTGCAACGATCTTCAACTTTTCCTCGACAACGAGGTCCTCTCATCTTCTGGCAAAGCCCCGACTTGCATCCACCACCAGGAACAACTGCCCCCGCCAGAGCTGTCTCTTCACTTACAAGGTACTGTGTCCACCTGGCTTCCCTTGTGACGGTTAGCGTGAGGTGTCTTAACTCCTTACCTTTCCACTGGGTCGCCTCCAGACCTTCTTAACTTTTTGTTCTAAACTGGTCCAACCTTTCTGTGACATTTTGCTACAAAGACTCGAAGTGCATTTCCACTGTGGTATTTTTGGGACATACAGCCTTGCCTCTCTCCGAGTGGGCCTGGCCTCTGAACTTTGTGATTTACTGTAGACCCTGCCTTGCTTGCCTTGCATTTGCTTCGTAAAAGTGTTGGTACTGAGTTGGTTTCATACCCTCCCTTTTTCTCTCCCCCTCTAATGAATATTAGAGTGCCATCTGGGTTAAAGTATTCACCTCTGTCTGCAAATAAGTGGTGCCGTTGAACCTAGACTTGTCGAAATATTGTTAGGGGATTGATATATACTTATAGTACTTGTGATTGGAGTTGTTTGCCGTATTAGTGCCAGTGTGTTTTTCATAGATGTGTTTTTAAATAAATAACTATACATCTTTACACCCAAGCTCTGTTCAGTTCTACTGTGTAAATTGCCCTATCTTGTATACTCCAAACACTGCCTAACTCGTCTTGAGAGAAGTCTGACTGCTCAGCCACAGCTACCAAGTAAATGTGGGTGGTACAGACGGCTACCAATTGGGTTTACCGCTAACTCCTGTAGTCTTAAACGTTTTGCAGTGGTCCCAGAGGGAACTGCACAGGTTTTTGCCTAACAGGCTCCGGCACCTTTACCGGCGCTGTTAAACCCATTCCGCCAGGGTCGTAATGAGGCCCTTGGGCCTCATTACGAGTTTGGAGGCAGCCATGCCCTTAATAAGGGCATAGCTGCCTCCAAACCCGGGTCCGGGTTCCTTGAATAAGGAATTACCAGGCCATTCCAACCTCGGAGGACCTGGTAATTCCTCATTCAATGTACCCACCCCATTCCCATTTGAGCCCCGATAGGGCTCAATGGGAATGGGGAGGGAGCTAACAACGATCTTTTAATAACGGGCCGGTTGTTAGCTCCCTGGTCCCCTTGCGGCTTCCGCAAAGGACATCTGGTCTGACCAGACGTCCAGAGCGGGTCCCGCCAGGGTACCTTGTAATAGGGCAGTATGGGTTTAATGGCTCCAGCACCTTTACCTACGCTGTTAAACCCATTCCGCCAGGGTCCTAATGAGGCCCTTAGTCTCCAAGGGGGCAGACATGAACGGTGCCTGCAAATGCAGTCCCGTCCTGCCTGAGATAGCAGTTTTAAAAAGGCATCTTTAGACAGTTCTCGAAGTCCGTGGATTAGGGGACATAACAGGAGGGGTGTCAACTCGGGAGAATGTACAGTGACCCCAGATTTAACAATGAAGAGAGTCAGCCCTAACCATGAGTTTCACATCGACACCATAAGCAGTATTTATGTGGCCGGGCCGAGTGCTTCCCATAGTGAGCACTGACATTAACATCCAGACCCTGCAGCCCTTTTACTGTCAACAGGGAAAAATGTTGTATAATCAGTGTAACTGTATGGAAGGCAGACTGTGAACCGAGAGGTTCCTCGATGGATGTGAACCCAGGGAGCAGAGTGAACTCTGCACCAGCTAACCTCTCCCACAACAGCTTCTTCCACAGGGTCCATAGAGTTCAAATGGGGTGGGCCGTGAAAAATAACGGGACAATAGGGTTAAGCAAGGGGGTGTCTGTATTTTTGAATAAAGTCCCCAAATGTGCCCCTAACTGCTCAGAAACCAAGGAAGCACGTATTAATAAGTGGACTCATTGGTTCTGGGTGGTACGTGGCTGTTTAACTCTGATCCGGGAGGACAGCTCAAATTGTACCAGACCCCACCATCAAGGGGAGAGTACTTTCGACTCTCTGTTTGGATTGTGCTCAGGGACCAGGGCATGGCCAATGGTCTACTGGGTATCGATGTGAGGGGCTGCTTACCTTCAAATAGCATGATCGAAATTAGATCTTGCCCAAGCCTAATTGTATTTGCTCCCCTGAAAATATATCCCAGCACGACGTGCGTACTGGTGCCAACATGGTGCCATTAGGCATGCGGTTCTTGGGTAAATCCAATTGAGCAAGGGGAAATATACTCTGGGGCATATTTAGGGGCATTACAAACTGTTCCTTACTGAGACATGAAACTATTTGTTAACTGGTAGACGAAGGGGCAACTGTGATGTGCCAAAATGTTTCTCCCTTGGAATGATGAGTATTTATTTCTATTGCTGTGTTATCATTTGTATGTGTGAGAATGCACTTGTATGACCTTATAAATAAACAAAAGTGAGCAAATTATAAATGATATGGGTTTCTATACAGCAACATGGGACAGGTGACTGATTGAATATACTTAAGTACCATTGGGGAACATGTAGTGCCCCTAATTGTAATGTGTGCTCATATTATATGTAGGCACAAGGACATGTCTGTAAGAGCCATTCAATGTGTGCCAATAACCACTGCATTTTACTAGGATAAGGAGAAGGACAAATTGACTGCATATGTAATTTGTAGGTAGAGAAGAAGGCCAATACAGTTTTAGGCACACAGTTGTAGGGAGGGGAAAAGACAGAGGCCGGATTAGGCAAACTTGCATTTAGTAGTTGAAGGAGTAGGCAAAGGACTGACACTTCCAAGTGGTTTTTGCAGAAAGAGAAGCAGGTCAACGAACTGAGAACCCCACATGAATTTAGTGGGTGGAAAAGGCCAACATATTGATTTTCCCCTGTGCATTTAGATGGCAGAGGTGTAGGATAAAGCACTAGGAACCCCATGTGCATTTAGTAGCTGGGGAGACGGCCAAACCATTGGGAGCCACATGTGACTTTTGTACGGTGGCAGGTAATCCTAAAATAGTTTTAGGCCCACATGCAATTAATAGGCAGAGAAATTCTGATAAACTGAAAAATACACTGAGAAATTCACATGCATTTTAGTACAATAAGGAGAAGGCCCAATTAACTACATTGGGCCTCATTAGGAGGCTGGTGGCCGCGGAATGAACGGTGCCAGTAAGGGACCGGCACCCTTCATTACGGGCCACCACATTACAAGGTCTGCAACGGGTCCCGTTCTGTACGCCTGACCAGACGTGCAGAGTGGGACCCACTAGCAGACCAGTGTGCTAACAACGTCATCAATGGGCCCGTTGTTAGCATCCTACACATTCCAATTGAGCCCTATGGGGGCTCAAATGGGAATGGGGATATACCGGGTCCGGGTCCCGAGAATGGGAATTACCGGGCCTGCTAAAGTCGGCATGGCCCGGTAATTCCCTATTTTCGGGACTCGGACCCAGTACCCGGTTTGGGGGTAGCCATGCCGGTAAGAATGGCATGGCTACCTCCAAACTCCTAATGAGGCCCATTGTGTAGGTAGAAAGGAATGCCAACACAGTTTTAGGCAAACTTGTATTAGGAAGGCAGAGGAGAAACCAAAGCAGACTCAGGCAGTATGCTTATTGTAGGATAGAGGTACATCAAATGTACATATCTGAACCTTCTGCTGCTTCAAAACATGGCGAAGTATGGCATAGGAGTCTTGACTTGAATGTTTCTGTTGGGCACTTTTAACATGCTACAGCATAGACTGCATGTGTTGCATAATCCCTGAGCACATGTAGGTCTGACCACTAAACATACCATGGCGATCAATCAGAAACTGCACTCAGGCGTGCACTAGGATATCATTTTCAAAGTGACCCCATATTGCACATTGTGAGCAAAGCCAACACTTTCTCTATGAGCAATTGTGGAAATACCACACAAAATAGATGCAGAGGACATGGAAGACCATTGCAAAGACTGTACCCACCCCTTTCCTGGATTTAATTTTGAGACACAGACTGCTCTGATGATACCATGTCAAGAACACAGAACAAAAGTGAGAATGCATTGGCAGACTCATGCAACTGTCCAGTGCAGTGTCAAAGTATTAGTCTACAGTCTTTTCCAAAAAACTGCCTGATAAAACACATACAACCTTGCAGTTAGTCACATCAAATATGAAACACTGTATGACTAAATGTAATCATTGCCACCGAAAATATAAATTCTGAAATGGTTTACACTGAAGTATCATACATTCAATGCTAAACAGATTCTATAAAGTTAAAGCAAAACATCCTGTGCTATAGGCTTCAATGAAGAGAAGACAAGATACGTTTGTCGATCCGGAAATATGGTGCTGGTAGCAATGGTACAGGAACCTTGCCAGGAATGGCAAATGACTGGTAGATCATTTACTAACAGTCCTGAGGCTTCAATGTTCCCATTCCCGTGGAGTCCTATGGGACACCACCGGAATGGGAACTTACCGTTCCTCCGCCAACCATAATATCCCAGTGTTACCAGGATATCAGGTTGTGGAAACGTTAAGTTTAGGTTGGTAACACCAGTGTCCTACCAGCAACCTCATAATGAGGGCCAATGTCATTTGAATTGTGGTATTGAATGTTTGTTGCCATGTTGCATGGGGACCATGGAAAGTTGCACAACTTGAATTTTGTGTTCTATAAAGAAAATGACAATTCAACGGTTAGGTAGCTTAGAATATTCATTGATGAATATAATGTCTGTTACTTGAACAGTTGATTACAATTGCAATTACAAGTAGAAATGTTTTAAAGTGAAAATTGTTCTATTACATGGGACATAATATATCTCATGTAGCGTTATAGATTGTGTAAATGTAAGCTGTGAACTTAAGTTCATACGAAACTGCATGTTTTTGCAACAATGTGGATTGCTTGAAAACAGGAATGTACAGTCCGCAGTACCCATTACTTTGTTCAAAATAATAAACACTTAATAGGCCCATCTGTATTTACATGCTAAAAACAAGTCTGAATACATTACAGTCACAGGGCCTCATTACGAGGTTTGCGCTCACGGAATGAAGGGGGCCGGTATGGGACCGGCTCCCTTCATTCCGTCAGGGCTGATTACAGGGTTCCCATCGCGGGACCCAGATCGGACGCTTGGTAAAACCAGGCGTGCTCTCCGGGTCCCGCGAGGGGAAGAAGGAGGTAACAACAGGACACTTATAATGTGCCCGTTGTTACCTCCATCCTCATTTCCATTGAGCCCTATAGGGGCTCAACTGGGAATGGGGAATGGTTCCTGCAAGGAGGACTTACCGGGTCCTCCTATGTCGGAATGACCCGGTAAGTCCCCATTGCAGGAATACGGAAAAGGAGCCCGGTTTGGAGACAGCCATGAAGCTAATAGCTCCATGGCTACCTATAAACCCGTAATGAGGCCCACAGGGTTTTCTAGCTCCTATAGTTTTTAAAAATGTGCTAGCCCACCATGGGAATAGATTGAAATGTGTCTGGTGAACCATTAAATATGACTTCAAGTGAAGCAGATGCTTACACAGACCCTGAGCCGAGCATTAAAGCAAGATCAGAATACATTTGTTGAATTAATCAGTCAACAAATATAATCCTTTAGATCCACCAAATGTCAGTCAGAAGTGATGGTCTCTGTTGATAGGTTCAAGACACAAACAATTGAAATGCAAGTTAGTTAATACATATGTACATTTACAGTAGACACGTGCAAAAGCATTTTAATTCTAACTTCAGAACTGTTTGTTTGATTTGTAAAACAAAGATAGATTGCAATTCATCAGAACAACACACTCCATTTACATGTGAATGACTACCTCAAAATGCATGCATCAAGCATACATATGCATATTTCGCTAATTCTGTTGTGCATGTATAGACAAAAAGACATTATGTCACAAATTAGAATATCCTTAGAAACCTCATGCCACATTAATATCAAATATACATTATTAGAATTAACAGAAAAATACATATTCCAGTCCAATTTGCATTCTTCATTCCTGAGTGGAGGGTACATTTGCAGATGAAAAATCCCCTTTTTGGAAACACTTTCAAATGGTGAAGGGAAGGAAGGAGGTATTTAGTGGGTAGGAGTAAGTGAAAGAAAACTATCAAATTCTCAGTCCAATCATAAATTGCTGCATCAAAGAAGCTGCAGAGGTGGAGTTTGTTGGTCATGTCATCTCAAACAAATAGGAAGAAGAGAGAGTTTTGGGACAGCAGAAAATCAAGCAAACCTGTCCAGCAGGAAGCAAATTGACTGAGAGTCCAACTGAAAATAGCTGATAAGAAATCTCCTTTGGAAGACATTTTCCAAAGTTTGTTGAGGCTTCGTCCAGGGGGGGCAAAGTTATAGGGGGGGTCCCAATAGACTGAATGGGAAAAAACTTTGCGCATGGCCACAGGCCAAACCGCTGGACGGATTTACACCAAATTTGCGGCAGGAGCGGGGGCTTGGTCCCGAAAGCGTGCTTTTGCAAATTTGGTGTAAATCCGTCCAATAGTTTTTTAGAAAATGACCAAAACGTAAGGCAAAAAAATTAGTGATATCTGTGTTCGCTTCGCGGACGGACTTCCCTGTTCGCTCCGCGGACAGCACCCCGATTGGCCCATGGCCTTGCGTCATGTCCGCGGACATGCGACGTGTTCGCTGATTGGACAGCGAGGGGCGTCGAGCGCGTTAGATTTTCGGTGGTGCCCGCCATCTTGTATTCTTCGTCGACCGCGTACAGCGCGGTGAAACGTGGATAAAAAATTGTATTTAGTGCCGTGTGTTGGTGTGTAAGGGTGTTTGGGGAGGGTGGGGGAGTATGAGATAGGGTCAATGTTTTGTTTTTTTATGTGCTAGACGTTTTTGTTGCGTTCGATTTGTCCGCGGAGAACACGGCTGTTCTGACATTTTGTAAATAAACTAAATGGTGGGGTGTTTAGAGGATCGAGTATGTGTCATTTTTGTTCGCAAGGAAGGTAAAAATGAGCTATGAACACTCGCGGTGTACTTAATTGTTCGTAAATACACAAACTGGTGGTGTCCTCAGGACGCTGTCCGTAATGTAATCTGTCTAGTTGAATGTGTTCTAAGAACACTCGCGGTGTCCCGAAATGGTTGCAATTACACAAAATGGGGGTGTTCTGAGAACATTGTTTGTATTGTTTGTTGTCAGGGTGAAAGTGTTTTAAGACCACTCCTTTTTTCCGCTAATAGTACAATTTCCTATGGGCGTCAACTGACTTTTTGTCCACTAAAGAAACGATAAATCCGGCTGGTGTGCGCCGACATTATGTGATAATCCTATGACTGGCGCTATTGACCTGGCTGACTTGCTTTTGCGACACTAAATCATATCTCCCGCCCCTAAGCCTGATATTATCGTAGCATTCATATTCCCTGCCTCTCTCCATGACGTTACAGGGTGCGTCATCAAACGCGCCCAGTCCTCTGCAGTCCTAAGTGACTTTACACAGAACCCGGAAGACAACACATATTATGTCACAACACAGCGCGCCACAATTCGGAATATGAAACAGTGATTTAAAAGCAAACAGCAAGATTGTACATTTTGTAAAGTACATTTATTTGACATCAAATGTTTAGAGAATATTCAGCAATTTGCATTTGTCTTTGTTGTCGATCTGCAAACGTTTATGTTGAGGCACGCAATGTTCCTTTGCGGTACAGAGGGTGTTAGATCAGCTTACAACTCAGTGCGCCACAATTCGAAATATGAAACTGTGGTTTAAAAGTAAACAGCAGGATTGTACATTTGGTAAAGTACATTTATTTCACATGAAATGTTTAATGAATATTCAGCGATTTGCTATTGTCTCTGCTGTCGATCAGCAAAAGTTTATTTTGAGCCACGCGTTGTTCCTTTGCGGTAGATAGGCTGTTGGTTTATGATAAAAGCAGTAAATGGTCACTCTGATAATCGGAAGGTTGCTCCAACAACGAGCCATTAGACCACCCTATTGGTTGGTATGTTGTTTGTAGCCGCTAGTACTGCATAAGGGCATATTGGTCCTTGGCGATTGTCCCATAAAATGATGAGGGTCATGAAGTTGCATATTTGGAACTGCACCTGGCAGTTGAAGACCCCATCCGCTGGAGTCTGTAAATCGTGACATAGGCAAAATGGGGCCACATACCTGTTTTAAAAACCATAAATTAGTCTCACCAGCCGATCTTCATTAAAAATCATCATTTTATTTATTAGGGCGTGAAACTATTTGCTATCGAAGATAGTGCAACAGAGTATGTTAATAATAAAATAATAATATTTTCCCATTCATATAGCGCTAAGAACCGTGAGGTATCTAAGCGGTGCTTATTATTAACCACGGTGTGTGGTGCTCATTTATCGACCACGGAAGGATGAAAGGATGAGTTTGGCCTTGCCGGGATTTGAACTTGTGTTAGCAAGGTGTGCACGGATGTCAAAGCGAGCGTTGTACTCGCTATGCCACTTGACAGGCTACAGTGAAGTGCCACAGCGAGTAGAGCGCTTGACCGCCTATAGACCGGTTAAATTATTTCTATTAACCCACCCTGTGTCGTCTGCCTTTTTCAGAGCCCTCTAAACGACAGGGGATCAATTTGGCAGTGATAGTGCGCGGTAGAAAACATTATGCCACTTTCAACTAACAAGTTCAACTTGAGCGGTCTTCAATGCTACGCTATTGTAATTATATTTGGTATAAAATAATCTAAAGGGTTACTTACAGTACAATTGCAATTTCCATTGTCTACGAGTAGTGAAGTCCCAAAATACGACTCCGTGTGTGCGAACGATCTTTCGCATAGTGATATAATATATAAAAGTGGTTTCATTTCAGAAATGTCATCCTTATCTTCTCTTACGTTTTAGCAACACTCCTTCAAAAGAAGTCTTTCATCACAATCTCTGTCTGTCAAGGTCAAAATACAATACAACCTTATAGTCTGCTTCGTGAGCCTCTCCGGGGCCCGAGAAAAAAATGGAAGCAGCTGACCTTCACTGTGAACGAACATAAATTCTTACTTTGCAACATTCTGTGTAAAGCCATCTGTGAGAAGTTGGTTTTTGCACGCCATGTTTGTATATTGTTTGCGTGATATTAAAAAAAGTTTGTTTAAGGGACGTTATGGTTCTAAGTACAGCCGAAAGACCCCTGAAAATCGCAAGTTATGGTAAGCTATGAAAAATAACTCACGCCACCACCGTGCACTGGTAAGACTAACACCCAGGACATCAAAGCATCGCAAATGTCATTGATGAAATCACTGATGACATCACATGTGTATGTACTTTTCATGGAATTTGTGTACTAGGGATTTTTATTATAATGTTGCGAAAAAAGTGTCAAGGATATTGCAATAAATATCATACCGTTATTAGTGCTTTGAACGATGCATTGATATAAATAGCATTGTATTATGGGATTCTATCTAGTATACTGAGCTACTAATGGAGAAACATAGCATTGAGTGCAGAGTACAAGATGAAAGTATAATATTTGTAATGTTAATATGTTGAATAATGAAATGATAATTGTCCTGAAATGTTCGAATATTCACAAAATGGGGGTGTTCTGAGGACGTTATTCGTATTGTGTGATTGCTTAGCTGTATGCAATGAGGGAATGGCACAGAGAGTAAAGTGGATGCTGTCCGCGGACACCGCGGCTGTTCGTGGACAGGGTGTGCTACATCCGGGTTTTCCAGGAAATCCAACATGGAAAGAAGACTGTACGGATCGCCAATCAGATGTCAAGGTTGTGGATTTGTGTTGAAAGAGACTGTGTGTAGTGAAGATGGCAGAAGTGGAGAAAGTCAGGGTGTTGGTGCTCGGAGATATGTTTGTGCATGGTTTACAACAGTACGCTCAATGCAGGCATGTTGCAAAGAACTTTGATGCGAAAGGAGTGGAGATGGTGTGGAGCACTGTGCCTGATTGCAATGTACAGGGAATTGTACAAGTTTGTGAGGATATGGCCACGATGAACAGTCCGCATGTGGTAGTTTTGCACTATGGTGCTTTTCATTTGGGCAACGTCAGTGCCCCTACTTTGTTGGCTGATTTGGAACGCTTGGTTCAAGCCGTAATGAAGATCCTTCCAAATGCGAAAGTAATTTTTTCTGGATTACTACCTAGGGCAATATGGGACAATAGTTCAGTTTTTTGTCCTCAGCAAAACATTGCTAGGTGTGTCATCAACCGAGGCATGTGTGCCTTCATGCTTAGAGCTGGTATGTTCTTCTGTAATAATGAGAGTATTGATGCCAGTAATGCTGTTAATTTTAAAGAAGATGGCATTCCTTTATCTTTTACGGGAAATGCCTTTCTATTTTGGAATGTAAGGGTTGCTTTGGAGAAGGTTATGTGAAGATTTTAGGAGTAAAGTAAGAAAAAAAAACAAGAAACAAAGTACAAAATAACAGGTGTCTGTCAAGCATCTGTAAAAAAAACAAAAAAAACGGCTCTTTTCAGAGCCAACTTCAAAGGGGAAATGGGGCACACTATTTAAATTTACATTCACCACGCTCAGATTTCCGATATGTCCGTGGAAATGGCGGTATTCCGCGGACTTGAAAATCACTACGAGGGGGTTAGTATGTTCTATGTTACATGTATATGAAGTCAGGGATATTATGGTTAAGTTGCGCTACTAAAAACCTATGCAATTCAGTGAAAAAACTTTGTTAAAGGGACGTTATGGTTCAAAGTAAAACCGAAAACCCCCTGAAATTTGGCGGTTATGGTAACATTAGCAACCATATCTCCCGCCACCGTGCACTGCTAACACTAACACCCAGGACATCAAAGATGACATCACAAATGTCATTGATGACATCACTGATGACATCACATGGCTGGCTCTCCCTTTTTATCCTTTACTGACATATCGAAGCCACATAGTTTTCTTCAGTAACAGTCAGGAAGTAAAAATTGAAAAGGTACTATATTTGTAGACTTAGGGTCAAGCACATCATATGAAACATATACATAGCGGAAGACACAGGCTTGAAAGAGAGCAATCCTTTCTGTGCATGAAGATAATTATTAGGGTTATCAGCACTTTCTCATAGTTTTATTTTTATTACTCTACCTTCCCTGTATATACTCATATTTGTATACATTATACTCACTCTCCTTTCCTTTGGGTGCAGTCACATCATGTGATACACATACATATGGTAAGTAGCAGCTTTGAAACAGAGCAATAGTTTCTCTGCATAAAGACAATGAGTTAGGTTATGAACTCTTTCTGCTACTATTTCTGCGTTTATGTTTACTTCACTGTCCCTGTATATACTCGTATTTGTATGTGTTGTTGTCTCTTTGTGTTTTGTCTGTAATAATTATGTATTAAGTGGGTTTTATTATCTACTTATTACATGTTTCACAGTACGCAAAACTCTAATAAGAAAGCAGTTATCATTTCAGTATTCAACATGGATTATGAATATGGCACCTTCATCATGTATGCTGCACACACTGCCTATGTTTCTGCATGAGTAGCTTAGTATACTGGATAGAACTTCATAATAGAATGCTATTTATATCAATGCATTGCTTAATGCACTAATTAGCTCATGATATTTATCCCAATGATCCTTGACAGTTTTTGGTCAGCATTATAAGAATCCCTTGTACAGAGTTTTTATGAAAAGTAAATGCACATGTGATGTCATCAGTGATGTCATCAATGACATTTGTGATGTCATCTTTGATGTCCTGGGTGTTAGTGTTAGCAGTGCACGGTGGCGCGGGTTATGGTTGCTTATGTTACCATAACTGCCGAATTTCAGGGGTTTTTCGGTTTTACTTTGAACCATTACGTCCCTTTCACAAAGTTTTTTCACTGAATTTCAAAAGTTTTTAGTAGCGCAACTTAACCATAACGTCCCTTTAACAAAGTTTTTTTACTGAATATATATATATATATATATATATATATATATGGGGTTTTGGTTGGGTGGGAATTTCCGGGGGGTTTTCCCCCGCATATATGTTACAATTGACCTTCACAATTCGGTCAATTGTGAAAAGGTCAATTGTCATTCGAACAGTTGCAATACGAACAATTTGTATACAACCATTACAACTTCCTGTTACTTGAACCAGATTGTGTGGCGGATTGTTGAATTGGGAAATTATTAAATTAGTGTCATTTTTCATAAAATTAGAATCCTTAGACAAAAAACATGTCTTTCATAGATTGGTCTCATTAGACAACATATCTAACTACTAATCCAACCGCTCACAAACAGCATCTACTGCAAAGTACACAGAGCAGACCCCAGTGAAGAGGCATGATTTGGGATTGTCCAAGCTATAGAAAGGACATTTGTTGTGTGTATGCATTTGACATCATAAAAGCAACAAATATATCTCATCTAGCATATACACAAAAGAAAAGCTGAGAAACCTTTTGGCACCTATTCTCTGTGAGCCTAAATGATAGCAATGCTTACAAATAAACTGTGAAAGGGCATCCTCCCACCCCTTGACTACAGTGAATGGACATATTTGCACCAGTATTGACCGAAAGTATGTATATAAAAAATTGTAGGTATAAAATATAAAATATGTTTCATATCCAGAAGTTTCCTTGCAACATTTAGTTACATGTGCTGCCAGGAGCACCCTTAAATGTTTAATTTGTATAATCTGTTGCTTGTGCCGTGTGCGTATGGTGAGGGTGTGTTCAGTGGTATGGTATTGAATGATTGTTGCACAGCGCTGTGTTAGTGCGGTGTGATGAAGATAGAATGTAATGTTGTGTAAATTGTCAGTTTCTATGCTGGATGGGAATTGCTATTTTGGGTGTTGAGTGGAGGTGAATGTTTAGTTGGAGAATTTACGTGTGAGGCTGTAAATTGGCGTATTACGTACCCGTTCTGTGTTTGCTGTTACTCCACTAGTTGTGAAGTATCCTGGTCCGTGTGGTTAGACAATCCGTGTTTCCCTCCCCCTGTCATATTTTCCCCATCTCCTGGTGTCAAGGTTGTTCCCTGAGTGTTTCACTGAGGATGGTTTGTGACAGGGTGTGGCTGACCCTGTATATGGGGGTGGCAGCCCTTGATGGAATGTGTTTGGTTGTAGTGGTGGTATGCTGTGTTTGAATGCTATGCTCTTGTATGCTCCATTTGAGTGTGCATGTTGTTTTGGTAGTGTGTGGCTTTGTGTATGAAGGGAGATGTTATGATTTAGTCTGGTCTTGTTGTATCTCACTGGTCATGGAGGAATTCTGGTAGAATGTTGATGGATGTTATCATAGATAGCTTAGAGAATGTTGTGTGAGTGTTTTGTGTGAAAGTTCTATGAGTGTCATTTGGGGGCCTGAGCTGGTGATGTGAGGTTGGCCAGTATGTGTACTGTGTGATCTGTGTCCTGTACTATACTACAAATAACTGAATCTGTATATTGTAATTTTTTATTTGTAAAGTGCTTATACACAACTGAAATGCTTCAAAGCGCTTCCAAGCAGGAAGAGAACAAGGGGATATCATCGTCATTTTTAGACATTGAAGATTCCGAATTAACTAACAGCAATAACTAGCATACTAGACCTGGGCATTTTTACTAGTATAAGTGTGTGTCAAAGAGTGGTTGGAGAAATAGGGAGGTGCAGGGGAGGAACATACAAGACAAGAAAGGGTAGGTCATCAATGTGCCTATTGTGAGGCAGAAACCTGTGCAGTTCCCTCTGGGACCACTGCAAAAAGTTTAAGACTACAGGAGTTAGCGGTAAACCCAATTGGTAGCAGTCCGCACCACCCAGATTTACTTGGTAGCTGTGGCTGAGCAGTCAGACTCCTCTCAAGATGAGTTAGGCAGTATTTGGAGTATACAGAATAGGGTAATTTACAGAGTAGAACAAGCAGACACAGAGCAGAGCTTGGGTGTAAAACTATATAATTATTTATTTAAAAACACATCTATGAAAAACACGCTTGCACTAATATAGCAAACAACTTCAATCACAATCACTATAAATATATATCAATCCCCTAACAATATTTCGACAAGTCTAGGTTCAAAGACACCACTTATTTGCAGACAGAAAGTGAGTGCTTTAGCCTAGATGGCACTCTAATATTCGTTAGAAAGGGAGAGAAAAGGCAGGGTAGGAAACCAACTCAGTACCAACACTTTTACGAAACAATTGCAAGGCAAACAAGGCAGGGTCTGCTGTAAATCAAAGTTCAGAGGCCAGGCCCACTCGGAGAGAGGCAAGGCGGTATGTCCCAAAGAATACCACAGTGGCAATGCGCTTCAAGTCTTTGTAGCAAAATGTCACAGCAAGGTTGGACCAGTTTAGAACAAAAGTTAAGAAGGTCTGGAGGTGCCCCAGTGGAAAGGTAAGGATGTAAGACACCTCACGCTAACCGTCACAAGGGAAGCCAGGCGGACACAGTACCTTGTAAGTTGAGAGACAGTTCCGGCGGGGGCAGTTGTTCCTGGAGGTGGATGCAAGTCGGGGCTTTGCCAGAAGATGTGGTGATCTCGTCGTCGAGGAAAGTTGAAGATCGTTGCACCACCGGGGAAGAGACCAGCCGCGGAGTGCTCCGTCACAAGGCACCACCTTTTGGTCGCGGTACAGTGGTTAGTAGCTATCCGGTTGCCGGGGTGCTCAGCACGGGCAATTCGAACACTAGTCGTCCTGGAAGCGGAGAAAAAGCAAGGGACTGGTTGTTCCCACCAGTCAGGGGAAGAAGACTCTCCAGCAGGGAGATCTCCTCTGTCATCGGGAAGTGGAGAGTCGGTTCAGCAGGGCTCCACCGGAGGTGTCGTCGTTGCAGGTCGGCTCAGCTTTACCCTCGTCGGATTCTTAGGTCCTGTGGTGACTTCTGAAGACACAGTCCCAAAAGCCCTGCTTTTATGCAGAAAACCCCCATTCATTCAGCCTAGCTGTCAATCAAACACGCTAAATTGTGAGCGGGGCGGCTCACCACTTGGGCCAATCACACCAGAGTGTGACTTGAGTTGGCAAGGCAACTCAGTCCAGGGTGCCTAAACCCCCTCCCACACATACCCAGACAGAATGGCACCACTCTGGAGGGCTTCTGTGCAGAAGCCCGCCAGAAGTGGAACAAAGGGCTCAACCTTTGGTTTGGAGTTACAGAGGTGAACACATACGCCATTTTAAAAACCGAGTTCTGGCAGAAAATACCAACCGGTGGAGTTCTTTAAGACAAATAAACCGGCAGTATGTTAGAGACTAATGTGAAAAGGGATTAGCCTCGAACAATGGGAAGAATCCCATTGGAATATATTTGCAGTCGAATATAAAAAGTAGTATCCACTGGCACCAGCCAAAACTCAACGAGGGGGGATGGGACAGTGCCCCCTGGAGCAACAGACCCAGGGGTAATCGAATTACCCCTACTGGTACGTCCACAATAGGATGGTTTGTACTGGTTCTGTTAGTAAATTTAGGTCTAGTAAAGCCAATGGTGACTTTACATGCCCTGGGAGACAGTAGTCAGTCCCAGGGTATGGAGTCTATGGTGGGGATCACCTAGAACACCCCAGTGTTACGGCACGGAGGGTGCGGTGTAACACACATAGCAAAACACATGAGGCCCTATGGAGTAAAAGACCCCATAGCCCATAGAACACATTGACATTCAAAGAAATCAACCACAAAACAAGTCCAAGAGTGGGAGAAAAGAGTCTCACTCTTGGCAGGATGAAAAAAACAAACTCCAGAAATCCAGCAAAGCTGCTGGGGGACTCACTAGGTTAGGAAATTCAGCCTAAACAGAGAATTCTCCCTAACACTTATGCATGCAGGCAGCTATGGAGGGGATGGAGAGGAGGACAGGACTGACAAACATGCTAAATCTAGAACATTCAAGGTTATGCAAGTGCGCAGACAGAGTGCGAGGGGTGAGAGTTGGAAGTGCCTCCAGTCCTGCAGGGGTCTGGGTTAAGTGCAGAGTGGGTGCCACTTTGATGAAACATATTCCGAGTGCAGTAATGTGAGGCAGAGTGCGGAGGCCCAGATTCAAGTGCAGGACTGGCAGGGGAGCCTGGGACCTGTAAGGCCCTGGAGGATCCACCAGGCGACCGGTGAGCTGAATAAACAGGTTGGGGATGAGAACAAAGGAGGGATGCAGGAGAGAAGAGAAAGGAGGTTAGCAAGGGAGAGGTAGAGAGAAAGAGGAAGAGGAGAGGAATGTCTTAAGGAGTTTCCAGAACTTAAGGAGGTCTGGCTCAAGACAGAGAGAGGCAGGTAGGCTGCTACAGGGGGAAGCATCTGCAGAGAATAAGGATCTACCCCCAAATCTCTGTTTGGAAAAAACAATTCTCCCGCAGAGAGTTGGGGAAGGCCCAGCAGAGGGCTCTGGATGGAGAGTATTTAGGAAGCAAGCATTGTAGGTGATAGGGGCCCCACCCCAGAAAGCCTTGAGGACTATGTCGAGGGACTTGAACTTGATCCTTGCAGCCACGGGGAGCCAGTGAGGAATTTCAGCACCGTAGAGATGCAGTCCCTGGGCTTGAAGCCAATTATAAGTCTTGCGGTTCTGTTCTGGATACATTGAAGAGGTCGAAGTGTAGAGGTAGGAAGATTGAGAAAGAGACTATTGCAGTAGTCCAGCCTGGAGAGAACCAGGGCTCTGGAGACAGTGAGCCTATGGGGGAGGTGAGAAGAGGTAGAATACCTCAGAGGAGGTGCAGCTGGACATGGGACTTTTTAGTTATGTCGGAGATATGAGAAGAGAAGGCGAGAGTAGAGTCGAAGATGACCCCCAGATTGTTTGCCTCACTAGAGGGTGAGGGTGCAGGATCAAGGGTGGTCGGCCAGAGTGAAAGTGGGAAAATGGGAGCAGGTGTCCCAATGAGGACGATCTTGTCTTACTGGCATTAAGGCAGAAATGATTAGCAGCACACTAGGACTAAATTGCGGACAGAAAGTCAGGGGTGAGCGAGGAGGAGGGATAGGTCAAATCTAGCCTGAAAGAGAGCTGTGTGTCATCCGCATAACACTGAAAGTTGGAGTTGAAGGCAGAGATAATGTTGGCCAAAGGGGTCCTGTAGACATAGAAAACACAGGGGGATATATTAGATCCCTGGGGAACACCACAAGTAGTGAGAGTGATATCGGAGAGAAAGATAACAAGTTTTATTTGCGAAGGATGGTCAGAGAGAAAGGATGCTAGCCACACCAGGGCTTGGTCAGTGATACCTAGGGTCTCACAGAGATGGGAGAGCAGGATGTTCTGGTTCAGAGTTTGAGTCAAGGTTTGGGAGCAGGTCTTCATGGGTGTTCAGAAGAGCTGTTTCAATGCCTCTAGATGCTCTAAAGACAAACTGATGTCATGGAGACAACCAACAGATTCAGTGTGGAGGGTAGGCTGAGAGATAGCCAACTCTCCAGAAGCTTGCCCAGGAAAGGAGTGATGGAGATATGGTGATAGTTATCCAAAATAGTAGGGTCGGAAGAAGGTTTTTTGAGCAGAGGGTGCACAAGAGAATACTTGAGAGAAGTTGGAAAGAATCCAGTGGCAAAAGAAAGGTTGCAGAGGTCTGCCAAGGCTGAAGCTAGCGAGTCAATGTTGTCCTTGATGGTTTTGGAGGGACAGGGTCCATCACTATGGTAGAAGCTTTCATGGACCAGACTTGTCTAGAGACCTCCTCAGGTGTGACATGTGGGATGTACTGACCCACTAGACTCTGCCCTGCGACATCCCTGTGTGCTGGTGGCACCAGAATCCGCAAAATGGCATCAGAGGTCCTATGCATGCCAAAACCGATGAAAATTGTGCTTTGAAACCGGAAAAGATGCCTGCCAATCTACTTTGCCTGTTGTCAGTAGTGGAAGGAGACCACACTGCTGAAACCTGTCACTGGGCTTGCCCACCGAGTGAACATGGAAACTGCATGAAAGGCAGTGTTTTATTGCAAAGAAACCCAGAAATTGCTCTGAAATCAATTTTTCTTGGTTCCTGAAAACACAAAATAATGGTTCAAAACATCAGAAAACATCCAACATCCTTGCTGGGTGTTACCCGTCACTTCATTTAAGAAATTAATATGAGCACACAATGCCAGGAAAAGCAGAATCTATCATCAGAATATCCACATTAAAAAGTGTGCTTGACTGTGAAAATCTGTCAAAATATGGGTGCAGTACCAGCGGCCACCTGGATGTTAGTATTGCATTAGAAACCTAAATTTGTGCAGTTAAAATCAAATGGTTCGAATTAAGTGACCTGCTATCAAAAGTAATATAGGTTGCAACTATTTAATCTCTATGTTTTAAAGACTGGAAGTTCTGTTTGCCTGTTTTAAAATTGTAAGTTTATTTTCATCAAAGAAAAATTTAACAAAATGAGTTTTAAAGTAACCTGATGCAAGCCAAAAACTACAAAGCAAATTCCCCAGCTTGCCCCAACAAAAGGCACCTCTCCTGCTTCCCACCAAAAGCCAGGAAATCACATTCAGGTGTTGATGAAGAGGGGAGGAGATTTGGGCTGCTGCTTCTGGGAGAGACAAAGGACTTGCTTGGCTGAAAGGATGTGCAGATTGCAAGTGTCAACAGTACCCTCTGCTTGAGGAAGAAGGCGGGGATTGCTCTTGAGCCACCCAAAAATTTGGAGGTGGGAACAGACATTTTTGTTGATTCTTAAAGCACAGAAAAGTATATTCTTGTAAAGGACTGACAAAGTCTGTGCGAAATTGTAAAAATTGTAAAATTACAGTATTGTTAATGTGAATTTTTGGTGCCCAGTTTAAAAGGACTCAGAACTCTGTGCGACGTTCTAAGAAGGCGTAGTGAAAATCTGGGTTTTGTAGCAATTGCATTGATGTCAGAAGCATGAAACTTCATATGATTATGCCCAGATATCATGCGCACATATGTATACAATGGTGGACAAATCAGACAATTGTGTCCCGGACAAAAGTGCGGAAAGTTGCCAAATCCAGGCCCAAGCTCTCACAGCAATGGGGCTTGGAGGAATACTTGCTCCACAAAATATGTCATATAGATATGCTATTGATATCAAGTTTGTAAAATTGTAAATATGGATTATATGAGAAGTAGATTTCATGTGCAAAAACAAAGGGGAGATTTTTCCTGCATCATAAACCACATCATCATGATGACACTCTGTTTTCTTTGTCAATCAAGGGAGAGGAAAGACCCTAGCCAATAGAATACCTAGGGGGTGTGCCTAGGGTAATTCAGCATACCCACCCCTTTAGGAAACACATAAATAGAGACAGTTTAGGACCTAGAGACACACATTCCCCCACCAACCGATTGCTGGCGGAGCACTTTGCAAGATAAATCCATATTCCAGACTCCAGACTCCAGAAACTTTGAAAGCAGAAAGGCCCATTTCCAAAGCTGAACCATTCTCAGCTTGGCCTTTAAAAATCCAGAAACCAGATTTTACCCCAGTCCTGTAAGGGGAACCAAAGAACAGCCTGGCTGTGCTCTATCTGCTTTCCTGCTAAGAATTATTGCCAGAATCCAAAGATCCAACCCAGTAGAGCGTGCTGTGACCAGATAGCTGTGAACCAGAACCAGAGCCAGTGAGATCCAGTCCAGTCCCACCGTGCGGTGTCCAGAGCGCCTTGCTGATTGCAGACCAGAACACCTTGAGTCGAGTCCGGTGTGCCTAGCAGAATTACTGTCCAGAAATCTTGACTGACCTGAATACCTGACGGTTCTGTCCAAACATTGGTAGTGAGTATCCTTAGTAATGGACTGTCACTTGCATATGTATTGTCCATAAGTCATCCCTATCCAAACCCATCCTCTCTTATATCCAGACTGCATTGTTAGAAATTCTTTTGTCTTGCCTGAACTCTTTCTCTTATCCTATAGTCCTTTTGTAATAGTAGTGTTAAAAAGTAGTGTTAAAATCATCTTTGTGCTAAGATATATATATTCTGAAGAAAGGTGAGCGTCTCGACAGGCGAAACCAACCAGAGATATCCTGGGCTATAGGCTGTGCTGTCGTGTAGTTTGTTTGTTTGTTTGTTTATTTATTTGTAGCACGTGCCAGACCCGAGGGTATCCGGGCTCGTGTTCAAGAATACTTTAAGCTCACATGTTACAGTTACACATTTCAGGAGTGTTACAAGGTGCATTAGCAGTAAATTATGACAATGTACGTGTTACAGTTACACATTTCAGGAAGGTTACATGGTGTATCATTAGTAAGTGATGACAGTATGCGTGGGTACATGCGCAGGTGATTGTGCACAGGGATGTGTACACAGTAAGCATTGAGTGTCAGGAGCAAGGTGGGTTAAGCGGGTGATGAACGCGGTATGCGTTCGGCTGCGGATTAACAGGTGGGTCAGACGTGAATAGTCCTAGTCTAGTAGGATATAAGTCATTTTCTTTGAGCCATTTAAGATTGGACAGATCTTAAGGATGATGGGAGGGAGTTCCATAGCTGGGCCGCTTTGACAGGGAAGCTGGTGCCTCCGGCTGTGCTCAGTTTAAATGGGGGCACGGCTAGTTGGTTGGTGTATGCTTCTCTGGTAGGTCTGCTAGAAGTTCTCCTTTTGAATCTTTCTGTTAGGTATTTGGGGGCTAGGTCATTAATACTTTTGAAAGTCAGTAATGCTGTTTTGAGTTTAATTTTGTCAGCTGTGGATAGCCAGTTAGATTGTCTTCTGACGTCTGAGATGTGCTCTCTTCTTGGGATTCCAAGGGCGGCTCGAAGGGCGTTGTTCTGCAGGGTTTGGATTTTTTGCAGTGTGTGTTTATTGGACCCTGTGCATAGTGCATTGCAGTAGTCCAATTTGGATAATACCAGGGCTCTTGATAGGGTGAGGCAGCTGGCCGAGGATAGATATGGTTTAGCTGCTCTAATCAGCTTGCAGGTGTAAGCGGTGCTACAGGCCATCGCATTCACCTGCTTTGTTAGGGAGAAGCAAGTGTCGAGGTAAAAACCTAGTGTTTTTACTTCTTTCGCTACTTTAATGGTGTTGCCATCTATGACAAATGATGAGTAGTTATCGTTCAGTTTTTTGATATTTTGTGTGTTCCCCAGTATGATGAGTTCCGTTTTGTCATCATTCAGGCATAGACCATGACGGGCCATCCATGCTTGAATGATGAGGTATATTCTGTTCACCAAGGCCAAATCCTGTTCATAATCTCCCGAAAGTGGGATGAGAATCTGAGTGTCATCTGCATAGTTTGTGTAGGTGACACCAAGAAGGTCCAGATCATCGAACAGGGGCTTCGTGAAGATGTTATACATGGTTGGAGAGACACAGGATCCCTGGGGGAAGCCACATGTGATGGGTACTGGGTCAGCCGCTGCGGAGGTGGAGAAAACCCTCATGGTTCTGCCGCTTAGGAACGACCTGATCCATGCAATGGCATGTGTGGAGAAGTGGGCCGCGGTTTCCAGGTGGGTACAAAGCACATCATGATCCACCAGGTCAAATGCCGCTGAGAGGTCCAGCAAGAGGAGTAGGGCAGTTTTTCCAAGATCTCTCAGCTCATCGACCTGGGTTTTGAGATCGATAAGTGCAGTTTCGGTGCCATGTTGAGGCCTGAAGCCTGACTGTCTGGTACCTAATAGTTGGCGCATCTCCAGATATTTTTGGATTTGTAGGTAGGCCACTCTGTCTAGGATTTTTAGCAGAAATGGTGCCGTGGTGATTGGCCTGTAGTTAGTCGGGATGGCGGGGTCCAGGGTTTGCTTTTTAAGGAGGGGGAGGACCCATGATTGCTTAAGATTGTCTGGTATAGTGCCTGATGCAAAGGAAGCATTAATAAGTTTGGTGATAAATGGGGAAAGGTCTCTGGCCGCGTCTTTTATCAGTTGGGCTGGGCATATGTCACCTCGACAGTTAGTTGGTTTGAGCGAGAATATTATTTTTTCAATCTCCAGGATTGTTACTTTGGTGAAGTTGAATTTGTGTTCTGGCTTGGTGGAGGTGGGTGGTTTACTGCTTGGATTGGTTGAGGTGGGTATAGTTTGTTTCTTTTTCTCAATTTTGGTTTGGAGTGTGGCAATTTTGTTGTTTAGAGCTTTTTGGATGTTGGAGCACCACGTTTTATTTTTATCGCAGTTGTCTGGAGCAGGGATAGGGTTTTCCAGTTCCTTTAGTATAAGAAATAGTTCTTTGGTTCCAGACTTAGCCTGTGATATTCTGTTGTTGAAGTTTTCTTTTTTGGCCTTCCTTATTTCATTTTTGTAGATCTTAGTGGCACTGATGAGAGCTATTTTGTTAGTCTCTGATGGAATTAGTCGCCAGGCGGATTCACATTTGCGTTTTTCAATTCTTAGGGATTTGAGGTGAGGGGTGAACCAAGTATTTAAGTGTGCTCTGGGCTTGTTTTTTCTCATTTTCAACGGGGCGATAGTGTCTAAGGCTGTGGCCATGGTTGAGTTGAATGCGTTCACTAGGGCTGTTGGGTTTAGCGATTCAGATAAGGAATTTAGGGTTGGGAGGATAAGTGGTAGCAGTTTGTCTGTGGTTATGTTTTTTTTATTTCTGGTCGGTAGGGGGGGGGAGTACAATTTCCTTGGATTGGGTGGTGTTTTCATTTATGAGGAAGGTTATTAGTGCATGGTCTGTCCAGATTTGTGGGCAGACATCGGTAATTGTTACATTACAGTTGTGGTTGGCTACCCAGTCGAGTGTTCAACCTTTTTCGTGGGTGGGTTGTGAGATTCTTTGGGTAAATCCCAGTTCGGTGATGACATTGGCGATGTTAGTCGCTTGCAAGTCTTTGTGGTCATTGAAACCTAAGTTCATGTCTCCCAGGAGGATGGCTTGCGATGAGTTTTATAGATTGTTTGAGAGGATCATAGAGATGTCCTCCTCAAAGGTTCCAATGGGACCTGGTGGCCTATAGATGAGGTGTATATTTATAGATTGGGAGGGTGATGTTGAGAGTTTGGCGGTTAAGGATTCACATGATTTGGTGATTGAAGGCATTTCTATTGTTATGGCGAGGTTGTTTTTAGCAATGATGGCTAGGCCGCCTCCTTGAGAGTTGGTTCTGTCCTCTCTGAGAATGTTGTAGTTAGGGGGCAGGGCAAGCATCAAAGCGGGTCCTGCTGCTTGGTGAAGCCAGGTTTCCGTTATGGCTAGAAGGTCATAATTGACTATTTGGATGAGATCGGCAATTTCGGTGGCATGTGCTATCAATGATCTAGCATTAATGAGGGCTCCCTTCAGCGGTATGTTTGGTTTGGGTGTCGCAGGGGTGGCATGGCTTTTCTAGTTGGTGGGTCTGTTGCTTGATTTGCAGTGGTTGTTAGTGGGACTGTCAGTCTGGGAATATTTTTTGGTGGGGGAGGTGTCTAGTTTGGGGGCATTGCGTTGGTGGTTTCTTGTATAGCTAGGTTTGGTGGCTAGTCTGGCTAGTGGTTCATAGATTTTGGGTAGTCTAGATCGTAATTTTGCATTTCTACTTAAGGTATCGCATGGGATATTTGTTATGGGGTGGTGGGTGGTAGGTATCTTTATCTCTATAGTTTGTGGGTTAGTGTCTGGGGTGCTGGTCGGTCGGGGCTCGTCATCAGGGTTTGACGTTGCAGTAGGCATAGACTGTGGTGGGTGGTTTGCTGTTGTCATTGTAGGGCAAAGGGTGATCAGAGGAAGAGGATGGGGATCATTCTATAGAGCGTACAATGGCTGTCAACACAGTGGCTAAGTATGGGCAGTGGTAACACAATGGCTCGGCAATGGCGGCTCATTGGCTAGGTGTGGGCAACAGGGTGGCTGGATGTGGGCTGCACAATGGCTTGGTGAGGCAACACAACGGCTGCGCGAATGAGTCTAGGTACACAGGGTTCACTCAGATTCAGAAATTAGGAGTGAGGCTAAAGTGCATGTGCAAGCAGGTTCATCTAAAGTCAGGGATTCAAACGTAGGGCTAAGATGCATGTGCAAACAGGGTTCACTGAAATTCGGAGGTTGGAGGTTGGAGGTATGGCCTGGGTGGCAGATACCTGTGCGGCACCTAGATTAGCAGTACAGTGGGCTAAAAAACACAGAGCAGGGCATCACCTGGATTTGAGACAGCACAGTAGGCTAAGATGCAGTACCTAGATTAGCATTACAGTAGGCTAAAAAACACGGAGCAGGGCATCACCTATATTTGAGAAAGCACAGTAGGCTAAGATGTAGTACCTAGATTAGCAGTACAGTAGGCTAAAAATCACGGAGCAGGGCATCATCTAGATTTGAGACAGCACAGTAGGCTAAGATGCAGTACCTAGATTAGCAGTACAGTAGGCTAAAAAACACGGAGCAGGGCATCACCTAGATTTGAGACAGCACAGTAGGCTAAGATGCAGTACCTAGATTAGCAGTACAGTAGGCTAACAAACACGGAGCAGGGCATCACCTACATTTGAGACAGCACAGTAGGCTAAGATGCAGTACCTAGATTAGCAGTACAGTAGGCTAAAAAACACAGAGCAGGGCATCACCTAGATTTGAGACAGCACAGTAGGCTAAGATGCAGTACCTAGATTAGCAGTACAGTAGGCTAAAAAACACGGAGCAGGGCATCACCTAGATTTGAGACAGCACAGTAGGCTAAGATGCAGTACCTAGATTAGCAGTACAGTAGGCTAAAACGACCAAGTGACTAGGCGTGGCAAGGCTAGGGTCAGAGTACTTCTAAGGGTCTGACGTCCCGCCGGGCCGTGGGAGGTATTGACAATATCTTTCATGTGGGAGAAGTATGCAGTAGCAGGCAGTAGGGTTAAGCAGTACGTGGAAATGCTGGGCAGAGGATCGAGTCAGCAGGGTCAGGTGTGATAAGTTGTGGCCTCTACGGCAAATTTCACATGCATGATAAGAGTTACCTTGACAGGTTTGTGTTCGAGGTCCAGGGGGCCTTGCAGACGCAGAATCGGCAGTAAACAGGCAGAGAACAGGCATCGGCCTTATTCTCGCGAGCCTTGTTGGAGGCGGGCCGGCTATGCCTGCCGGCAGCCAATCCGGCTTAAGAGGGCAAGGCAGCCAATGGGCCGAGTGTATGGCCTGTAGTGGGCCTGGCTAGGCTCGGCGAACTTCCAGGGTCGGGCGGGCGGCCATCTTGAAGTAGATAGGTACCTCGTGTACCTTAATGGCGCATATGGTGATCCGGCGAGTAAGGCTGGGATACCAAGGGCAGCGACATAGGGTATTCATCCGTGGCATCAAGGATGAATTATGGGATCTGTGTGGCGCTTCAGGGCAAAGGTGCGGATGCGGTCGCAACGCTTACCGCGCATCCCGCAATCATCGGGGGTCTGCTGGGCTTTGTGTCGGCCGCCAGTTCTCCTGCAGAGGCGGGATTCGATGAAGGAGCTCCTGCTCCTAGGCAGCTAACGCTGGGGGGATCACAGGGGAAGACGAAGTTTGCATCTTCATAGTCTACCCCTAGTGTAAAGAAACCTTGTTTGTAAGTTAAAAGCGCATTCTTGTTTTGCAAATGTTGCCTCTTTCTGAAAAAAAACAACCTCCACAAAAACCTCCATAACTTCTTCACCGTTTATGCTAGAAACAAAATTCAAGTGTCTACTTGAAGCTAGCATCCTAAGCTTTCAAACGAACTGCATGTCAACACCTAATAGTTTTTCCGCAATCGCAAAGTTTGCCGCAAATTTTTTGTTTGGCTCAAATCTATAACGTGTGAAATAGCTGTTCATTGCACCCGACCTTAAAAAGTTTTCAACTTGCTAGTTACTCTATAATAATTACTAGTGTTTGTCTGAAACCATACAAAGCGGCTCCCACTAGTATTGAAACAATTTCAGTGAATTAAATCCATTTTCAGTGTTTTTACCATTCATGCAAAGCCAACTTTAAAACCGTTTTGGACAAGTTTGCCAATCATTCCTGTTTCTCTCTATGTGATTGCTGGGGGAGAATGGGATTGATACTATTTTGTTGAATTCTGTATTCCTGAAACCTGTGTTCTCACCTTCCATCGCTTTATATTGCATATTGGGAGGATTGAGTAGTGTGCATGGGAAAAGAGTAATCACATTGCATTTGTTTGTGCTGCATTGTTTTTTTCCCCCCATCATTACTCCTTCTGATTAAAGAGATTGTTAGTGTGACATCACCCCATTGGTGATCATTGTATAACCATTAAATAGTGTGATATATATTGTGAAATACCACAAATAAATATTTTTAACTTTGCAAACCAGTCTGCTTCCTGGTTCAGTGTGACCAGGGCGGATTCAAAGAGAGGGGTGTGATATAAGTGGTGCATCGTTCAGAAATAAAAGAATTTATAGACATAAATAAATAATTAAGGGTTTCAGCTGTGCATCACACGCTGGGCATTGACTTAGGTGGAGTGCCGGGTTGAAATTACTTGCAGACAGGGGTGAGGAGATGAGAAGAAGGGAAGTGGTGGGGCAGCCAAGGGCAGCCCAGGAGATGATGGTGCATGAGTGGGTATGGAGGAGAGAGAAGACAGGATGTTCTGTGTTTTGTTGGCCAGCATCCATGGCCGAGCAAAGGGCGAGGCTGCAGTAGTGCACACACCCCTCTTGAACGAGAATATTAGAAACTGCCCCTTCCTGAACATCACTAGAAATAACATTAGCAAAATTAACATTGTGTCCGTCCCTGCCCTGAACATCAGAAGAAACCACACTGAAGCCACAGTCATTGTGCGCTAACCCTTCCTGAACATCAGCAGAAATTTTACCAAGGCCAACATTGTATTCACTTCCAACGCAGTATGCACAGGCATCTTGGTTATCAAGGAGTGTTGTATCAATAGCCTCAATGTTTTGACTCATAGCCACATTGGTATGTATAACCGCTTCATCGACTGTATTAACAATACCAGCATCCTCTAAAAGTGCCTCCAGAGAAATAGGACTGTTAGTAAACTCTGGATTCCTCTGCATATCAAATATCTGCGCTTCCAACTCAATTACTTTGTCATCCTGCATAACGGGTGTAGGACCATCATGTATCCATGTCATATTTCCCTCATTCACAACCGTCCCAATGTCTTCAAGCATAAGTCTTATAGCAGCGTCTATCTGCTAATTTGAAAGATGCGAAAATATGTCCTTACTGGGATTTACTACTAAATTAAATAGGTCACCTACATTTTTTACGCTGTTTTCTCCATCTTTACCAACATATACATTCTGCAGAGCATATTGTAATACATTGGTGTCGTTGTTGGCCAGCACAATCATATCACTCATATCAACCCCTAACTTTGCAGTCATGTTTCTACTACCCTCACCCCTGGCATTATTTTTCTTTAGTTACCATTTAACCACCAGGCCCTGTGGCTATCTTACCGCAGCCGGATCATTCTCAACATTATGCATTGCATTTTGCAGCTTAATACATTCAGAATGTACAACATCAACCCCCAACCCTGCTTCACACCAGCACTGTCCTGTGAATGTACACTTTTAAAGGAGGCTTGCGGCCCAGAGCCATCACAAGATCTAGCTGAAAATGTGTGAACACCCACTCCTGCACTGACATGGGCTGTTTGAATATTTAAATGGCTGGTAATATGCATCAGAGCGCTCGAGTGCCAAATCGCTGAGGGAATAACTTCAAAATTAGAGGTTAAAACCAGAGCATTCCCTATTTTGTAGGACAGACAGTGAAGTGTTAAATGCCATCTTGAGCCGGTAGAACTCAGAGGGATAACCTACGTGCCTGGACCCCATGTTATATCAACATTTGTCAGCCCATTTCCAATTTGCTAAGGCGCACAGTTCAGTGTTGGAACAGTACAATACTCATAAACAACCTTCGAGGCCTTACTGCCTTTATCACTCAATGGCCTACCAGACACACCAGTGGGCATTGCAAAAACTCCAGAACCAACAGGGCCCATTGATGAATTCACAAAAGAACACTGCAGCATATTCCCCCCAGATCATTTGGGCTTTACTACGCTGTCGGACCCCTGGAGAATTTCTGTTTTTTTTTGGTTTTACCTGTAACCACAACGTCCCTGTAACAATGTATTTCCATTGAATTTCATAGGTTTTTACTACTGCAACTTAAACATAACATCCCTTTACCAACGTTTATCACCAAATTCCATATGTTTGTAAAGATGTGCTGTACAACATACTGAACCTGCTGGCACCATGTTAATGCGCACAGCAGTCGCGGACTATGCGTCTGGTTACGGACTTCAGGTGGCATCCAACCTGTTCAGAAAGGCACGGGCTCTCGTACGTAGTGTTACCATTCACCAAACACAAGGCACATATACAAACAGTACCATGTGCATGAATTGCAAGGGAAACTAGTGGTGGTCTGCAAACTAGTGTACTTATGAAACAAACAGCACAAAGGCATAGTTTAAATGGTAACATGGTAACAAAGAACAAACGGGCAGATTAAGGCCTGGAAAGCAGTAAGACCAGAACGTCACTACAATGTAGTAAGCACACTGAATTGCACAGGTGGTGCAGTATACAACAGTTAAGAAGCATACCGTTTATTTTTTTACGCAGCAATGGCAAGCACATTAGAGTGGCTGCAAGAACATTTCCCTCATGACGCAGTGACTTATGACAGTAACCCCATTTGTACGCAGCACAGTCTGAACAGTAAAATAATATATATCTGGTGCTTTATGCACACCTAACAGATTTATTTTTCTTTAAGAGAACATATTGGAAAGGAAAGCAAGGCAGAACAAGCGGCTCCCCATTGACAACAGCATACGGGCACAGGAAAGGAAAGAAAGACTGTAAATAGCCAACTGGACATCCTGGAAGGCAAAATGGAAGAACTGGTGAACAATTTTGCCGCCTTAAAAGATGACATACAAGGACATAATATGGTCAAAATAAAATACCACTGCCCGACCTGCACGTGTACCCCTTCCCCATTTTACAACCTGCCATCCCCTCAAAATCTGTGTGATTAGAGACGTTACACTGCCCCTTCCTCTCCTCACAACCAACTTGTGCAAATCCCCAATTCCCCACAATAAGTATCCACTTCTGTTACCCGCTCCCTTTTCTAATGGCATGTATGAATCTGTGGAAGTAAACGTTGATATGTAAATTGTTTTTGAGTGTACATGTGGCTTTTACTTTGGTTTTAATATGCTGTTATGACTCAGCGGCGCAGAGTACTGGTGGGAATGACCACAATTAAGCAAAAGAGAGGTGTCCTACTGACACCGTACCTGCCCGTCCTATCCTCTATCACAATGGAGGCATCTGTACCATGCCAGTATGAACCGCATGTCCTCACCTTGTGAAACACCTATATCAAGTTGTGGGAGCGGACGTTTGTCTGTTGCACAAGTGCGCGCATGCGCACCTCTTCCTCTATCTCCTGGTAACACCACCACTGTCCAGGATGTGCAAAGAATCTTGTGACAAACTTTAAGTAGTTTGATGTGCCCAGCCACATCCTACACATAGCTGTACACACAAACATCCCACCTACTATACCCTACAAATACCCAGCGTGTCCCAAAATGGTCGGTGCACGTGTGTCACACAATGTATCAGTGCAGAGATCCCAACGGTGTGCATTGGAGACCTATACACATGCGCATAAAATATTCTGCCCAAAACGCATCCTGCAGACAGCCGTCCCAATGCAGAACATGTGCAACATCACCGTAGGACCGCATCCATACTGCGAGTGAGTCCTTATGTCACAGACACAATCCGGACCCTCGAACAGTGGAAAAGTGCAATGTTCTGTGATCTACAAAGTGTTATTGGGAATGTAATGCTTACAAACTCCCCACAATGTGCCATTGCACATGTATGTATTTGGTTCAACGATGTAGGTCTCTTTGATGGTTGAAAAGTCTCAGTAGCAGCCATACAAAAGTTCACACCCCAGCACTGCTCCGCATTCTGTTTGTATCTTTTCAGAACAGAGTAGCAGCCTACATAGCTGTGAGCTCTGAGTTTGGGACAATTTCTGCTATGCTACATTACCTTTGCAAATAATGACAACCATGTCAGCCTGGCTTACTATGCAAAGTAATGAAGAGAAGTATTAACACCCCTTCCAGTGAAGCACACCCTCAGTACCGATAATCCCCACTATCCCATTCCCATGGGCAGCATGCTTACAATGGTAGCATGTGGCACGTGCGCTTCCCAAATTACCATGAGGACTGTGCCCCAGTAAAGCAGTAACAACACTTCTTCCGTTTCCACTATCTTCTTTCCATTACCCCCTCATTCGTTAATGATAAATAGTCACACACGCATCCACCAATCACAGTAAAGAGCTCTCCTTGTAACACTATCAGTTCTGAATAACATTCCTCTTCATAGACACCACACCCAGAAATGTTATTGCACAATCCCTGAGCCTCCCCAATCCCATTTCCATGCCCACCATCCTCAAAAGCTCTGCATGTGGCTTTCGTGCTGTGTGCGGGCATGGGGGAATAAATTGCAACCAAGGCGGGAGATTTTGTCTTCAGTGGTGGCATTGAGCCTTTGTTTTAATTTCTTGTAGATGCTTCTAGAGAAATACTTTTATTTTCGATTTTTATAGTGTTTTCTGTTTTCTTCTCCTCCTCACATTCTTACAATAAACTTTCCAATGCCTCCTGTATATGGGCAAACAAAAGAGCATCACCAATGCTGGACAAAGAAATGCCATTTGCATGGGAACATAGCGCATTTCGAGAATGAATGCAGTCATGGTTGCAGAAGAACATCCCACGAGCGGACAACAAATCACCCATACTTCTATTGATGAGACCCCTTCCAGCCCAGTATACATTAGGGTAGTCCCAAACTCTTCTCGGTGTTATGGCAGAGAAAAACACCTCGGCAGTGGGAAAAAGCCTCTTCACTGTCTTCATCAACCGCTTCAGTTAATGGAACAAATGTGAACAAGTCATGTAACCCAAATGCATGCCACCATAATGCACGACAACAACGTGCACTGTAGCAAAATGGGCCACTTGTCTGCAAAGGTCAAGCATAACGTAAAAACTGTGGACATGGACAGCGCGCCACAATGCGTCCACTCCTTCCAAACCAAAATCACCATCAACATGTCTTTCCTGGGCATACTTGTGCAGATCTGCCACAGAGGCATCACCCAAAATCAATACAATGCGTTTATCCATGTCAGCCCTCCTCACTAAGCAGAGTAATGAAAAATAGTATTACTGCCCCTGCCTGTGAACCACACCCGCAGTACCTGATTGGATAATCCCTAAAGTCTCATTTCCATTGGCCTGCATGGTGAGAAGCGCGGACTGTGGCACGTGCGCTTCTCCCAACTACCGCGAGGGCCGCGCCCAAGTAAAGCAGGAGCAGTCCTTCTTACCTTTCCACAATTTATTTTTTGTCCAGCACTACCTCATTGGCTACTGTGAAATAGTCACACACACATCCACCAATCCCATCCAAGACATCAGCATCTAACAATGACAGGTCTGTGCAACACTTCATAAGTACCGTTACACATTCGAACTGCAAGTGTCGTGTCATTCGAAAGCACGTCCAGTAGAAAGTTCAGTAAAACTATGTAAGATTTCTGCATCCACATACTTACATATGGCCATCCATCACCACAAAGCGAAGATATGAATAATTGTTCTGCGGTATGTTTACAACTCAGTTATAAGTGCCTCTGAGCACAGCATCTGCCACTGAACGTCCATTACGTAGTTAAAAAACATATTGTTTTTTTCTCCCATCACCTCCCATCAAGTGGCACTTCGATGGTATATGCTTTCAACATTTTTTATTTACCCATATCACCCATTGTTACATCCAAACACAAACTCTCTTCTTTCCTTCCAACAATGCTACAAATTTCTGTCCGCACTAACCCTTCTCCTACATAAATCATATAATTATCGCACCAAAACCAGCACTGAATGTATCTTACCAACCTAAACCAAGTTCCCAGAAACTCACTGTTTCCACAGCTGTGGTTTTCTCTGTAGGCTGGACTATTGCAACATCCTCTATCTAAATCTGCCTGCTTCGACTCTACGCCGTCTGCAACTCATCCAGAACAGGACTGCATGACTTGTCTTTGGCCTCGTATCTCTCTGGGACTGAAATGTCTGCACTGGCTCCCAGTGGCTGCGAGGATTAAGGTCAAAACCCTCTGCATTATCCGCAAGAGCTTCTGGGCCCTGAGGCCTCAATACCTTCAGCTCAAACTTCCTAAATGTCTCCCTGCTTGAGCTCTTTGCTCATCTGCCTCCAACTGCCTCAGGTTGAGTTGCTTCTCCAAGAAACCAGTTGGTGGTAGATCTCTTTCTTCAGCTGGGGCCTCCCTCTGCAACAGCCTCCCTGCCTCCCTGAAACTTGAGGAGAACCATCTATGGTTCCTGAAGCACCTCATAACCTTTCTCTTTGCTTCTGCTTTTTCTCCTCCTCTCCCCTGCTGACTTCTTGGCTGAAACTGATTCTGCACTTGTTACCTGGTCACCCTCTAATCTCAGGCCCAGGCCACCTCCACCCACAAGTCACACCCCTGCACTGCCTTTCTGGCAACCCCCGCACTTGGGGACTGTTTTCTGTATCCCTAACCGTCCCACCACAACTTGATGTCTGCACTTATCCTTACACTTGCCACTAGTGGCCCGTATTTTTACCTATTGTTATATATTCTTCTTCCCATGTACTGCACTTCCCCTCCCCCTACCCATGCACTTGTGTGATCTGATTGACACCTGGCCTAGTAGGATTGTTGTCTCTCTCTCCCTTCTGTTCCCCCTCCCTTGCCCGATGCACCTTGAAACACTTCTATATAGGCGTGTTATAAATGCCATTTCATACCATAACACATCATATTATATCATACATACATTGCATGCATAACTACAGGATACCTGCAAATTACCTTGCACACTTCAGATTTTTGTTCCACAGTAATCCATTTCCGACATAATTCACAAAAATATTGCACAAAAGCAGCAGTGAATGAATCTTAACACCTTTAAACAAGTACATACATTGCATGCATACAAATGGATGCCTGCCCCCTACCGTGCACACTTCAACCATAGCCTTCTGCATTTCTCTGTACAAACAGACCTTCTGCCACAGTTTTTGCTTACACACTACAACCAAAAACCTTACTAGCCTCCACAGTCTCATTTCCATGCCTGCCATCCTGAAAAGGCCCAGATTTGGCACGTGTAATCCTGAAATTACCACAGAATCAGCAGAGTTATTATGCTAGATACGGGAAGACATTTCAAACAGGGTAGGGGATTGGGTCTTTAGTCATACCTTTTCCCTGTGGTTTTATTTTATGTGCTTGCAAACAACCTTTTTTGTTTTTTCTCTTTATATAATTTTCTGTTTGCTTCTCCTCCTTACATTTTTACCGAATTCTGGTCAACGCTTCTTGCACAGTGTAAAAGAAAATAGCATTACCAATGGCTGCCAAACAAATGCATTTGCGTGGAAGCAGTGCATATTTTGTGACTTCATAATATCATAGTGGGTGTAGAACATCCCATCAGTGCACATAAATGCACACATGCTTCTGTTTATAAGACACCTTCCGAGCTCTGGCTGGGGACAAATTACACCGGCATGGTCCCATACTCCTCTTCGTGGTATGCATGAGAAAATGACCTTGGCAGTGGGAAAAAACTGCGTCACTGCAGTCATCAACTTCTTCAGGTGACGGAGCAAATGGCCACATGACATGTAACCCAAATGTAGACTTCCATAATGCACCACGACTACATTGACAGTTGTGACAGAGGCCACTTATCTGCAAAGGTGAACGATCCCGCTGAAACTGCACTCATAGAGACTGCCTCACAAAGTGTCCACTCCTTCCAACCCGAAATTAGAAGCAATGCCTCTTTGCACGGCATACCTGTGTCTCTCCATCTCTACCAACCTCATTACACACAGTATTGTGAAAAAATAGTACCGCCCCTTAGTGTGAACCACACCCTGAACACCTCATTGGCTAATCCCCAGATTTCCATTTCCATGCTCACCATGCTCAGAATGCCAGGATGTGGCACGTTCACTTTCCTAACTACAGCGAGGGCCACACACCAGTAAAGCAGAGACAGTCCTTCTTCCCTTTCCACTGTTCTTTTTCCAGCACTCCCTCATTGGTAACTGTGAAATATTCACACATGCATGCACCAATCACATCCAAGACCTCTGCATCCAACACTATCACTTCTGTACAGCACTCCATATTTACCGTTAAACACTCAGAGGGCACAGCGCATGTTCTTCCAAAGCTCCTCTAGTAGAAAGTTCTGCAAAAGAATACACGATTTCAGCATCCATAATCATCCAGAGTGGCACCCATCACAACTTTGGCCATGCTGACAATAGTCTAGGCCTTGCCTACACCCAGCACAATGTAATGGAACCATGAATGTGAACATGTGACCAGACATCACAATCCACAAACGTAACATAGCCAGCAGCACTTCTACCCAACCACTGCACCATAACACAGCGATACATGGAAACATTTAACAGTTACCAGAATTCACAAGCATACCACCGCCTCCGGCACGCCTACCCACTTCCATTCAAAAAGTATTTTGTCACTGCCAACTAAACCACAAAATCATCTCAACATTGGGCCTAGTCCCAGCAATTTGCACAAAGGAGAGTATCCAAGCACATAGAAGATCCACTTCAACTCTAACCTCTTCTACACTGACAGTATTCCAACACTGCACCCAGTGGGAACACTAAAGGATTTGTCACTGCATCATCTCCAGCCATACACCGAAAACTGTACAAAGTTCTAACAATGACCACACACATGGGCCCAACAATATACACATTGTAGCTCACTTCTGGTGCTCTATACAGTCTAAAATGTGCTCCACAACTATTCTTTAAAGGTCACCACCCACAGAGAGATGCAGAGTCAAAACTGCATTTCTGCGGTGGGTGTGGTCGGGCTTAGGCTCTTGGGTGAATGGGCTAAATGTGCTTGACAACTATTCTTTAAAGGTCACCACCCTCTGAGAGATGTAGAATCAAAACCGTATTGCTGTGGTGGCTGTGGTCAAGTCCTTGGCTCTTGGGTAAATGGGCTAAATGTGCTCAACCATTCTTTAAAGGTCACCACCCTCTTAGAGATGCAGAGTCAAAACTGCATTTCTGCGGTGCATGTGGTCAAGGCCATGGCTCTTGGGTGAATGGGCTAAATGTGCTCCACAGCCATTCTTTAAAGGTCACCACCCTCTGAGAGATGCAGAGTCAAAACTGCATTGCTGCAGTGGGTGTGGTCAAGGCCTTGGCTCTTGGGTGAATGGGCTAAATGTGTTCCACAGCAATTCTTTAAAGGTCACCACCCTCTGAGAGAAGCAGAGTCAAAACTGCATTGCTGTGGTAGGTGTGGTCAAGGCTTTGGCTTTTGGGTGAATGGGCTATGGCCTACGGCCTTCCCACCACCACATGGCGTAAAATATGTTTGCTGTGCCCTTTCGGTGCGCACTGTCCTTCGATACACCATGGCAGCATTTCCCTAAAATGTTGATGCACAGCACGGTTCCCTCCAGCCAACCACCCGCCGCATCCAATGTTTGCTGACATCACAGTATGCTACAAGCCAATCAGACTTTTGTTCATGGAGCAAACAGGAAAATGTGTCCACGGAGTGGAGTCAGATATCACTAATTTCTTTAGACCTACATTTCAGCTGTTTGCAACAAAAGTACTGGTCGGATTTTCCACCAAACACACAAAATCACACTTTCGGAACCAAGCCCCTGCTCCTGCTGCAAATTTGGTATAGCGTTTCCCAAATTCGTCCACGGAAAACAAAGTTATAAGCCACCGAAAAAGTTGTCTTCCTATGGGTTGAGCAACTTAACCATAACTACACGCCCGCTATATATAAAATTATATGTATAAATGAATCTCCGCTACAAAACATTGTCAATCATTGGCAGAAGGACAATGTTATAAAAGTTGCAATTAAATTCCCAATTCCTGACACACAATGAATAAGCCCACAGTGCAACTCTTACCAAAACTACCACTCCAATTCACCTTTCACATATTTTCCAAACACCTCTGTGCGCCCCCTCAACCAACACAGACAACAGAACCATCACCACTCCACGCCTGTCTGTGATGGTTCTACTGTCTGAATTGTCTGTGTTGATTGTGTGGTTCTACTGTCTGTGATGGTCAACTGTGAACTCCAACAAATTTGAAAGAGCTTGCAGCGAATATATTTGGTATAAATGCTACTTCAAAATACATATCTGCATCACTATATAATAGGTGTTGCCTATTCCCTTTGTCAATGTCTTTTTCGTGTAAGCATGTGATTACAGGTGCAGGGCCTAAGTGCATATGTATCATTTTCATTTTGTCACTGTGGGTACTTTAATCAGGGCTCACCAGACCTATTTGGTTTGTCACGGTCCACAATTAACAACCACACCACACAAAGTGCTTATAGGGTGTGTGCATAGCTGTTTTCCTAGAACCAAATGTGTTGTGCACTTTCTAAATACTTATGCATGTCTAATACCCTCTCCAAAAAGAATAAATATTTATTTTAAAATAGCAATTTTTTTATAAATTAAAACTGTGGCTACTTTAAGCAATCTTTGCTGTGTCTGCCAGTTGGGTTTGTCAACGGCTTTTTTTTCTTTTAAAAATGTGCTCATTTGCAACATTGTTTAAAGCAGCATTTTCATTTTTTTGGCCTGTGTGCTTCGTCAGAGCTCATTTTTTTTTAAAAAGTGTAATTGCATATAATCACACTGCTTGTCACATTAGAATGGGTGCTGTGTCTGCACTGTATGTGGCGATGGACCCTAGCCCCAAGGATTTCCTTTCACACAAAGATTGTCCCCGCTGCTGGAAACTTCGTAAACCAGCTTTACATTTAAAAAAAGCTTAATTGCCTAAAAGCCCACCTGTCAAAGACCCTCTCCAACAAAAACAACATAAAAAGCAGATTACAAAATGACCTAATCATGCCAGGAGGATTCCTGAGTCAGTTTTTCCATTTCCAGGCGCACTTTAAGTTATATATAAAAGGTCAGGCTGCCAGTAACCCTGCCTGCCCGCGCCTAAAGAATCCACATATTCTGTTTTAAAATCTCTGTTTGTACCATTAAATAAAAATACACAGGGCTAGATTCAAGAACATACACTTTTAAAAGGGTTTTCACATCTTGTTTAAATATTTTGCATTTTCAAAACACAGATACTTTACAAGCTTGCATTAAATACAGAGTACCTCATCACAACGTCGGCGGTAACCCTCAAATCCGGCGGTAGCGCTATTACCGCCGGATTTAAGGGTCCGCCGAATCAGGGCTTTGGCGGATTTCAACCCAGCTCTGAGCTGGTGTGAAATCTGCCGAAAATTTGCGCGGGAAATCTGCCGGGTAAGAGCGCAAATTTTCCCCATTGAGCCCAATGGGGAATGGGGCATTCCCGAATGGGCTCAATGGGGAATGGGGACGTCCAAGTCCGCCGAACTCATGATCCCGCGCTATTAGTGCCGGGGTGTATGGCGGTCGCGCTAATAGCCCCCGCGCTAATAGCGCCGGCCCTACCGCTAAAGTCGTGATGAGGCCCATAAAATCAACTCACTTTTAAAAGGATAATGCCTCTTTCGTCACCAGGCTTTTGATGTCCCTGGCTCCACAGATCGAGCAAATCTCCCAAATTCCACAGCACTGTTCTACCAGGCTTCCAAAGCATGGTTTTTAAAAACATCCAAACCCCTCAGTAGAACACCCCCCACCCGGCCTATTTCTCGTGCAGGCTCAGACCTTTGAAAACCCCTATTCACAGTGAGTTTACTATACAATGTGTCATTCAGATGCCCTTTAGACACAGCAGTCACATGCCAGCTGAAAATTACACACACCTTGGGGCTATGCTTGCTTTACAATGAATGGGGCCATGCAAATACAGTTTAGTCACACCAGGCACATGGTGGCGCGTGATTACAGTAACCTTGGGGGTTCATTGCAAGGTTGCATAATCTGATGTGGCTTCATATCATTTCTAATACATAGTGAAACTGAAATAGCTGAGTTAGAGTGCAGGGCCTTGTGAATTCTCTGGCCTGCTGCTGCATTTTAATAGATAAAGGCAAGCTGCAGCTGCACTTTGCACACCAGGCCAAATGATAGAATCCAGTGTCTAGGCATTGTGCATGCATTTGTCTGTGTTTTTTTTGTAGCCCTGGAATTAGCTTTGCTTTTCATTTTTATTTACATTATATTATTTATTTATTATTATTATTTTACATTTTTAATGCGCTCACACAGCCAGCAGGCATCAAGGCGCTGTTACAGGATTTTTTTTTTTGTAGTTGCGTAATTGTTTTTGGCTTAGTTGCGTATTTATAACGCGCTTAAACACCCAGATGTTTCTAAGCACGGACCCGGGGATCGAACCTGTGTTGCTTCATGTCGTCTTGCTTCCAAGGTGCGCACGTTGCCGCTGAGCTATCCTCCCGGGACGGGATACTATATGTTCACAAGCCTTGTAACTCAGGTGTTTTTTTAAACAAACTAGCGCAATTTCTGTCATAATGTGTTCAGAATGCTTTCGTTTCACAATGCCGCTCAAAAATGGATATCACATTTTTTTTTATATCAAATATGTTTGATGACAGCCCTTTCTAGAAAACAATATCATGTTGATATCAAAATATTTTTATATCACATTTTTTAATTTTGAAATAAAAGTGATGTGACAAACTTTGAATTTTGATATAAACAATTCTAATATAATTTTAATGTTGATATAAAACAAGTTTGATATCAAATGTTTTCATTTTGATAGCCAAACAAATGGTGATGTCAAAAAACGTTTAAGTGTGATATAAAAAAATCTGATATAATTTTGATATAAGACAAATATGAAATCAATGTTTTTTTAAAGATGTTGATATAAAAAATGTGATATAATTTGTAAATATTTTTTTTATAAATGTTGATATCATTTTTTTTTAATATCAAATGTTTTCATTTTCATATCTCAAAACATTTTGATATCAAAAACATTTAATTTTGAAGTCTGAAGCGGCTGTCTGTGAAGCAGTTTCCAGTACCCAGTTCACAGTGCAGCTTAACTTTGTGCCCGATTTAGGTTCCTTCCTCTAATCTAGTAGGAGGAAGTCACCGGAGGCTGTCAGAGGTCGGGTAGTTACGGGTGTTGCAGGGAGACGTGCCTGCCGCCATCCTAGAGCGTGTGCTGGTGGGCAGTGCAGAAGTGTCCTGCAATTTTGGTAAGCAACGTCATTGACGTCAGTGTGTTTTTTATTTTTCTATGGATGGTAAGTTCGGACTGCAGTGTGCAGTGGCGTCGGACCCATCTCTCTTTAACCTGCTCAGGCAGCTTGCCAGACTTTTGCTCATTATAAACACTGTTGGATAAGAGCACCCCTTTTTTTCCAAGGACATTGGCCTACTTGGCATGGAGTGCGAATAACTGTCGGGCATCGCCCATTTCCCTGGTGATCTTTTACGGGGAGTGTGACATACGTGCCATAGCTCCGGGTCTTGAATGTTGCTAGATCCTATCTAAGCCCCTCTGTTTTTGCTTCAAGCACACCAAACTAATTACAATCATCTGAGAAGCAATCTGTTCGGGAGACTGTCAGAAAGACTTATTTGATCCCGTTTACTCTGGAATGTGGTACTATAGACAGATAGACTAATTTAATTATAGAAGCCTAATTAGAACCCTAATTAGACTGTTATTTACCCCCAATTTGTGGAAACACTCAAACAAAACTGAGCAGAAGTCACTGGAGTCTTAAAAGTCTTACAAGTGCTCAGAAGGAGAGGTCAAGGATAATACTAAGTTTATTTGTCCATACCTCCAGAGAGTGCATCTTAAACACTACAACACAAGGAACTTCAAAGAACCTCAAAGAAGAGTGAAACGAAAGAGTTCTCAAGTGGAAAGGCATTTAGCAGGACATTTTCATTAATAAAATTAAGGAGCAACCCATTGCAGGAAGATAGGAGAGCCCCTGAATGGGATGAGCCCAGAATGGAAGCAATTATCAGTGCAAGTGCAAATGCAAATAGGCAAATGGAGGGGACAGAGTTGTTCCCAAGGTTGGGTAAACAAAACATTCAAGCCCAAGTTCATGCTGAGGCACTTACACAAACCCCATCAAGGCAGAAGGAAGAGCAGGAAGAAGGAAATGCAAGAGTGGAGATATGGAAAAGAGACTTGGAATTTACTCTAACAACGGCAAAAATTCAAAGGAAAATAGAGGATCATTTTGGGATGAGAAGAAGTAAAAGTGTAAATGAGGGGAAGTTGCAGTGCATCAGTCAGAATGTACGAAATCTAAGGAAAAGAGCAAGAAGAGATATTAGGGCTTCTCATTTAGATCTGACAGCGAATGAAAGTGCAGCAATGCCAGAAAAGTTTAACATATCTAGGTCGGATAACGAAGCTAACACCAATCTGTTGGAAGGAGAAGAAATGCTGATACTCAGCAGGGGGGACCGGACTGTTCGAGTCTGCAACCAGGCCAAAAATGTCCTTCGGAAAGCCAAATAAATGTAAACACCTTGACTGCCTTGAATTATGTTCTCAATTCTCTAGCCTCAGTGTTCAAACTACTGAGGGGAGAGATCCAGTATCAAACAGGATATCTTTTAGAGTTAACGAATGAATTGGCCTCATTGGACGGAGCAGTTGTGGGGTGCAGTAGTTGAAAGTTCAGATTACAAACAAGGTTTAGACTTATCAGCTCTTCAACGATCAATGTTAGCAAGGGAAAAAGAAGAAGCGCTGGACCGTACATTGAAGCAGGAATAATTGCAACAGCTTCATATTCTCACTCAAAGACAGTCGGAGGAGAACGTGATTGGGCTAGTAGAAGAGCCTAATTCTCAGATGGACGATACTCCACTCTCAGAATCAGTTCTAGAATAATTTAGACATTTGGCAAATGTTGGGGAATGAATCCAGTATGATGTGGAGTCGGCAAATCCAGTAGAGATTATTCCAGCAAATCAAGGAAAGGAAATTAGAAATGAAGAAAAAGAAGTTCAGAGTCAAAATATCCCTGTGGGAGGCAGAAGAGACAAAGAAAAGAAGCAAGGAGACAAAGAGGATTGAAAGAAACCACAGCCCAAAATAAAAGGGAAAAAAATCAAAGAACCAGAAAAAGATCAGGAACAAAACCTCTGAAACAAACTTGTTCCTGAAAAAAATTGGCAATGCCAGTTCAACAACAATGGGGGACAAACTGGAGGTGACAGAGCTAGCCTCACCTGTAAAGATCTCAGGAAAGGTAGTCACGAACAAGAAGGGAAAAGGACTGGGAGTACATTGCAAAAAAAGTCAGGTGGTTAAAGTTCCCTCTCCAAAAAAAAAAAAGAAGAAAATCCAACATTGCTATCGACAGGCTCCCGAACGCAAGGGATGGTAAGTTTCGGTGAGGCCAGTATGAGAACATTGAATGGCCTAGAGCCTCTCTGTATCAGAGAATTATTTAGTGCTACAGGTTCAGGTAAGGGCTTTGCAAAGGCAAGAGAGACCTTGCCGATAGCTCCCATTTTCCTGAGGTCTAAGCAAAAACCAGGAGTGGCCTCATTATCTTCCAGGGGTGAAAGCTCCAGTGAAATGAAAGCGAAACAGAAGATTGCCCCGATATTTTTGAAAGGAGTACAGATAAAGAAAAAAATGAAAGCCAATGGAGAAGAAACCAGATTGGGTGAAGGGAAATGAAGAATGATCATCTCCTTTAGCAATGGTTCAGGAAAGACCACTATTTTAGACAATCTGTTGGAGGCAAGTTCTTGTATGGAGGAACTCCTGGATGAACGGGATAGACAAACTGAAATGGGGGAGAAGCAGTTGGCGTCCTTCGCAATGCCAATTATCTGGCTTTCTCTTATTACAAACAAGAACAAGACAAAATCTTTGAATAGAGGAGTGATTCTGCCTATGATGAAGAAAAGACCAAGCCTCTATCTACTGAACACTTAGGACATCGAGTTTGTGAGATTTCCTGACCATGAGCACGCTTATGTAGTAGAGGTTGGGCTGTCTTCAAGAGAGGCCTATGCGGCCATACATGGAGCCTCAGCCGACCTATGGAAACTTGACTTACTAGTTTCAAGTAATCAGCCAGAGGAGTCACTAACAGCTTCTGGAGGGGGCCTGAAATGGTCCCCAAAACAGGGGAGTAAAAAGGATAATGCCATCACAGCTCATTGTCCTGCCAATGAAGTTGAAGTCTCTAAGAGCTCGCCAAATGAAGATACATTATCTATGCTTGTGAGTATTTTAACAGAAGTTTTGCAGAAACTAGGGCTAGGCCAAACACATCTTTAAAAGTGAGGGTTTGAATATCTTTTGCTGGAACACACGGGTGCCCAATAATTTCACATCCATGTCTATGAAAAATTATCTCTTTGGGGAGGGTGATGTGATCATGTTGCAAGAAACATGGTTGGTGAATCAAATTGCAGTTGAGGGGTATCATGTAGAGGGACAAGAGGCCTCCAGAAAGCCTTGGGACAACCTAGTGGTGGCCTTCTCTTGGCACTCAAATACTCTAAATTTAAAGATATTACCCCAGTATTATGTAATACTCAGGGCCTCCAAATTTGTAAAGCTTCCCTGCGACAAAAAAATGGGGCACTGGACGTGATATTTTATAACATCTATTGGAATCTCGCGTGTTCAGAGCTAAGGGTTTTCTTGAATGAGGTAGCAACATCATTGAGGAAAATTACAATGTTGCATACAAGTGCAGAATTAATATTGGGTGGGGAATTGAACTCCCAATGCGTTCATTTGACAAGAGACCAAACAAAGCGATCTGGGTGCATAATAATAGGAAATGGACGTCTTTGGGTGGAATTTCTAAAGGACAGGGGGCTAAAAATGGCGAATGGAAATCTGCCGGGGGACATGCCGGCAAGTCCACCTAGAATTCGAGGTACTTCTGTCTCAACCCTCAACTATTGTTCTGTCAAGTGCTTTGTTTGAACAAAAGGTCTCATTAAATATATGAGAGGGGGAGGAAGCGATCATCTTCATCTTGAGCTTTTAATCCCAGACATACTTTTAGACCCACAAGAGAGAGACATTCAGGCAACAGAGTGTAGAAAGGGTAGAGTATGCTTACCTAAATATAATTTTGAAGGGAAAAAACTCAATGAGGGGTTAGAGGTTCTATCGGAGGAAGCTCAATGAATTAATTTTCATCCAGCAGGGTTCATAAAATGTGTCTGGTCCATATGTTCGCCAAGTTTGAAGGGAGGTGGAAGTAAACAAGGGAACTATGTTAAGGAAAAAGGAATTAAATAGGAACATAAGACTAGTTAAAAAAGTAATGAAAGTAGAGATGCACTGAAAGAAGAGGAAAGAAGCCTGATTAAAAGCTATAAAGCATGGTCGGTTTCCCAAAAAATTGAAAGGTTGCAACAGGATGGGGAACATATGTTAGAACTAATTGGGAAAAAAGAGTTTAGAGAGTACTTCATCAATTGGAAGGGAAATTGGGAATTCAGCATTGTAATTTGGTATCAGAAAGAGATTGGAAGCGTCATCTAGGGTTGGTCTTTGGAAAGCCAGAGAAAACTACTTTTGATTATAATAAACATGTAGCCTGAAATGTAACCTTTGAAGATATTGAAGATCTAATTATGAAGAGCCCCACGTCAAAAGCAGCAGGCACGAATGGTCTGACTTATCAGGTTTTAAAGAGTAGGCCAGCCCTTTCAGGGAAACCGCTAAATAGGCTCTTAAAGGAAATTTTGGACAAAAAAAAAATACCATCATCCTGGAGATCAGCCACTATAATTCCTTTGTTCAGGGGGGTAGGACAGGGGCAGTAAACTACCGCCCGCCATCCTCCTGGACATGGACAGTACGATTTTCCTGAGATTACTGCTGGGAGAGGTGGAGAAGTGGGAAAGAAAAGTGAAGTTTCTATCTAAATGTCAAAATGGATTCAGGAAGGGGCTGTCTACTGCAGTAAACGGCTTGACGCAAAATTTGTTAAGTGAAAATAAAAGTAAACGAGGAGGTCAACAACTGTTCGGGGCCTGGGTCGACTTCTCCAAGGCCTTCCGTCAGGTTGACTGGGGAAGGCTCTGGAAGAAGTTGAGGGCAAAGGGGATCCCTGAGGGAATTCTGGGGATGCTCGTAGAGTTTCACAAAGAGATGGCTGGATGAGGAAGGCCATCTCTCTGAACAAGTTAGAGTTAAGTGGGGAGTCCGCCAAGGATGTCTAGGGGCACCGTTGTTTTTCAATTTATATACAGCCGATATGGATAATTATCTAGCTACGTCTGCGTTGGCAAGCCCATTGTTGAATGGGACAAAGCTCCACTGGCTTGCCTATGCAGACGATGTTGTGGTTTTGGACAGAACAGCCATTGGACTTCAGCGTCTTTTGAATGGCCTGCATTGCTATGCAACTGAAAATGGTTTAGCGTTAAATCCTACAAAATCGATTATGGTTTTCAGGCAGAAAAACAAATAAATTGCATACCAGCAATGGTCAATGGGCGGTGAGAAGATAACAAGGGTGGAAGAGTTGACTTACCTTGGTTATAAAATCTATGCTCTGCCAGCAGTGTGTAAAGTAGAGCAGGACATTACATTGAAAATAAAATCTTTAGCTGCACAAATGAAGAAGATATTGTGGAAGTTTGGCAGATTCTCAATCATTCTAGTACTGAGATTCTACCAAGCAAAGGTAGCCCCAGTTCTGCTATATGGATTGGAGGCAAAACCTCTGCTTTGGAACACCACATGGCAAAAATGTGAAGGTTTCCTGTGGAAACAAGCGCTGGGCTTACCAATGAGCCTGTCAATAGGTAACATCAGATATGAATTAGGTTTAAAATCCTTGGAAGCTCAGGCACATTGAAAATTGTTATCATTGTTCCAACGGATAAGCAATGCACAGAACAACTCTCTCAATGCAGATATAGAAGCGCACATGGAGATGAAAAAATCAAAAATTCTTTCAAATTTGAGTCTTCAGGTGGGAAAACTTCTTTTTACTGCTGATATAGAGAGGACAACTCTCTCAGAGAATCCAGTGAAAGCAAAAAGGAGATGGGACGAAATGGACTGGATCTGAACAATAGAAGGAATACGGGCAGGGTCCAACCCTAATCCCCTGAAGACAGCAGATAAGAAACTGGGCTTTTTGAGTAAATATCTAACAAAGTTTCCTGATTGGAGAATTCAGAACAAGTTCCTAAGACTCAGGCTGAATGTGATACATACAGGTGTAGTTCTGGCAAAAAGAAGGCTGGGGGAGACCACCCGAAAATTATGTCAGATCTGCAAAAACCCAGAATCTCAGTCCACTAAACATTTGTTAATGACCCGTGAAGGCAAAAGGAATTCTAGATTGCTTTTCTTTAATACATGTGTGCTTGAAACAACTCACTGCATGCAAGACTCACTTTGGGAAAGACTGATTAATGGTCACTTGCAGCGTATGGTAATTGTGGTAATCCAAATGCTAGAAAAGTGTGAGATTGTTTTGTAATTGCGAAGAGAGAAAGCAAATAGAATGTATTTGAAGTCTTCACTTGGGTCTTTTATAAACAGACATTTTGATATGAGGGGGAGAGGTATTTAATTGTGGATTATATAGTCAATTGTAAATAGGAAAATTGGTTGATTGTATGAACTGTTCTATTGTTGATTTTTTTTCTTTTCTCCTTCTCTTGTCCTTTCGTTCCTGTTTTCTTTTTAAATTTATGGGATTGTTTTATGGTAAAATATGGAAATAAGGATTGATTGTTTGTATGGTTGTAAAAGGTTAAAGTTAACCAAACACAAGAATGAAAAAATAAATTTTAAAAAATATATTAAAAAGCATATAAATGCATACAACACATCTTTGATATCAATTTGATTTAATTTTAATTTTAAAAAAATCAATATCATTTTGATATACATTTTTTTTAAATTTTGAAATAAACATTTTTGGAAATATGTATATACAAATGTATTATTCAAAGACTTATCAAAGGCCAGCTTTATATAACATCATGACGTCATACCATCACCACAACCCACTCCCCGTCATCAAAGCGTCACCAACACCTCACACTCGCCAGCTAGTTCCTCACAACTCACTAATCACTCGATCAAGCAACAGTGCACACACACTCTCCTATATTAAAACATTTTATAAACATATCAAAATACACTTCCTATAAAAATATACATTTGATATTTTGATATCTTTTTGATATCGTAATTTTTTTATTTTAAAATTCATATCAAAAGCCTATCAAAAGTGGGCAGGACTAAGATACACAAAGGGGGTGTTCCCATCTGTCAACATTTACTTGAAGAGGGAACGGTTCGCCATCTACTACTCATCTCCACTATCACTGCAGGAAGAGAACCATGGTCCCCAGGATTGTGTCCATTCACATGCACATTTTAGTGACTGGTGCTTGATTTTATAGAGGTCTAACTTCGTTACTACTGATGCTTAGCACTAAGAGGCATTTGAATGGCATTTCTTGCAAGGCCTAGAGTACATGCTCTGCTTCAGAATCATTGCCCATGCCCACATCCCAGTCTTCAAAGGTGGAGTGTGGTGGTTTCAGGAAATCATTGGTTACTTATTTTAAAGAAATATATCTTTAAATCTACTTACTGTGTAAAAATGTAACAGTTATATGTAAATATATTAAATATATTGAAATGTCACTTGTCGCCAAGTAGATATGTCTGCGCTGTTTTGCAGAGGTCCAAATTGACAAAAAAAACTGGCAGGAGTACACTTTAAACTGGGCAAATAACGATTTTATCTGGAAATAGCAAAATATATTTGAAGAACACTTTCTGACTCAAATTTCTGAATGCATTTCTTTAAATGGTCTACTATTTTCGATAAGGCATAGGTCCTTGATGCCACTAGCATAAAAATGGTGGAAACAGTAGGGCGGTTTCATTGTGACCTCCGTGGCATCACATTGCAGCACCAGCCCACGTTTTACTATAAAAAAAAAAAAACGAATAGTTGAACTTGAAAAAGACGTAAAAAACCTGCTTCACTACATCTCTTGGTGCATCATCACATGTATTCCACTAATTTCCTAAAATGTCTGCATGAATAAACTATTGTACAGCTATCCATCAATCCGTCACCCTCCTGTCTGTCCACTCACCATCCATTTGTCATTGCATGTATTGATCCACACCTGTCTCACTGTCATCCATTCGTCTGCCTCTGGTAGTGCATGCTTCAGGAGGCGAGAGTTGGCTCTAGCTGAGTCTCCCCCAGACCGTTCATGGAGGTTGTTAGTCATTTTTTTGGATATTTCACAGTTGTACCATGAATGCCTTCTATGTTAATTAGAGGCCCTTGAATGTGACTTGAGGGATGAAGGGAAGTCTGCCATCTTAGCACACAGCACAACATTCACTGTCTGCACGTCCATTGGTCCTTAAGTCTGTCAGACTGCCTTTCAGCTTTGTTTGACTGTCTGTCCGTCTGTCTGCCTGTCTGTGTCTGTCTCTCTCTCTCTCTTTCTCTGCACACACCTATCTATCTATCTATCTATCTATCTATCTATCTATCTATCTATCTATCTATCTATCTATCTATCTATCTATCTATCTATCTATCTATCTATCTATCTATCTATCCCTGCATCCAACTATCTATCTGCCTGGATATATTATCCAGCTAGTTGTTGTCGATAAAGCTAACTGCTTTCTGATTACATAATCATAAATCAATTGCAGCAAAAGCTTTTATTTCTGACCCAAGAGTTGATGAACGGGATAGTAGAAGGATCGAAATATATGTATGCAAAGTAATCTTTGCATTTATTGCCTTTTAGCTGGCATGCACTAATATTTTCATGTCACACATTATCCGGTCTTACACAATGTGGCGTGCTGGAACATAATAATACGGTCTCACACAGTTTGTGATGAGGTCTATACCATTTCACATACACTAGTCTGCAATTTAATTCAGTGGGCAATTAAGTTACCCATAGATGGACCCCTGCCAATGGCATCCACCCTCCCTTCAAAGCAAGTGTGTGCTGGTATATCAAACTGACCTTTTAAAGTGACACCATTCCAGCCATATTGCCTCACTAAAATCATCTATCCCATGTCAATGACATGTTAACACAGCCTCATGTATAAATTAAAAAGTACATTGGCTTAACAGCGCAGTAGGCGCATAATGTGGCCATGACCACAATTGGAAAGCAACATTCATAAAATAAGAGGGCCAGTCGGCCACACACTTGATAGGTGTTGTCTAGCCTGGCATATGGGCAGCCAGTATAGCCTTTTTACTGTTTCATGGCATATTTTCTGGGCATATACAATGATGTAAGCATCATAAATGTTATTAAATGGCTAGATTAGCATTATGGTGTATCTAGTCTAGAAATGTCTTACTGTGGCTACTGGTCATCTCTGATAAAGAAATCGTGCTAAGTGTAGTTACCTGGCTAGATTGGCCTTGGCAGATTGGCATTTGGGTGCAGCCAGTCTAGCTTTTACTTACTATGGCATGGTATATTTTTCTGGGCATCTATGATAAAGTAAGCATAATAAGTGTTATTTCATGGTTAAATCGGAATTTTGGTGCAACCCATCATCATTTCATTTTTAATAGCAAAACGGTAAGTTATCTCAGCGGGATGATCGCTCAATGCTGCATTCTATGTGTGATCTGCGGGTTTCAGGTTCAAATCCCATCAAAGACAACTCAGCCTTTCATTCTCCTGAGGTTGATCAATGAGTACCAACTTCGGTTGGAATGATTATTGTATTTAAATATGTGCTTTGTATGGTACTTTGGAAAAAGCGCTATATAAAAAACAAATCATTATTAACCATTAATGCTCCAGTGCATTGTTCGTAACTTACATATATTGGGCCTCATTACGACCCAGGCGGTAAGTTACCGCCTGGGTCGTACCTTTACCACCATGGCGTAAACTACGTTTACGCCATGGTGGTTGGCGGACTTACCGCTCCATTCCGAGGTGAGTGGGGCGGTAATTCCCATTAACCCATTTACCCTTCCCCATTCCCATTTTTGCCCCATAGGGCATAATGGGAGTGGGGAAGGCGTTAATTACGCCACCGTAAATTACGGTGGCGTAATTAACAACAAGGTCCCTTAGCGCCATGGATTTTAACACCTGCTAAAAGCAGGTGTTAAAACCTCCATGGCGCTAAGGGACCTCGGAATCAGGCGGTAAGGGTCGGCGCTGTTTACGCCGCCGTAAACCCCTTACCGCATGGGTCCTAATGAGGCCCATTGTATTTTTGGGTACTGTAATATCACAGATACTGGCAATGTAGGCATTCTACTTATCGTATAATGACAATACCTGACATGCAGCTATAACTGGCATAATATGGAAGTAAATGGCCAAACATTGCTGAAGTGGCATATCTATGGCAATGCCTCAGCCTATGTTGAGTCCATTGGGTTTAACCCTATCATATTATGACCCTCTACATGGCATATGAAGACAGCACTATTGTTAAAATGTGGTGGTATCTACAATATGCTTGTCTGCTTTAGTGCGTATTTGGTATTTAAAAAATTGTACATTTATGTACTTTTTTAAACCTGCAAGCCACTACCAGTGATATCACCAGGGGGACTGATGCTATCTAGGTCAAAGGTCATGTGACATAACTGTATGTGATGTCACTTCTGCTACCCCAGGAATGTTGGTGAATCAACGCCCCTATTGGTAATAATAACTGCTGGACAGATTCAAGCACAACCAACCTCAATGTTAAAGAACCGCACAAGCAGAATTCAGGTACAAGACATTAGAATAGACAATTGACAAAGGTATGCATTCTCCCATAGTAAGTAACTATTGCTCCTGCAATACAATGTGTTTATGAACATTATCTTGACATGATTAAAACCAACCTAACGTTTACATTATTTGTTAGGTTTAGATCTGCCATTTTACTATTAAGCACTCACAGTTTTCTATGGGACATGGCTCCCTCTGACCACTGTCCAAAATAGATTGAACAAATTGAAACATATATTAATGTTTTCCTTATCTGTCCCTTAACTATTAACTTGAGGAGACTTAGGGCCTCATCACGACTTTGGCGGTAACCCTTAAATCCGGCGGTCGCGCTATTACCCCCGGATTTAAGGGTCCGCCAAATCAGGACTTCGGTGGATTTCGCCCCAGCTCTTGGCTGGGGGGAAATCCGCCGGCGGTAAGAGCGCACATTGTCACCATTGAGCCCAATGGGGAATGGGGCATTCCCGAATGGGATCAATGGGGAATGAGGAATTACATTACCGCCAAACTCGTGATCCGGCACTATTAGCGCCGGGGAGTTTGGTGGTAGGGCTAATACCGCCGGCGGTAATACTGCCAGCGTTACCGCCAAAGTCGTGATCAGGCCCTTAATCTGAAATCCAGATTCCATTAACAAAATGTTCATAATACGTTGATGCCATACAGATATGTAAATATACTAACTATGTTATTCCTTTGTCTTGCTGAGGTTGCTGAAGTTTTTATACCATGCATGAATATGTAGAAGGAAAGTGATAGACAATCGTTTCTAATTGTCTTCTGAATTCGGCAACACATAGGAGGAGCGCATGAAACTAATATGTAACATAAGAGACTTGAGTGCTCTTTTGTCACAAGTTGCACCGTGAGTTGAAGACTTAGTAATAGGACAAGATGGGTTTAGGGATCATGTACCCACTGTGACCAATGACTTTAATTATCTGATGTGGATTGTAGAACATATACATTTATTATTAATACTTAAAATGTATTATTACTTATTAATTCTTACGAATACTTATTAGCGTGTGCACTGCAAGGCGCTGACATACCCTGCTACTTGAATTAGACTACTGCTACAGAAGCTTTTTAAATTGTCATTTTACTCTGTTGTCATATTGTGTTTTTATAGAATACTTAGCTCAGCTGGTTATTTCATTCACAGAGGGTTACAAAAACTGTTTGTTTTAAAAAAAATAATTGTAGACAATATTTGCACTTGCTCCACTAGTATGCCTAGATTTGAATTGCAGACAGTGCCTAATTTCTCTGTAGTTATTGAACGGAAAGCTCGCCTCACTGCACGTGTTTCCCGAGCAAAGAACTACAATTCTCATGTGAATTGTAGTTCCTCCTGGTATTTCTTTTTCAACAAGCCGGTCTGTGGTGGCGTACCAGCGTATGCAGGTTACTTTGCCTTGGCAATTCTACATCTCCACCGGGTAAGGTCAACAGGTCTCTCTTCAGTTCATGGTATTATAACATTGAAATCTATTGAACCCTACTATTCAGGTTTAATACTGCAAAGTATAATTTCAATAACAGGACTAATGCTCTACGTTAGTGCCACACTACTGTTTCTTAGGGACCTACAGCAAGGCACCTTACCACTTTGTGCCTTGAATAAAATCAAGTCTCTTGAGATTTTTAACACCCAACCTAAGATCAATATAGATCTTAACGTTGGTTTTAAACTAACAATGGCTTTGGTTAATGCTAGATCTGCCATCAAGAATGCTATTGCTATACATGATATTATTTTTTCTACCGATTTGGACATCTTTTTTATAACTGTCCGGGTTCTTTTCTGCTAGTACTACCTCATTTCACCAACTACTTGATTAAGTGATTCAATAGAGAGAATGTAAAGGGGGCTTCACCAAATTATATAAAAACACTCCCGAACTACATAACTTTCACACTTTGATCTGGGATATTAACTTGCAGGTACTGGCTTGTACATGTTCAATCGCTCCAGTTGATTCATGTCATTTAATCTTGTGCTCTAGACCCCCTGGGTCAGCAAGGCCTTTCCTAGATGCACTGGATGCTTATCTCAGAACAGAATCACTGTGTCATTCTAAGATGGTTATCTTACGGGACTTAAACATCTGGTGTAATGATCCTGAGGAAGACAATTGGAAACATCTGAGATACACTCTTGAATCTAATTATGTTAATATTGTATCTACATTGCCAACACACAGAACTGGGCACTGTCTAGATCTCATACTATGAAGAGGTCTAGAGCTATTTGATGATGATAACATGCCAGTTAGCTGGTCAGACCACTTTATGGGGCATTTTGTTATGGCTTCAAACTAAATGTTAAGTAGACCAAAGCCATCTATGGACCCAGCAATGCATAGTCAAAAAAAGATTTGAACTGCATATCGGATGAAAATCTCTTCTGAATAATACAAGGTTGGCACAAACCAACATTACTTATGCAGCCTTATGCAAACAATTGATTTTATAGCTGCAGTTTAATTGTGATAAAACAGCTCTTTTAAAAAAAGTTTAAATCAGTGCCCAGGAAAAACAACCATTGGTATAACAGAAAATTGAAAATGCTCAAAAGACTATATCAGAAGGCTGAGAAGAAATGTATTAGGACCAGAAGGGATGTCGATCATGTCGGAGTCAAGCTTGCACTGAAAATATATAAAGAGGAGATACTACTAGCTAAGGCTCAAAGTCTTCAGAACGAGATTAACCTTGCAGATCACCAACCTAGGGCCCTATTTAAAGCCATCAGAAAGTTCTCTAGTCCTATCTGGACACAAGTTAGTTTACCAGCTTCTCAAAAGATGCCCAATGATTTCAACACATTTTATACTGAAAGAAATGACCTAATTAGAAGTAGTATTGACGCCCATATAATGACCACATGTACTGAGGCTGTTATGCAGAATACAGAATCTGATAACCAGGAGAGGGTTTCTATGTTTACCCTCTTCCCGGTCAAAGGGCCTAAGTGCATATGTATCATTTTCATTTTGTCACTGTGGGTACTTTAATCAGGGCTCACCAGACCTATTTGATTTGCCACGAGTCCACAATTAACAACCACACCACACAAAGTGCTTATAGGATGTGTGCACAGCTGTTTTCCTAGAACCAAAAGTGTTGTGCACTTTCTAAATACTTATGCATGTCTAATACCCTCTCCAACCAAAACAAATATTTAATTTAAAATAGCAATTTTTTTATAAAATAAAACTGTGGCTACTTTAGGCAGTCTTCGCTGTGTCTGGCAGTTGAGTTTGTCAATGGCTTTTTTTTCTTTTAAAAATGTGCTCATTTGCTACATTGTTTAAAGCAGCATTTTCATTTTTTTGGCCATTTCTTTTTGGCCGCATGTGTGCTTAGTCAGAGCTTAAAACATTTTTTAAAAGTGTAATTGCATATAATCACACAGCTTGTCACATTATTGTGGGTGCTGTGTCTGCATTGTATGTGGCGATTCACCTTAGCCCCAAGGCTTTCCTTTTACACAAAGATTGTCCCCGCTGCTGGAAACTTCGTAAACCAGCTTGACATTTAAAAAAGCTTATTTGCCTAAAAGCCCACGTGTCAAAGACCCTCTCCTCAAAAAAAACATAAGAAGCGGATTACAAAATGACCTTATCATGCCAGGATGATTCCTGAGTCAGTTTTTCCATTTCCAGGTGCACTTTAACTTACATATAAAAGTTCAGGCTGGCAGTAGCCGTGCCTGCCCGCAGCTAAAGAATACACACATTCTGTTTAAAATCTCTGTTTGCACCGGTAAATAAAAATACACAGGGGTTAGATTCAAGAACATACACTTTGAAAAGGGTTTTCACATCTTGTTTCAATATTTTGCACTTTCAAAACACAGCTACTTATTTACAAGCTTGCATTAAATACATAACATCAACTCACTTTTAAAAGTGTAATGCCTCTTTCGTCACCAGGCTTTTGATGTCCCTGGCTCCACAGATCGAGCAAATCTACCAAATTCCACAGCGCTGTTCTGGCAGGCTTCCAAAGCATGAGTTTTAAAGACATCCAAACTCCTCAGTAGAACACCCCCCCCACCCGGCCTATTTTGCGTGCAGGCTCAGGCCTTTGAAAACCCCTATTCACAGTGAGTTTACTATACAATGGGTCATTTGGATGCCCTTTAGACACAGCAGTCACATGACACTGAAGATTACACACACCTTGGGGCTATGCTTGCTTTACAATGAATGGAGCCATGCAAATACAGTTTAGTCATACCAGGCACGTGGTGGCGCGTGATTACAGTAACCTTGGGGCTTCATTGCAAGGTTGCATAATCTGATGTGGCTTCATATAATTTCTAATACATAGTGAAACCGAAATAGCTTAGTTAGAGCGCAGGGCCTTGTGTGTGTGTCGACATATGTGAATTCTCTGCCCTGCTGCTGCATTTTAATAGATAAAGGCAAGCTGCAGCTGTGTTTTGCACACCCGGCCAAATAATAGAATCCAGTGTCTAAGCATTGTGCATTTGTCTGTGTTTTTTTGTAGCCCTGGAATTAGCTTCACTTTTCATTTTTATTTACATTATAAACTATATGTTCACAACCCCTGTAACTCAGGTGTTTTTAAAAAAAAGCTAGCATAGTTTTTGGCATAATATGTTCAGAATGCCACCCAAAAATGGATATCACATTTTTTTTTATATCATTTATTTAATGTGTTTCAGTTTACAAGTAAACTTTTCACATTACATGAATATTAAAGACATTAAGTTATACATTTTTTAATATCAAATATTGCTGATGTCAGCCCTTTCTAGAAATCGATATCATGTTGATATCAAAATATTTTGATATCACATTTTTTTATTTTGATATAAAAAAGTGATGTGACAAACTGTTTGTATGTTGTTGGGATGTACTTCCAATGTCCCACACATGAGAAAAAATGTAAACTAAGAAAACCTATAAAACACAAGTCCGAAACCACACTCAAGGCCAGAGGCCCAGACTTCAGGTATAACACACTGATACTCCCGCCGTACCACTTTGATATAAGATAGCAACACATACAGATGTATATTTAGAATTTAGTTCATGAAGAATGACGATTAATGTGTGAGCACTCATTAGGATTAGACAAGTACACACACACACTCACAAGCAAGTGAGAAGACCCAAGACAAGGAGTATCCCAAGCAGCAACATAAACACTCATTAGAAGCATTACAAGGATGCAGATTCAAAACATAAACATAGCTAACAACATTTAGGTGTGTAACACATAGTAGACCTTAGAATAAAGGTAGTTGTTCACCATTTATTTTCAGTAGGCCTCAGAAATACATGGATTATTCCACACAGTAAAATGCACTTGGTTCCATCTCATACCGCAGAGAGACACAGACAAGGTCAGCAGCCCCGGACAGGATGTAAAGTCACACTGCAATTAATCAGAATTATGAGGTGAAGTTCATTCCCAGGCAAAGAATGGGAAAGCATGACATACATCATATATTGCAACTATGAGCATACACAGTGAGGGGAAGTTGTAAATACCACACAGGGATTGGTTAAGAACAGGAAGGTGCAGCAAGTTCCCACATGTCTAACAAATGAATCATTCAACCAACGTTCTTAGAAACTAACAAATACAAGGCCATAGTTTGGTGTGAACGAGGAAATGTGCAGAGACGTGCACAAGACATAGTCAATCAGGCAGAAGACTCACAATGTTCCGGTTGGAAAATATCAACCTAGAGGTACAAGCAAAGCACCAGGCAAAGTTAGCACCTTTACAAAGAAAACACATAGATAGGCAAACAATATTGTATAAACCAAGGTACATATTAAGTGATATATAAACTTAAAACATAGAGTGTCCTGGCACTTATTAAATCCCACCTTCATTTAAATATTCAGACCATGCCCACCCAACCATTCATTGAATACACTATTTAATTATGCTCATGCTCCTAGAGCAAGAGACCAAGAAGCTCAACCCATGCAGTAATATAGGCACATCAAAAGAAAGGGACCAAAGGGTAACATGTTTCCAAAGAGAAGTCATAATATTAATTATTCATTGAACAACAGTGAGAACGATAAGTCAATGTCAACCTTTTGAGTCTCATGGGGAAGGATGTGAAGTATTGTTTTTGTTACCACACTGTGCACATCAAGGTTATTTATCTATTATGATGGAAGCAACCCTCCCCAGGACATCCAGAGGGCCATAGCCAATCAGCAGTCAACATCTATATGAAACACATTTGAACTTGTTAACCGTCCAATCAAAATTTGTGTGAAACTAGATGATTCCACCATGAGATGTAAATTGTCCAACATCTTGAAATATTGTTTGAAATATTACTTCACTTCTCACTATACAAGCTGCCATGTAATGATGTAATGCTGAATGATTTGTGGGCTGTTCCCAACTGTGGTTGCATGTAATAAACGTTTGTTTTTCATTTTGTTGGCTCAGTGGAATACTTTTATAATATTGATTTTAGGACTTTTTCTATTTCAGAACGGCTTATTTAGTATGGTAGGCATGAAACTTGATAATAAAGTTTCTCAGAGGCCCTTGCTTTCTGCAGGACTGCAGCCTTTCTATCTAATGTCAAATCATCCCTGCAAACAACTGGAAAATAGCTTGTCCCATCCTTCCAGGTCTGATCCCATGGTTCCCTCAATAAGGGCTCATATTCACAGATTTTCTTGACTGTGGACATTTGCTGCATCTCCAGACTATTAAGTGGTGCTTATAAAGTCTTCCTATGTTTCCTTGTGCTTGGACCATCTAAATGTAAATACGTTTTCATTGATTTCAGTTAGCATAGTTGTCATCAATGCATTTTTTCTTTTCCTTCAGGTGGAGGAATTTTGATAACCTTTCCTGCTTCAGCAGAGGATTTCTCAGTTTGTGGAATCTCTCACTAAGATTGAGGTTAATGCTCTCTCTGTACGTGGCTTCTTCTTGAGACCTGTTTCCATTGGGTTTTCACTTGAAAGTCACCATAGATATCCCAGCTGTTATAGCATGACTGTGTCTTGCTGTTGCAACAGTGGCCTGGCTTGTAATGTGGGGTCTCAACTGGATTGACAGAGGAGCAACGCCGAATCAGCTTTCGGGATGGTCCAAGTTGGCTTCAATTCTAGGTGGTCCAGTATGTCTGCCTAGGATAATGGAGGGGGGGTGGAATTCAATTTATCTGTGCAGCTTCAGCTTCTGCTCCCTTCCTTTTCACTTCCACCTTGGCTCCAGGTATGCTTGGGACCATATCCAAAGTGTAGGGAAATCTATACCAAAGAAAAGGATGCAAAGAAAAACACCATATCTAAAAACAAACACATGAACTACATTCTGTGTAAAGTATTTGAAGAAGACACATATAAGAAACCATTGTGAAGTTGGCGGCCCGGCTACAACAAGAGTGTAATTGCCCACAGTAAATGACAAGGCCAAGAAACTATGTGCTTTCAGTTACATGAAAGAATACAGCAACCTTTTGTTAATTGGAGATTAGTTACTATTGGATTCTAAAAACAAAGCATGTTCTCAAACGCAATTTGGGCCTACTGTATGTGTATTTGTTTCTAACAAACAGCATTAAAAAATGAACCCTACAGATAACCACATTATAAGTCGTTGACAGGAGTTTGATTTCAGAAATATTATTATGTTGCCCTTTTTAAAGTGAAAATTGCAGTTGTGAAATGGGGAAAATAAATAAATGCAACATTGATGAATGAAGGCAGAAACACTGCCTGGACATCAAAAATGCATTCCTCCTCGAACAGCGGCAGTTCTGGGGGACAGATTACCCATGGTAAGAGAAAACTCAAGATTTGAAACTGAACTTTAAATCTTTATAGCACTGTCTGGATTTATCATGGCCCAAATGCTCGTTTTGTTCTGGGAATAGATCATGGGAGGAAATCAAATGCTGCACATTTACACACTTCATCCGTCATTGAGCATAGCAACAGTTCCCTAAATATAGAACAAATAGATTCTGAGCAGTGGTCTTCCCCTGACTTATTGACTTAAATAGCCAGATCCTTCCAAAAAGAAGCAATTGACACCCTCAGAGACATTAAAACTAACACAGGGGAAAGGCAGATGGTGGAATCACTCAAGGGGGCAGATCTATATAACCATGTTGCTCTGAGAAAAATAACTTTAGATAGTCTCCTGACACAGTCTCTCAGCGGTCATAAACGAGGCAACTCTGAGTTTTAAAAAATCAACATTATATGACACCAAATGTTCTGCTCACAGGCTAGTAGATGGAAGGCAATGCCATATTGTGATTTATACCATTAGATTTAGACAATACATGTACTATTCAAAATGTACATATGCAATCATATTTTTTTAATATAATTTCATAGAAATTCCATGCAAACATACTTTAAAATGTCAGGGTGAAACATTTGTGAATGTTAAACAATATGTTTTATACTATGTCAATTATGCAAATTATATTAACATATATCCTAGCATCCTTGTCAGCTAGGCTGATATTCTGAGAAGAGAATAAAAAGCAAACATGTGTCCTATCTTCATTGGATTCACCTGAGTGAGAGCATTCTGACAAACTAATTAGTAACATGATCACATGTGAGGAACATGATGTTTCTGAAAGTCACAATTGTTTAATGTAGAAATATAAATGATGACATCATATCAAAGGGAAGGCAAACTGGGTTTAGAGGTTACTCCCATTATATTGCCCTCTGCATTAAGATGCACAATGAGTATGAAGGGGTTGGTTTAGTGTGATGCCACTTTTGTCACAAACACTGACCAATTAGATTAGAGACATGATACACACCTCTAAAGGAAGAGCATTTTAATCTATATAAGTCCAAGCCCATAGAGTCTGGGTGATCCTGGCTCACTCACTGACTGGATCAGACTGACGGATAGAATGAAGTAGAGAAATGAGAACTGTCAGTGACAGAAAGGAGAATGGAATAGATGTATTTCCTTTGAATCCATTTTGCACTACAAAAGACCTAATACTGCCTGTTACTGATGGGGGAGTAAGTATGCCATTAACGTAATATAAGTGCTAATTGCCATTGCCTTTTAATAGATGTATTGTGTGTTATTTTTACAATTGATTTAATTATTTCTATGTACTTAATAAATAGACCTTCTATGCAATCCTGTGTGTTTCTTGTCTCTAAATGGGAGGAAGGGTTTAAACAATCAATGTTATTACACTGGCATATCCCAATTGCATAAAAATTACTTGGTTTAATAAATAAATATTGTGTGTGCCTGATTTAGAGTGGGAGAACAATTTCCCTAAACTAGATATCACTCTGGCAGGCTGCAATAAGACTTCAGACTGGCTCCTCTTGTTCTCAGCTCCAGATGTCTCTGTAGCAAGCCATTGCCCTGTATTGACCCTGGGAAATACTGCTTAATATAATATTTCTGCAAGAAGCTCCTCTTACCGACCCACAGATGAAAAAGTGACTTCCCTCGCCTTTGGCCTACTGTCTCGGATGTGATTGCCATTTTGCATGGTGCCCAGTAAGGCACTGAAAGTGATTCTTCAAGATATTACTGATTTACATTTTCCACCTCACATCCTAAAAGGAGGATCTGATCTCAGTCCACATCGTAACAGCAGAATTCCTTCCAATTCAAGAGAATCTGATTGGGTAGGGAAGTAAAGGGGTTTCCCAATATTCCTCAAAAAGGATAAGACAGCAGCCATCTTCTTCCGCGCCCAGCCAAATAAGCCTACTTGACACAAGAATGTTTTTTTTTCTGACATTCTACATTTCCTTTATTGCTTTTATTGCTATTGTATCAAACACTGTTCTTGTCTACTGTGCATTATTAGATGAAGGGGTGCTTTATTTAACACCTTTAATGTTCCAGTATGCATATTCATTTAATGCTTTACTGGTATTGTACCCAGTTTCTCTTTTCTTTAATTGACCAATCCAATATAATAAAGGTTTTGGGACACTCATATTTCTGTCACTATTTTTATGCTAATAATACCCGATGTATTGCAACTTTTATATAGCTTTCCAAAACACTGTCATTTTTTTCAAGCATAATGGGCCTCAATACGAGTCATGCCGGTATGTAAATACCGGCATCATTTAACGTTCCGTAGCATTCTGACCCGCAAACCCGGTATGAACGGCACCGTTATTTACGGTGCCGCTAATAGCAGCATAGGCGCGTACACGCGCCTCTTCAGGTAGTAAATACCGGCATGCCGGTAATAGGGGGTAATCACAACCCACGCAAACATGCAAATACCGGCATCGCGAACACGGTAACAACGGGCTGCATGATGCTGGAAAAACAGGCATCGCGGACCACCCGCAAACAGCAACCAAGATACAAGGCAGCTGCCACCGGTGCACACAATCCCCACAGGTGGAGTCAAAGGAGGCTGCGCCAGTATGAACTGAGCACACCCACACACCACAACCCCCCCCACCCCCCAGGTGTAGGCAATGCAGAGTGGGCCAGTACAAAAGGAGCACACCCAAACACCACAACCCCCCCACCAGGTGTAGGCAATGCAGAGTGGGCCAGTACAAAAGGAGCACACCCACACACCACACCCCTTCCTACACCAAAATGCTACCACTAGCATTTGCAATCATGGCGCAGGAGGACATGCCTATACTGCTACAACTACAGCAACAACAACAACAACAACAACAACAACAACAGCTGCAAGAACAGGCAGCACAGAGGAGACGCAGGAGGAGAAGGAGGGTGAGACAGGCCCAGCAATTACCACCAGCGCAGCCACCAGCGCCTCGTAGGCAGCCACCAATCCCTCGCACCAGACCCAGCCCATTCAACCTAACCCCTGAGCAGATCCACACCCTGTACCGGTTGGACCGTGATACCATCACCACCATAGTGGACATGATACAGAACGACATTGCCAGCCACATACAAATACGCACTGCCATCCCCCCACTACTGAAGGTGGTATCTGTGCTACACTTCCTGGCCACAGGCACCTACCAACACACAGTGGGCCAGCTGCATGGCATTTCACAACCACTATTCCCATGCATGCTGAACCAAGTGCTGGATGCCCTCCTGAAGCACGCAAGCACCCACATATCCCTACCACGGACTGCCCAGGAGATTCCTGAAACCAAAGTAGGCTTCCATGCACTGGCAGGCATGCCCAATTGTGTCGGTGCCATCGACTGCACCCATGTGGAATTGGTAGTCCCCCATGCCACAGAGGCGGTGTACCGCAATCGCAAGCAATACCACTCCATCAAAGTGCAAATGGTATGTGACTCCAGCAAGATCATCACTTATTGCTGCAACAGATTTCCTGGATCCACACATGATGCCATGGTACTGCGCAACTCCACGCTACCCCGTCACATGGAGCGACATGCTGGTCCACGTGCCTGGCTGCTCGGTGAGTTGCACAACAGGCCCATGGCCATGCTGTGGGGTACTCATGTGTGCGGATGCAGAAGGGGGGGGGGTAGTCCACCTGGGTGGGAAAGGGGGGGATAGTACACCTGGGTGGCAATAGCCAGTGAGTGTAGAATGAATGCAGAGCTAAACAATCCTCACCTGACACAGCCAAACTGAAAATGACACATCACTGGGCCACATATCACAAATGATGCAAATGGATGACAACAAGTAAGAGGCACAACCAGGCCACCATGGTGATGGCAAGCAATGCATGACTGAATAGGATGGCAACTGTGCCAATGCGGCCAGTGTGACCATGCATAGCAAACAGTATACTGCATGATTTGAAGGCTAAACATTGTCGCACTGCCACAGCACATCTGCCTCAGCATGCATGCTTACACCCTGCATCATCTATTCAACCCCATCCAGTGTTCCACACCTCTTTACAGTATACATTTTGTATATAGGTGACTATTTGGTACACGTACAGGGACATGTGCATGCTCACACCTAATAGCTGCTGCCATGACCGTGCTCCCTGAAGGTGTCAGTTCAGAGTGACACACACCTATTTGTATCTGCTTGCAGGTGATGGAGGATATCCCTTGAGGCCGTGGCTACTTACCCCTGTGAGGAACCCGCAGAACAGCCATGAAGAGGAGTACAATCGTGTGCACACTCGAACCCGTGTTGTGATTGAGCAGACCTTTGGCCTGTTGAAGGCGCGGTCCGCTGCCTAAGCAGGTCTGGTGGGGCACTCCTGTATAGGCCTGAGAAGGTGGCAAAGATCACCATGGCCTGTTTCATGCTGCACAACATGTGCGTCCGAAGGAATGTACCACTGCCACCTGACATTGACATGCATGGCCCGGGTGAGGATGAAGTGGATGGAGATGGAGGCGAAGGAGCCCCCCTGCCAGTACGTGATGCACGGGACGGCCATGCTGTACGCCAAGCACTAATTGACGAATACTTTTAAGACACAGGGACCATGAATGACTTTTGTCAGTCAGACACTGGGCAAATGTGAACATGCACAAAGGGAATGTTGTAGTTTGGACACAGAACACCGTAACACATTAAATGGATGCACACCAAAAATTACAATGTCCAGCCAGGGATTGTTCTCCAGAAAACTTGTGTATTATATGAAAGTGCAAAACTGTGCCCACTCCCCTCTCCCACAATCCCAAAACAAACTCCCTCACCCACCCCACATATCCCAAATGTCCCCACGTGCGCAACAAACAGTGTTGCCTTCACCAATGTTACTCCTCCCATTTTTTCCAATTTTCAGAAAGTCACTTTTTGGCGACTTTAGGGTCTGGGGGTTCCATGGCCATGCGCCGTGCGCTCCTGCGTGTTAAGGGCACAGGGCTAGATTGAACAGAGGTGGAAGGTGTTGACGTGGTGGATGTGTCAATTGTCAATCCCCTTGCAGACCCATAGTGTGGCTGCTGCACTTGCCTGATGTTGGCTAGTAGGGCCTCGGTCAGTGACCCCATGCACTGCCTGAATGCAGATGTGGACGCCTCCACGGCAGCTGTATTTGCAGCAATGACCGTGGCTATGGCCTTCATGGCCTCATTACCGGCAACGACCTGTTGCCGCATAATCTGCAGCATCTCGTCTTGGCGGGCCTCCACCCTTGCAAGACGGACCTCAAAGGTGGTTTCTGTCGCAGGTGTACCGGTGGCTGGTGGGGTTGTGGAAGGCAGGGTGGTGAAAGGCAGGGTGGTGGAAGGCAGGGTGGTGGAAGGCTGGGTGGTGGAAGGCAGGGTGGTGGAAGGCTGGGTGGTGGAAGGCAGGGTGGTGGAAGGCTGGGTGGTGGCAGGCACCTGCGTGGGGCCCTCGTCCTGGGCACTGTCGTCCACGAAAATGCCGATGTCTGAATCTCCTAGGTCAGAGTCATGGAGACATGGGTCATCCAGGCTCTCTGTCTCCACAGGGGGCTACGGGGTGCCAATGGGTGTTGGGCTGGGCAATCCCAAAGATTCTTCGGCCTCTTCGACCACCTCTGTGGACATGACGTCCGTGGTGGCCGGTGGTACAGCTGGCACTATCGCAGCCGGTGCACCCTGCAGAGATGAGGCCTTGTGTGGCACACTGGGAGTGGTCGCAGGCACATTTTCAGAGTTGGGGGTTGCAGTGGCCCTGGTCCCCTTGCATGCACTGGATGTGTTTGACCCCCTGTCCTGGGTTCCACCTTCCTCATCGGTGCCTGGGGGATATAAGAGATGCAGGTCATCAGTGAGATTGCCAAATGGCAGCTGTGATTTGTTGCAGTGTAATATCTTTATACATTCAGGCATGAGTTGTGTGGCATTTGGTGTACTGAGGGGACATGTTGGCAATGATTGCATGGCTGGTGGCAATGGATTGTCTAGGTGGGGGGGGGACATGGGCATGGATGGGTCATGTTGCACCTCTGTTGGGTTTACATATTTCACGCAGCATGCATGTGGTGCAGGGGGTGGCAATCAGTATTCTGTTGGTGAGATGATGTTGCCTTGGGTAAAGGAATTGCCTTGCCTAATCGGACTCCCACCTCACTTGTGTCACATCATGTTTTGTTATTGGTGGATGTGATGGTTCACTCACCTTCCTCTGTTGTGGTAGCTGCCCTGAACTCCTGCTCTCCGATCCCCTCTATGGATTCTGGATCGATGAATCCACTTGCAATCTCCTCCCATGTGGTGAGCTTAACAGGGGAGTGTGTGCCACCGCCTGTCGCCATTGCGGCCCTCCGGTTCTCTGCAAGGATCTTCCGGACAGAGAGGCAGAGGTCGTCCCAGCGCTTTCTGCAATCCCGGACACTCCTTGGGGTGCACCCCACTGCTGTTACCCTCTGCGCAACCTCCTGCCACACCTGTTTTTTACGCGTTTGGGCCGCATGCTTCAGGTCCGTGCTTCGGATTATGTCAGCATGTTGTTGTAGGGTGTCCGCTAGCATTGTCAATTCTGCATCTGAAAAGTGCTGCTTCCTCTTCCTTTGTGAGCTTTTCCCAGTGGCCTTTGACATCCTGGTTGTGTTTTGGCACTCAACAACACGGGTGTAGTGGTAGTAATTGAGGATGGCAATGGATTGTGTTTTTAAAGATGGCCGCCGGCCCATTTCCCGTTCCTGCGCGATGACGTAATTTCCGGGTCCGTTTTTTGCGAACACGGTAATAACATGACGGTATTACCGTGCCGGTATTTACGGGTTAGTGTGAGGCGGTAGCGCAATGGGCGGGCCCCTCGATGCCGGTATAGGGGGCTTGGAGGCCCTTTACTGGCATGGCGGTATTGCCACTACCGGCATGGGGGAACACATGTGCTCGCGCACTCGTGATGACCCGCAATTAGCGGGTTCATACGTGCACAGACACGCTCATTCCGGCATGCCGGTAATGAACCCGGTTTTACCGGGCAACTCGTAATGAGGCCCTGTCTTTTATAATAACTGTAAAGTCCATCCTATGCACCCATAACTATTAACACTGTATGCACATTGTTGTATTTTCTATCTTTTGATTTAACAATTAAATGAAATAAACATATGTCAAAAGTCTTTTTTTATGAACAAATGAGGGATGCACAAGAAATGTTCAAGAAATAGCACGGTATCAATCAAAAGTGTGCATCAATGTACCAAACAATACTCAAAGTATTAGGAAAGGCTGAAGAAGAACAGTGATGCTATTATTCTGAAGAAAGAGAAACTGTGCTTCATTATGACTCTGGCTGGAAAAAGGAAAATCCCCATTCCCATCGAGTCCCATTGGACACAATGGGAATGGGGAGGACGGATGCACTGGCACTGTGTGTAACAGTGCCGGTGCATCCGTCCAGGTCTGCGAGTGGGTGAAGTTCCGTCTGCCAAGTCAGATCTGGCAGGTGGAAAGGCACTCGCTCACAGAACTCGTAGTTTGCCGGTACGGAAACAACGGTCCCGGCAAGCTTACCATAATGAGACTCATAATGAGACCCACTGTCTCTTTTACAAAAAGCGACCAATCCCTGAGACTCTTAATGAGCAGAGTGGATTCAAAGAGTAACACTTGTACGAGGAAAAAAAGGAGACAGAAAGCGAAAGAGGAAGCTGTCTCCTGGTGGTGCAGGTGAGTGGATCCGTGCCCTGAGCCCCCTGGGTCTCATGTTTTGCCCATTTGTCTCTCTGTTTAGGCCCCCTGCCCATGCGTGCACCCTGTTTCCTTGGCTTCCCCTGGATTCCTGCTCCCGCCTCCTGGCCCGGCCCCTCCCTTGATAGGCTGGTTATCATCTGATGTGCAGGCTTAGTCTACAGCATCCACACCTGCATGCCACTTTTGGTCCTGGCACTGCAGCTGAGAGGATCTGTGCCTCATGTTTTACCCATTTGTCGCTGTTTAGGCCCCCCTGCACCTGTGTGCATCTGTTTCCTCGGTTTCCACTTGATTCCTGCTCCCACCTCCCGGCCCACCCCCCTCCCGTGATAGGCTAGTTACCATCTGATTTTCAGGCCTAGTTTACGGCATCCACACCTGCAAGCCACATTTGGTCCCGGCGCTGTAGGTGAGTGGATCCGTGCCCTGAGCCCCTTGGGACTCATGTTTTGACCATTTGTCTCTTTGTTTAGGCCCATCTGCCCCTATGTGCACCCTGTTTCCTCAGCTTCCTCTCGATTCCTGCGCCCGCCTACCGCCCCGCCCCCCTTACCTGATAGGCTAGTTACCACTGATTTGCAGGCCTACTCTACGCCATCCACACCTGTGCACCGGGTTTGGGCCCAGCACTGCAGGTGAGTGGATCCATGCCCTGAGCCCACTTGGCCACATGTTTTGCCAATTTGTCTCTCTGTTTAGGCCCTCCTTCCCCTACATGCAGCCTGTTTCCTCGGCTTCGCCTCAATATTTCTGCTCCTGCCTCCTGAACTGCCCCCCTCCCCTGAGGTATCCACACCCGCAAGCCACTTTTGTTCCCGGCGCTGCAGGTGAGTGGATCTGTGCCCTGAGCCCCCTGGGCCTCATGTTTTGCCCATTTGTCTCTCTGTTTAGGTCCCCCTGGCCCTGCGTGAACCCTGTTTCCTCGGCTTCCACTAGATTCCTGCTCCCGCCTCACCACGCTCCAACCCTCCCCCGATAGGTAAGTTACCATCTGATTTGCAGGCCTGTTCCACGGCATACATACGCTCAAGCCACTTTTGTTCCTGGCGCTGCAGGTGAGTGGATTTGTGCCCTGAGCCCCCTGGGCCTCATGTTTTGCCCATTTTTCTCTCTGTTTAGGCCCCCCTGCGTGCACCCTGTTTCCTCGGTTTCCCCTTGATTCCTGCTCCCACCTCCTGACCCGCCCACCTCCCGTGATTGACCATGCCCTGCGCCCCTGGGCCACATGTTTTGCCCATCTTATTTGCCATCTTATTTGCAGGTCTAGTCTATGGCATCCAATACTGCAAGCCACTTTTGGTCCTGGCGCTGTAGGTGAGCGGATCCGTGCCCTGAGCCCCTTGGGCCTCATGTTTTGCCCATTTGTCTCTCTGTTTAGGCCCCCTGCTCCTCCTTGCATCCTGTTTCGTCGGCTTCCCCTTGATTCCTGCTCCCACCTCCCAGCCCGCCCCACACCCCTTATAGGCTAGTTACCATCTGATTTGCAGACATAGACCATGCCATCCACACCTGCAAGCCACTTTTGTCCCGGTGCTGTAGGTGAGTGGATCCGTGCCCTGAGCCCCATGTCCTCATGTTTTGCCAAATTGTCTCTCTGTTTAGGTCCCCTGCCCCTGCGTGCACCCTGTTTCCTCAGCTTCCCCTAGATTCCTGCTCACCTATCCCTGCCCGCCCCCTCTCCCCTGATAGGCTTGTTACCATCTGATTTGCAGGCCTAGTCCACAGCATCCACACCTGCAAGCCACTTTTGGTCCCGGCAATGCAGCTGAGTGGATCCATGCCCTGCGCCCCTGGGCCACATGTTTTGCCCATTTGTCTCTCTCTCTGTTTAGGCCCCCCTGCGCGAACCTGTTTCTCAGTTTCCCCTTGTTCCTGCTCCGACCTTCCAGCCCGCCCCCCTCCTAGATCGGCTAGTTACCATCATATTTGCAGGTCTAGTCTACGGCAAGCACACCTGCAAGCCACTTTTGGTCCCGGCGCTGTAGGTGAGCGTATCCATGCCTGAGCCCCCTGTGCCTCATATTTTACCCATGTGTCTCTCTGTTTACGCCCTCTTGCCCCAGTGTGCTCCCTGTTTCCTCAGCTTCCCCTCGATTCCTGCTCCAGCCTCCCTACCCGCCCCTCTCCCCTGATAAGCTAGTTAACATCTGATTTTCAGGCCTAGTCTACGGCATCCACACCTGCATGCCACGTTGGGTCACAGCACTGCAGGTGAGTGGATCCGTGCCCTGGCCCCCTGGGCCTCATGTTTTGCCCAGTTGTCTCTATGTTTAGGCCCCCCTTTACCTGCATGCACCCTGTTTCCTTGGCTTCCCCTAGATTCCAGATCCCACCTCCCCACCTGCCCCCCCACTGAGAAAGGCTAGTTACAATCTGATTTGCAGACCTAGTCTCCGGCATCCACACCTGCAAGCCATTTTTGGTCCCAGCGCTGCAGGTGAGTGGATCCGTGCCCTGAGCCCCCTGGGCCTCATGTTTTGCCAATTTGTCTCTCTGTTTCGGCCCCCTGTGTGCACTCTGTTTCTTTGGCTTCCCCTTGATTCCTGCTCCCGTCTCCCTCCCCGCCCCTTCTTATCTGATAACTAGTTACCATCTGATTTGCAGGCCTAGTCTACTGCATACACACCTGCGTGCCACGTTTGGGCCCAGCGCTGCAGGTGAGTGGATCTATGCCCCGAGCCCCCTGGGCCTCATGTTTTGCCCATTTGTCTCTCTGTTTAGGCCCCACTGCGTGTGCCATGTTTCCTTGGCTTCCCCTCGATTCCGGCTCCCGTCTCCCTCCCCTCCCCTTCTTATCTGATAAGCTAGTTACCATCTGATTTGCAGGCCTAGTCTACAGCATCCACACCTGCATGCCACGTTTGGGCCCAGCGCTGCAGGTGAGTGGATCCGTGCCCTGAGCCCCCGGACCTCATGTTTTGCCAATTTGTCTCTCTGTTTCGGCCCTCTGCCCCTGCGTGCACCCTGTTTCCTTGGCTTCCCATCGATTCCTGCTCCCGTCTCCCTCCCCGCCCCTTCTTATCTGATAGGCTAGTTACCATATGATTTGCAGGCCTAGTCCACAGCATCTACACCTGCAAGCCACTTTTGGTCCCAGCGCTGCAGCTGAGTGGATCCATTCCCTGAGCCCCTGGGCCACATGTTTTGCCCATTTGTCTCTCTGTTTAGGACCCCCTACCACTGCGTGCACCCTGTTTCCTCAGTTTCCCCTTGATTCCTGCTCCCACATCCCATCCCGCCCCCTCCCGTGCTCGTCTATTTATCATATGATTTGCAGGTCTAGTATACAGCATCCATACCTGCAAGCCACTTTTGGTCCCGGCGCTGTAGGTGAGTGTATCCGTGCCCTGAGCCCCTTGGGCCTCATGTTTTGCCCATTTGTCTCTCTGTTTAGGCCCCCTGCCCCTGCTTGCATCCTGTTTCCTGGCTTCCACTTGATTCCTGCTCCCACCCCCCGGCCAGCCCCACAGCCCTTATAGGCTAGTTACCATCTGATTTGCAGGCCTAGTCCAGGGCATCCACACCTGCAAGCCACTTTTGGTCCCGGTGCTGCAGGTGAGTGGATCCGTGCCCTGAACACCCTGGGACTCAAGTTTTACCCATTTGTCTCTCTGTTTACGCCCCCTTAACCCTGTGTGCACCCTGTTTCCTCAGCTTCCCCTATATTCCTGCTCCGGCCTCCCTAACCACCCCCCCTCCCCTGATAGGCTAGTTACCATCTCATTTGCAGGCCTAGTCTACGGCATCCACACCTGCATGCTACATTTGGTCACAGCGCTGCAGGTGAGTGGATACATGCCATGAGCCCCTTGGGCCTCATGTTTTGCCAATTTGTCTCTCTGTTTAGGCCCCCAGCCCCGGCGTGCACCGTGTCTCCCCAGCTTCCCCTCAATTCCTGCTCCCGCCTCCCACCCCACTCCCCTTACCTGATAGGCTAGTTACCACCGGAATTGCATGATTTGCAGGCCTAGTCAACGGCACCCACACCTGCGCACCGCGTTTGGGCCCAGCGCTTCATGTGAGTGGATCCGTGCTCTGAGCCCCTTGACCACATGTTTTGCCAATGTGATTCTCTGTTTAGGTTCCCCTGTCCCTGCATGCACCCTGTTTCCTCAGCTTCCCCTCGATTACTGCTTCTGTGTCCTGAACCACCCCCCTCCCCTGATAGGCTAGTTATCATCTGATTTGCAAGCCTAGTCTACAGCATCCACACCTGCAAGCCACTTTTGGTCCTGGCTCTGCAGGTGTGTGGATCTGTGCCCTGAGCCCCCTGGGCCTCATGTTTTTCCCATGTGTCTCTCTGTTTAGGTCCCCTGCCCCTGCATACACCCTGTTTCCTCTGCTTCCCCTCGATTCCTGCTCACGCCTCCCAGCTCGCCCCGTTCCCCTGATAGGCTAGTTACCATCTGGTTTGCAAGCCTAGTCTACAGCATCCACACCTGCAAGCCACTTTTGGTCCTGGCTCTGCAGGTGTGTGGATCTGTGCCCTGAGCCCCCTGGGCCTCATGTTTTTCCCATGTGTCTCTCTGTTTAGGTCCCCTGTTCCTGCATGCACCCTGTTTCCTCTGTTTCCCCTTGATTCCTGCTCCTGCCTCCCCGCTCGCCCCCTTCCCCTGATAGGCTAGTTACCATCTGATTTGCAGGTCTAGTCCACAGCATCCACACCTGCAAGCCACATTTGGTCCCGGCGCTGCAGCTGAGTGGATCCATGCCCTGAGCCCCTGGGCCTCATGTTTTGTCTGTTTGTTCTCTGTTTAGGCCCCCCTGCTCCTGCGTGCACCCTGTTTCCTCTGTTTCCCCTTGATTCCTGCTCCCACCTCCCGGCCCGCCCCCCTCCCTTGATCGGCTAGTTACCATCTGATTTGCAGGTCTAGTCTACGGCATCCACACATACAAGCCAGTTTTGGTCCCGGCGCTACAGGTGAGTGGATTCGTGCCCTGAGCCTCCTGGGCCTCATGTTTTACCCATTTGTCTATCTGTTTAGGCCCCCCTGCCCCTGAATGCACCCTATTTCCTCTGCTTCCTCTCGATTCCTGCTCCCGCCTCCCAGTTCACTTCCTTCCCCTGATGGGCTAGTTACCATATGATTTGCAGGCCTAGTCTATAGCATCCACACCTGCAAGCCACTTTTGGTCCCAATGCTGCAGGTGAGTGGATGCATGCCCCTAGCCCCCTGGGCCTCATGTTTTACCCATTTGTCTCTCTGTTTACGCCCGCTTGCCCCTGTGTGCACCCTGTTTTCTCAACTTCCCCTCAATTCCTGCTCCCGCCTCCCTCCTTGCCCCCCTCCCCTGATAGGCTAGTTACCATCTTATTTGCAGTCCTAATCTACGGCATCCACACCTGCATGCAACGTTTGGTCACAGCGATGCAGGTGAGTGGATCCGTGCCCTGAGCCCCCTGGGCCTCATGTTTTGACCATTTGTCTCTCTGTTTAGGCCCCCCTGCCCCTGCATGCACCCTGTTTCCTTGGCTTCCCCTAGATTCCTGTTCCCACCTCCCCGCCTGCCCCCCCCGATAGGCTAGTTACAATCTGATTTGCAGGCCTAGTCTACGGTATCCACACCTGCAAGCCATTTTTGGTCCGGCCACTGCAGGTGAGTGGATCTGTGCCCTGAGCCCCATGGGCCTCATGTTTTACCAATTTGTCTCTCTGTTTAGGGCCCCTGCCCCTGCGTGCACCCTGTTTCCTCAGCTTCCCCTTGATTCCTGCTCCCGCCTCCTGTCTCGGCCCCCCGAAAGGTAAGTTACCATCTGATTTGCAGGCCTAGTCCACGGCATCCACACGTGCAAGCCATCTCTGGTCCCAGCGCTGCCGGTGAGTGGATCTATGCCCCGAGCCCCCTGGGCCTCATGTTTTGCCCATTTGTCTCTCTGTTTAGGCCCCACTGCGTGTGCCATGTTTCCTTGGCTTCCCCTCGATTCCGTCTCCCGTCTCCCTCCCCTCCCCTTCTTATCTGATAAGCTAGTTACCATCTGATTTGCAGGCCTAGTCTACAGCATCCACACCTGCATGCCACGTTTGGGCCCAGCGCTGCAGGTGAGTGGATCCGTGCCCTGAGCCCCCGGACCTCATGTTTTGCCAATTTGTCTCTCTGTTTCGGCCCTCTGCCCCTGCGTGCACCCTGTTTCCTTGGCTTCCCATCGATTCCTGCTCCCGTCTCCCTCCCCGCCCCTTCTTATCTGATAGGCTAGTTACCATATGATTTGCAGGCCTAGTCCACAGCATCTACACCTGCAAGCCACTTTTGGTCCCAGCGCTGCAGCTGAGTGGATCCATTCCCTGAGCCCCTGGGCCACATGTTTTGCCCATTTGTCTCTCTGTTTAGGACCCCCTACCACTGCGTGCACCCTGTTTCCTCAGTTTCCCCTTGATTCCTGCTCCCACATCCCATCCCGCCCCCTCCCGTGCTCGTCTATTTATCATATGATTTGCAGGTCTAGTATACAGCATCCATACCTGCAAGCCACTTTTGGTCCCGGCGCTGTAGGTGAGTGTATCCGTGCCCTGAGCCCCTTGGGCCTCATGTTTTGCCCATTTGTCTCTCTGTTTAGGCCCCCTGCCCCTGCTTGCATCCTGTTTCCTGGCTTCCACTTGATTCCTGCTCCCACCCCCCGGCCAGCCCCACAGCCCTTATAGGCTAGTTACCATCTGATTTGCAGGCCTAGTCCAGGGCATCCACACCTGCAAGCCACTTTTGGTCCCGGTGCTGCAGGTGAGTGGATCCGTGCCCTGAACACCCTGGGACTCAAGTTTTACCCATTTGTCTCTCTGTTTACGCCCCCTTAACCCTGTGTGCACCCTGTTTCCTCAGCTTCCCCTATATTCCTGCTCCGGCCTCCCTAACCACCCCCCCTCCCCTGATAGGCTAGTTACCATCTCATTTGCAGGCCTAGTCTACGGCATCCACACCTGCATGCTACATTTGGTCACAGCGCTGCAGGTGAGTGGATACATGCCATGAGCCCCTTGGGCCTCATGTTTTGCCAATTTGTCTCTCTGTTTAGGCCCCCAGCCCCGGCGTGCACCGTGTCTCCCCAGCTTCCCCTCAATTCCTGCTCCCGCCTCCCACCCCACTCCCCTTACCTGATAGGCTAGTTACCACCGGAATTGCATGATTTGCAGGCCTAGTCAACGGCACCCACACCTGCGCACCGCGTTTGGGCCCAGCGCTTCATGTGAGTGGATCCGTGCTCTGAGCCCCTTGACCACATGTTTTGCCAATGTGATTCTCTGTTTAGGTTCCCCTGTCCCTGCATGCACCCTGTTTCCTCAGCTTCCCCTCGATTACTGCTTCTGTGTCCTGAACCACCCCCCTCCCCTGATAGGCTAGTTATCATCTGATTTGCAAGCCTAGTCTACAGCATCCACACCTGCAAGCCACTTTTGGTCCTGGCTCTGCAGGTGTGTGGATCTGTGCCCTGAGCCCCCTGGGCCTCATGTTTTTCCCATGTGTCTCTCTGTTTAGGTCCCCTGCCCCTGCATACACCCTGTTTCCTCTGCTTCCCCTCGATTCCTGCTCACGCCTCCCAGCTCGCCCCGTTCCCCTGATAGGCTAGTTACCATCTGGTTTGCAAGCCTAGTCTACAGCATCCACACCTGCAAGCCACTTTTGGTCCTGGCTCTGCAGGTGTGTGGATCTGTGCCCTGAGCCCCCTGGGCCTCATGTTTTTCCCATGTGTCTCTCTGTTTAGGTCCCCTGTTCCTGCATGCACCCTGTTTCCTCTGTTTCCCCTTGATTCCTGCTCCTGCCTCCCCGCTCGCCCCCTTCCCCTGATAGGCTAGTTACCATCTGATTTGCAGGTCTAGTCCACAGCATCCACACCTGCAAGCCACATTTGGTCCCGGCGCTGCAGCTGAGTGGATCCATGCCCTGAGCCCCTGGGCCTCATGTTTTGTCTGTTTGTTCTCTGTTTAGGCCCCCCTGCTCCTGCGTGCACCCTGTTTCCTCTGTTTCCCCTTGATTCCTGCTCCCACCTCCCGGCCCGCCCCCCTCCCTTGATCGGCTAGTTACCATCTGATTTGCAGGTCTAGTCTACGGCATCCACACATACAAGCCAGTTTTGGTCCCGGCGCTACAGGTGAGTGGATTCGTGCCCTGAGCCTCCTGGGCCTCATGTTTTACCCATTTGTCTATCTGTTTAGGCCCCCCTGCCCCTGAATGCACCCTATTTCCTCTGCTTCCTCTCGATTCCTGCTCCCGCCTCCCAGTTCACTTCCTTCCCCTGATGGGCTAGTTACCATATGATTTGCAGGCCTAGTCTATAGCATCCACACCTGCAAGCCACTTTTGGTCCCAATGCTGCAGGTGAGTGGATGCATGCCCCTAGCCCCCTGGGCCTCATGTTTTACCCATTTGTCTCTCTGTTTACGCCCGCTTGCCCCTGTGTGCACCCTGTTTTCTCAACTTCCCCTCAATTCCTGCTCCCGCCTCCCTCCTTGCCCCCCTCCCCTGATAGGCTAGTTACCATCTTATTTGCAGTCCTAATCTACGGCATCCACACCTGCATGCAACGTTTGGTCACAGCGATGCAGGTGAGTGGATCCGTGCCCTGAGCCCCCTGGGCCTCATGTTTTGACCATTTGTCTCTCTGTTTAGGCCCCCCTGCCCCTGCATGCACCCTGTTTCCTTGGCTTCCCCTAGATTCCTGTTCCCACCTCCCCGCCTGCCCCCCCCGATAGGCTAGTTACAATCTGATTTGCAGGCCTAGTCTACGGTATCCACACCTGCAAGCCATTTTTGGTCCGGCCACTCATGTTTTGCCCATTTATTTCTCTGGTTTGGCCCCGCTGCCCCTGGGTGCACCCTGTTTCCTCAGCTTCCCCTCGATTCCTGCTTCCACCTCCCAGCCCGCCCTCCTCCCCTGATAAGCTAGTTACCATCTGATTTGCGGGCCTAGTCCACGGCATCCACACCTGAAAGCCACATTTGGCGCTACAGGTGATTGGATCCGTGCCCTGAGCCCCCTGGGCCTCATGTTTTGCCCATTTGTCTCTCTGTTTAGGAACCCATGCCCCTATGTGCTCCCTGTTTCCTTGGCTTCCCCTCGATTCCTGCTCCCGCATCCCGGCCCACCCCCCTCCCCTGATGGGCCAAATCCAAGTCATAACTGTCCTTCCCAGGGCAGCCCTCTGCCCGTGCAGCCCCGGCAGCTAAGGGCCCCAAGGCAAATGGCGGCTCCAAAAGAGGCGGTTCAGGTTGTGTCTACAGGTGTCAGCAGAGAAAGCCAGTGAAGCCGGCCTTCAACCGACAGCAACAAAAAGTAAGTGTGGCAAAGTTGGCTAGTAGAGCAATCACTCTACTCTAGAAAGCCCTGACACTCTACATAACCTTACCAAATATAGACTGCCAGGCCAACAACACTTACAAAACCCAAAATAGAATTGTGACCATCAACATACATCTGTTTGAGACATGGGGCCTCATTATAAATTCGCTGGCCTGGTAGTAATGGCGCCGGTAAGCTACTGGTGCTGTTACAACCGGACCGGCAAACTACGAGTTGTGCTTTGCGGTGACTTTCTGCCCGGCAGGTCTGACCTGGCGAGCAGAGTGGCACCCGCGAGCACAACTCGTTGGATGCACCGGCCCCTTTTGTGAATGGTGCCGGTGCATCCGACCTCTCCATTCACATTGAGCCTTATGCACCCATCAATGGGGAGAAACCGGTTCCGCCAGGTTCAGAATGGCCCTGTACGTCCCCATTGCCTGGTGTCAGTAATTTCACGAGTTTAGCAGCAGCTGTGCCGGTTTTACCGGCACGGCTACTGCCAAACTCGTAATGAGGCCCAGGATTGTATCTGTGCCTTGCGTCACATCTAGACATATTTGTGCATGTTAGCAAGTTCCACATTCACATAGAATTTCGAGCTTTACTAGGAGCCATATTAGACAGAATTGTGAACATTAGCCTGCGTCACATTTAGATAGGATTGTAAAATGATAGCATGTGCCACACTTAGACAGAATTTGTGAACATTAGCCTGCATCGCATCTAGAAAGGACTGTAAATGATAGCATCTGCCACACTTAGACAGAATTTGTGAACATTAGCCTGCATCACGTCTAGATAGGATTGTAAATGATAGCATGTGCCACACTTAGCTGGAACCATGATTGTTAGATTGAAGATTAGGGCACCTGGCAGAGCCCTGAAAAACCCAGGTGGGTATACTTAAATTAACAAAAACTTCAGGGTGATAGGTCACATAGTTCCAACATTATAGCAAATATAACAGTCACTTCTGCATTATTCTTCACAAAATGTATTTAATGACATCTGGATAATGTTGGTGGGGATAGAGCACCCAGAGATGTTTAGAAAAAACAATACATATAGGTATGATCCAGTAAGACAGGCTGGATCTCAATGCAATAACAACAACAGATAACTGCTACTATTGGTTGATCATTACAATTGTGCAGTCACAAGAATAAACATGAACCCACATCAATGGACATATATACAAAAAGCACATTAACAATGCTTCAAATGTGCACTGTTCAAATGGTGATATCGTCGACACAAAGGTGTTTCGGCCTCGAGGAGCTGTATAGTGCAGCTTTATGAGAAGGGCTTCATCAGGACGTGCGATGGAATGGATGGTAGTCCCAGGGCCTCTATGTGCTTCTGGAGAGATTTTGGAGTGATTTCTGGAGTGATTTTCTTTCTGGCGTCTGGCAATGGGGACTTAACGGGGCATTACAGCCCTGGCGGTCCCGGTAATTCCTCATTGCTGGGCCCCGGAAAATATTACTCTCCATTCCCATTGAGTCCCACTGGACTCAATGGGAATGAGGAGGACAGATGCAACGGCACCATTCATGAATTGTGCCGTTGCATCCGTCAAAGTCTGCGAGCGGGTGCCATAGCGGGTGCAAAGGCACCTGCTCGCAGAACTCGTAGTTTTCCAGTCCGGAAACAACGGTACCTGCAAGCTTACCGGTACCCTTGTTTCCGGACCGGCAACCTTATAATGAGGCCCATTGTCTTTTTCCTGATGAGTTTGAACAAGGCCAAAAGCAATTAATTAAAGGAGATTAAAAAAAGTATAAAAAGAAGCTGTTTGGAGACATGTGTTCCCAAATATCTGACATTTATCCATACAGGAATGTCAGCATATGCCACTCATTGGCTTGTTTTTTACGAGTTCTGAGAAAATATTAAAAGGCTGCAGATTTCCTCACGATGCAATCAAACCTCAATCAAGAATGATCGACATGCATGACAAGCCATCTTGAAGTCATGCCGAGCAAGAAAGGAGCATGTTGAGAAGAACAAAAATCAACGTTTTCAAACTCTTATTGAGGCTAAACAATTTATTTTGGGGATTTAAGATGCATGAACTGGGTACACGTTTTGAAAACAGTTCGACTGATTGTACTTGAACTGTACAAGTGCTAGTTTCTAATATACTCATGAATTATCATTATTGTAACTATTACATATTTTAAACATGAGGTAAAGAAGGCAATGATACATATTTATGTCATTTTATTTTAGGTCACAGCATAGAAAGATTTGCAATGTAGTTATAGAAGGGCTTGATTTTTTTTTTGTATACAGAATGTGTGCCTTGTGTTAAATCTAAAGGAAATATACCTTTGGGAATGTAGACTATATTGAACATGTTGGGTTCGTCCTGCGTTTTGGTCGTCAATACCGCCGTGTTGGTGTGGCTTCAAGATTTTTTCCTTTGCTCATAATATTGCTTGACCTTCATGATGAACTGCCGTATGCTCCATCAAACCATGTTCCTTCTCTTTTGTTTTCTCTTTACTCTCTTTTTTTTCTGTTGTGTTCCGTGTATTTTTGTCAACATATAATTCTATGTAGCAATACAGTGATTTTGTAAGGTGTTTTGACTTAAAGCGCTTTTAAAGTAAATTAAATCAATCAGATCGTTTGCACATTTGCAGACACCAACGTTGATGATGGGAATGCGATTGTGCAAGCAGTGTTTGTGCGTTTGTAAATAGCATTTGCATATGCCAAATGTACCAGAGCACTGCAGTAAATACTTTCAGGAGTTATGTGGTGAAAATCCTGGAGTAAACTTCATGGCTGGCTGCTACCTCTAAATAACATATGAATGCATTATGTATGCCATGAGAATGAGTCTAGAAGATGAACTTACCTATGTATATGTTTTTGTTATTACAGTGCCTATTTGACTGGCTAATGACATTGTTGAACTCAATCTACAAAGAACTAACGCTTAATAATTGACCTTTATTTTAATAAAACACATTGGGCCTCATTACGACCCTGGCGGAGTGGGTTTACGCCAGCGGTATTCGCGGCGGACCCTTCCGCCCTACTACGAGTTCCCGTAGCGCCATGGAGCCGTTTTCCGCCTGGTTTTTCCGGGCGGAGAAATCCATGGCGCTACGGGACCTTGTTGTTAATTACGCCACCGTATTTTACGGTGGCGTAATTAACGCCTTCCCCACTCCCATTATACCCTATGGGGCAAAAATGGGAATGGGGAAGGGTAAAATGGGGATTGGGGATTTACCGCCCCGCCAAGGTCGGAATGGGGCGGTAAATCCGCCAACCCCCATGGCGGTATTGGCAGCTTTCCGCCGTGCTCCATGGTGCATATTGCACCACGATCTCCGCCAGGGTCGTAATGAGGCCCATTGTATTGTATTAAACTGAAAACAGTTCTTTAAGTTGTTTTCACGTGAATGATCAGATAATTTAAAACGAGCCATACTGTCTTTAATAAATACAATTAAAGAACAATCTTGTAGACCTTGTTTTTTAAACGTTGTCAATGACATTAACCCCAAGGCACTGAACACTCCTCTAGCCATACAAATCAACCCAATGGCTACCATGGAAACACTCTCCAACGAAAATCCTTCATAGTAACATTTTACTCAGATGATATTTTGCCAGCCTTCACTATCAAGGCACACCTCACAACCCCCCTCAACCCCATGCTGACAAGTATTGATACATTTCTTATTCAATGTACTTTTGCCAATATCCTCAAAACTTGGAAACTCATCCCCCACCACAAAAAAACAATGACCAACCGTGAGTAATACAGCAACTAATGACTCATTGTGAAATTTGTTTTGTATGCCAGATCATTAAAACAAAATATTGCTGCCCAACATCAAACACAGTGCAATGCCAATGGCCTCCTACATTCTTATAAATCAGGCTTCAGACTAAGAAGCAGGACAAAGACAGTCACCATCCATCGGGTAGACAATGCCCTCTTCATTCTTGAGAAAGGCTGCCCCTGCCTCCAGATAATTCTTAATCTTTCTACAGCATTCAGCAAAGTAGATCATCAAGCTCCCATGGGCACAGTGAAGAGCAGCATCATGGGAATCAGGGAACACATTCTCTGCTTGTTCACCTATTACCTATGAGACTACTATCAGTTTGCCCAGGTAGCTTTTTTCAGATCACCTTCTCTCCCTGTGTAGTACTGCAGCAATTAATCCTCTTACCCATAATCCTCATCTAGCATCCAGAACCAGATGTCTAAATTCGACCTTATATATAACCTGACCGTGAAATAATTGTGCTTGTGCTTATCAACACTGAGTACACCCACATCCATAACTGGCTCACCCTGTAGCTGGTATCCATATAAAAATAAATATACAAAAAAAAAACAGATGGACGACTAAATACCGTCCTTTTGGACATCAAAACCTTCTGACCAGTATTCTATCCACAGTCAAATGTCTCTAGATAGCAGAAAGAACCTGTTCACTGAACCCACCTCCATTTTAACACCTTTGAGAAACTTCTTCCATCTTGCTTTGACCACATGCCACCTATAATTCTGATTGTTCCAACAAGTATGCATTTCATTTACAGGTAGATGTATTATATACAAGCTATCACTATGCACACTTGCTCCATCCTGACAGACAAAGTCAGCCTCTCTGGCAGTCGAGCATCATGAGAAATCAGGACATTGCCAGACTAGAGCAGAATAAAAGCACATGAAATAGAACAAAGAAACTCATTTTCAGTCTACACCACCAGACTCGGGAAAAGAATTGCTTTCAATTATGCTTGCTCCCACCCTTACTTACTTCAGAAAAGAAATCAAGAAGACTCTTCTCCCCAAGCAGCACCATTTTACACCCCATGGAATATGCACCATCTGAAGCCACCAAACCCTCTTTCGCTCCTGATGACCCTGTGCCTCCTTTTCCCTTTCATGATGCCCCAACCCCTACTCCACCACTCCTTTTCCCCCAGCACTTCTTCCTGCACTTGCACGAACCGAATGTCACAAGGCCTAGTAGGACCGTTATTGTTGTTTATATCCCCTGTCTTCCCAACCCCTATGTTGCCTTGTGGCACCTATACACACTTTCTGCTGTACAGTGTGCCTCATAAATGCTCAATAAACACCCCTACATGCCTCAGCATTACATGTTCTCCTCTCCCTTTAAATGCTATCTGTTCTCTGCTAACGTACATGCAATTATAGTAGTAATTGCAGTTTTGTAAGGAGTGCTACCCTCTTTGTATTGTGGGATGTTCTGACCCACTAGGCTCTGCCCTGCAACATCACTGGGTGCTGCTTTCATCAGAAACAAAAGAATGGTCGCAGAAAAGCCCTATGCGTGCTAAAAATCTCTGAGAAGTGCGCAGGAAAACCGGAAAAATAGGCTGCCACATCTGCTTTTCCTGTGTCAGTGGTAGAACAGCAGACCACACTGCCAAAACCTGTCATTGGGCTGCCCATAGGGTGAAACGGAACTACCTGAAAGGGCAGTGCTGCATTGCCAGGAAAACCCAGAAGTTCTTTAAAATCCGTTTTTCCTTGGCTGTTGAAATTGCAAAATAATGGTTCCCTAAACATCAGAAAAGATCCAAAATCCTTGTTCGGTGTTCACCATCACCTTATCTAAGGAATCCCCATAAGCAAAATGTCAGGAGAAGCACATTTCATCACAAGAAAATCCACATTCAGAAAGGTGCTTGCCTGGGAAAAATATGTCAGAATATGGGCGCAGTACAGCTGCTGCCTGTGTCAAAGCTGTCATTTACTTATACTGGCAATTTAAAACTTATGTCTTAAAATCAAATTGTGGAAAAGAAGAGACTTGCCATCAAAAGCAATATAGGTTTCTACTATGCAATCTCTATGTTTTAAAAAGACTGGGATTAAGAGATCTGTGTGTATATTTGTTGAAAATGTAAAGTTTATTTAGAAAAGACAATTTTAAACAAAGTGTTTTAAATTGAACTGATGCTAGCCACAGAGGACTTCAAAGCGCATTCCACAGTTTGCTCCAACAAAGGGTGCCTTCCTTTTGCTCTCTGCCCAGGAACTGTCATTTAGATGTTAATGAAAGGAGGAGGGGATTTTGCTCTGCTTCTCTGGGAGGGAGAACATAGGCTTCCTGGACTGAAAGGAAATACAAATTCGGGTATCAACAGAAACCAACTGCCAGCAGGAAGAGGCCAGGAGTGCACTGGACCCAGCAAACCCATGGAGGTGGGACCAGATAGATATGTGTATCGTAAACCACAAGGAAATATCTTTTTGAAATCTGTAAATTATGGGTTGTTGACATAAACATTCTGCCCACAGTTTGAAACAACTCTGAACCTTGTGCTATGTTCAGAGACAGGACTACAGATAATTCGATTTTGTAGCATTTGTAGCATTTGTGATGATGATAGAAGTATGAAACTTCACAGTATTATGCCCAGGTATCATGCGCATATATGTCGAAAAATGTGTACAGATCTGACACTGGGTACCCAACCAAAAGCGCGAAAAAAACAGTCAAATTTGAACCAAAGCTCTCACTAAGATGGAACTTGGACGGATACGTGCTTTACTAAATTTGTGATGTAAGTATGTGTTGTTAGCAAGTTGGTGATATTGTAAATTTGATTTATGTGAAAAATAGATTTACTGTACAGAAACAAAGGGGAGGTACTCCCTGGATTGTAAAATACTGCATCATCATGAAACCATGTGTTCCTTCTCATATCAGGAGAGAGGACAGACCTTAACCAATAGGATTCCTAGAGGGTGTGCTTAGTATAATTTAGCCTGCCCACCCCTTTGGGAAATACATTAATAGGGACAAGTTAGGACCTAGAGGCACACACAGATTCACCCATCAACTAATTTACTGGCGAAGCACTCTGCAGAAGAAACCAGATCCAAGACTCCAGAACTTTGAAATCAGAGAAGGCCCAATTCCAAAGCTGAACCCTTCTCAGCTGGCCTTTAAAATCTTGAAACCTGATTAACCCCAGACTTCCAGGGGGCACAACAAAAAGAACAGCCTGGCCGTGCTGTTTCTGCTTTCTTGCCAAGAACTCTTGCTAAAATCCAGAGATCCAGACCAGTAGAACAGAGCTGTAACCTGATAGCTGCAACCGAGAACCAACCCGTCAGATCCTGTCCAGAGTGCCGTGCTGAGTTCAGAACCGAGTGCCTGAATCCTGTCCGGTGGGCTAGCAGAATTCCAGTCCAGAACCCTTTGACAAGATCCTGACGGGCCTATTCCAAACCATAGTTGTGAGTATCTGTAGCATAGAGTTGTCCATAGCCAGTATTTATCCTTAAGTAATCCTATCCAACCCATTCAATCATATCCAGAACTGCATTGTAGAATCTCTTTTGTTTTTCCTGAATCTTTCCCCCATCCATATAGTCCTTTGATAATAGTAGTGATAATATCATCTTTGCGCTAATATATTTGCTGAAGAAAGACAAGTGTCTCGGCAGACAAAAGTAAGAACAGAGGCGCTGCTGATCTGGTGTCTGTCCGGTTGGGTATCTTGTATCTTCATAGCTTCCGTAGGTTAAAGAAAATTCCTGTTTGTAACTCAAAAGCGCATTTTTCATTTGAAAATCTTGACTCTTTCTGAGAAAAACTGACCTCTACTAAAACCTTCATAACTTCTGAACCAACCGTACATGCTAGAAATGCTATTTAAGTGTCAAATTGAAGCTACCATCCTCAGCTTTCCAACGAACCTAAAACCGTATTCCAACTCCTTGTAGTTTTTCTGTAATCACGTTTCTTGCGCACTGAAAAGTTTGCCGCAGATTTTTCGTTTGGCTCAATTTACTCACGTGTAAAATAGCTATTCTTTGCAATTGACCTCAGAATTCAGTTTTCAATCTGCTAGTTATTCCATCATCATTGCTAGTGTTTACCTGCAACTATGCAAAGCAGCTCCCACTAGTTTTGAATCCAATTTAGAGAATTAAATCCATTTTTCAGTGTTTTTTCAATTCATTCAAAACCACATTCAAAAGCATTTGACCTGTTTAAAATCATTTCTGTTTCTCTCTATGCTTGCTGGGGGGAATTGCAACTGCATTTGTTGAGTTTGTATATCCTGAAACCTGTGTTCTCCCCTTCCATCTCTATATTGCGTATTGGGGGGAATTTAGTAGTCTTCAGGGGGAAAGAGTGACATTGCATTTGACTGAACCCACACAAAGTTTTATTCTGTGCTGCATGATATTTCTTATCCATATTCCTTCTGATTAAAGAGATTGTTGATTTTAACATCACCCATTGTTAAAATTATTGTATAAATATTAAATAGTGTGATATATATATTGTTCAAAACCATAAAATAAATCTTTATATTTGCAAAACAACCTGCTTCTTGGTTCAGTGAGACCGGGGGAGGGGGATTCAAAGAGAGGGGCGTGATATAAGGGTAAATCATACAGAAATAAAAGAACTTATAGACACAAATATATAATTAAGGGTTCCAGCTGTGCATCACACGCTAGGCATTGCTTTAGGTGGAGTGCTGGGTTGAAATCACTTACAAGATTGGGGGCTCGTCCAGGTTTTCTGAATTAGATATACCACTTGTGACAGTCTAATACAGTGTGCTAACTGACAGGGTACATAAATCCTGTTGGGCTACCACGCTGTGTTACACTGTGAAATGCACCCCTCAATAGGAACGCTCTAAGGAAACGGTCTGTTTTGCAAAAATAAAATAAACTTCTGTAAATTAGGAAGGAAATCAATATTTCCAGAATGGCGACTTTGGTAGAAGTGAATATGGCTAAACAACACCTTTTGCATACATTATTTGTATGGGGTGAATGGACAGAGCAGGATCAGAATCTGTGGTTGCAGGCAATCACATAACTGATCACTGCAACAGGGTTAGACATATGACAAGATCAGGGTCCATTACATATGGCCCTGAGTGAACAATATATGGCCCCTAAGGCAAAGGAAGAGGAAAACACGATTGCCAAAATAGCAGCATATCTATACCTATATATTGGAGCAATACAGGATAAATATGCAGAGGGCCAAGATCTGGCAAACAGGCAACTGCAGGCTTTAGAAAAGGCCCAACTGATCTGGACTCTTCTGAGCAGAGGCTGCAGAGGAGCCAGGAGTCAGAAATGAAAGTAGGCAGTACCTAATCAAAATAAAAGAGGACATGGGCATCCTGCAGCAGGAAAAGGCAGAACAGGAAACCAGAATGCTGGCCTTGCAAAAGGTGTACCAAGAAAGTTTGGACTCTCTATTGCAGAGCCAGTAAAAGCTGGAGCAACACATCAATTTCATCAGGGCATGCACAGAGCAGGTAGTCACCCTGCAAAGCCACCTAGACAGAGAGAAAGAGGTGAGTAATAAATGAATCCTGAAACACCTGGATACCCAGGCAGAATTTGATGAAGAGCACCAGAAAGCTGGTGCGCTCCAAAGACAGAGGGTTGACCTGGCTGCACAGAGGCAGGCTCTTGCTCAGGAAAGGGACACCTTAGGCCAGGAAGTCTGTCATTTAAAAGAGAAAATTGTAGAAAATCACCTGGCCCTTCAGGGATTGGGTGACCTCAAAAAAGAGCATGACAAATTGTTAGAGCACACCAGAAGGGTGGAAGATGCTTTAGCAAGGACGGACCAGGCCAGTATGGACAGGACTCAGGAGGTAACCCTCCTGCAGCAAAGACTGGCCCAGTACTCTAAAACAACACAGGAAGCACAGAGAGAAAATGAGGCTCTCTGTGAGAACAATGACAGGCTCCACAGACAGGTAGCCATACAAGAGAGACTGATAGAAACCAGCAAGGCCTTGATTGAGGAACAGAAAGCTCAGATTCTTGCATGGCAACAGGGAGCAGGGGCTGACAGAGATAAGGTTTACTGGGAAAGGGAAACACCTGAGCATAAACTCAGGAAACCTAGTACTAGAACTTTCATCTCTTCCAATCCCTGGACTCTGCCACCCCCATGTCCACTGGCACACATGAGCCAAGGGCCACGGGGATGGCAGATTTCAATTCAATCAGAAATATGGGGCTCATAGACCAGCACCTCCCAGGAATGGATGGGCGGGCATCTAGGTATGGGTTCCCAAGTACGGTAGAATTTAGTGGGGAGCTCCATGAGAGTAGGCCCACTAAGGGCATCCTGAAAACAACTGCCCAACTAGGACAGTGGTGAGGGGGTACTCATCCAATCCTGGGCGCAAGGAGGAATCAGAAGACTCCTCTGAGCGCCCCAGGACACAGGAGACTAGGGCCCCACATTCTGCCAGCCATTCCCAGGCTCGCAGAATCCGAGAGAGCCTAGAAGACCAGACGGGCACCTCTGGGAGCAGTGCCTCTAAGTCAGAGGAGGGGTGCACCTGGGTTACCAGAACCAAGAAGGCAAACAAGGCGAAAAGGGCCAAGCTTAAGGCCCCCTTAAAGCAAATCAAAGCGATGAGGAGCATCATCATGCCCTATCAAAAGAACTCTAAGTATTCTGTTTGGGAGCCCTTAGAGCTCTTTGAGCAAATGATGGAAACTTTCCATTTGAAGGTCAGCCAGAGCTGTATTCAATATGTGAAATGGACCTTCTCACCAGAATACTCCAGCTTATTTGCAGGGCTGGAGGACCAAAATCATTCTAGATGGTCTACCTATAGGGCGGCAGGATTTGTGCAGGAATTAAAGCATGCCTTTGCGCATACCACCAGAAGGGTGCGCACAGACAGCAGAGAATTTGTGAATACTTTCTTCCACGCTTTCCCCAAATACATCATGACCCAGCGAGTGACAGATTTTCATGAGAAAAGATCACTAGACTGGGTCATTAAACAGGCCACCCGAATTTCTGAGTTGCAAAAGCCTATAGAAAACAAAATTAATTCAAAAAGCCCCAAACCAACCAACACCCCTGCTGCTGTTAAGGTGGCAGAGGTGAAGGTTGCCCACAGTTTAGATTTGGAGATGGGGGGCCTAAAAATCCACCTGCACAAAATCAGAGTAATCCCAAGCCCAGAAGGCCCTCGGGCCAGTCACAGACAGGGAGGCAAGGAGGTAGTTCCACAAATGGGATACCTCACTCCCCTGATTATATAAGTCCTCGCTACAAGGGGAACAGACCCATCCTGGGTTATGTGTGGACTCCTCCAGCCCAAGGGGGGGATCCAACCAAACAGCAGCTAACCCAGGGAACTTCCCTCCTAACTTCCCCCAGGAGGGCAGAAATTCCCCAAATCCTGGACAGAACTTCTTCCCCAGGTACCCGCAAAATTTTCAAACCCAAAACCATCCATCCTTCTTTCCCCAATTTCCTGAGCCCAGACAACCTAATCTGGGAGAGGGGAGGCCAAGGGTGGAGGGGTAACCAAATTTTCCAAATTTGGGGTATTTTCAGAGAAGGGATACCTACCCTTCCCGGGATCAGCCCAGGGGAGACAACAGAACCCCATATCAGCATGAGCGGGTGTCACAACTAGAGAACCGGGTTCAAAACATGGCTCAGGATCTGGGTCGCATGCTGAGGGCTCAACAGAACCCTCAGATGAGCATGCTAGCGCAGAATGCCTCAAACTCCGGACCAGGTGCTCCAGAGCAATGACGGGAGAAGAACCCCGACAACCCACTGGTTCCCAGGGAGGATGCACAAGGGGAAGGGGGGTGTAAAGCCTTGGAGAAAGCTTCCTTCCCCACTTGTAAAAAACCCTGGAAACCCAGGAACCGGAACCAAAATCTCCTGCCCCTGAAAGTCTGCCACCCAAGGAGCAGAGGGGGGTAGGAGAAACAAAGAACCCAAACAGACCTATTTTGAGGAGGAGGTACAAATCTTCCAATTTAAAGGAAAGGGATCCTCAGAGGATCCTGGGAAAAGGATCTTCTCCTTCAGAGATGGGGGAACTCTTCCCAAAGAAAAATGGGTCCCAAAGGACTCAAATCCAGACTGGGTAGATGTGGGGACTGAGCTAGCGCCGCCCATCATCCAACCCCAGAACCAACAGCATGAAAACCCCCTGGTTCAAACCCATCCTGGTGACTGCCTCCAAAAAGGGGGGGACGCCCAGAACTGGAACCAGGGGAACCCAAAACCTCTCCCATATCTAGTTGCCACCTTTTCTTTTCAGATTGCCAAGACTCCCAACAGAATTCTGCCCAAATCACCTCTCTATCATTGTCCAACACTAGAAAACAAACTCACCAGTTGTCCAAAAATGTACATCCTGCGTAGGTTGTCACCACTAATAGATTGTGTAAACAAGGTCTTTCTGGACACAGACTAGCCAACCAATAAAATTAAAACATAGTGTCAACCATGTTAGTTTAAACGGCACCTGCCACATGGTTGAACAAAAATCTGACCAAGTAGAATTTCACTTCCAGAACAACCAAATTCCAGACGTGACAGTAATAGCAGTAGGACTACAAACTGGTGATGGGGGTCCTCTCTATTTCGTAAAATCAACCTTCCTTCCAGTTTAAGGTGGCATTCCACACTGGAAGGAAACACTCTGAAATTCTTTACAAATTCACAAACAGACATTCCCACTCCTATAGTCCAGAAAGATGAGAAATCAGATCACAGCCTGGCTGATATTCAGAAAATTGGAGAGTGGTTGTTCATCCCTATTCAGTTAAAGGAAGGGAAGGACTCTGTTCTCGCCCGAGTGTGTGTGAACAACGGTAAGAGCTTCATCAGCGAAGCCATGTTCCGCAAACTCCCAAAAGATCCAGCCATTCCCACATTTAAACTGATAGATGAATGGGAAATGGATCTGGAAACACCCAATTCCAAACATCTCCTGCCAAACAGGTGTATGCTCAAAATCTCCATAGGCAACAAGAGCATAGTCCATAATTATTGGGTCGTGCGAGATGTCACTGCCGCCTTTTACTTAGGCAGTGACATTCTCAATCGGACCTAATAAACTTCAAAGCTTGGTCCCGATTAGCGGATAATCCCATGGGCTTTGATGACCCAGAGAAAGCATTTAGGTCAGCTCAATTACTGCCTTATGCAGTTGAAATTCAGATTGGAGAGGGAGTCACCATCCCAGAAAGAACACGACAATTCTCCCTGGAAGTTAAAGTTAAAAGAGGACAGAAATTGAAAAACCCTGATGCCTACATTCGTCTAAATGCTTCTCTCCAACAGCAAGGGTTGGGGTTAAACCCAATACCACTAGTCAATATAGAACATGACACCATTCCAATAGAGGTGGATATCAGCAACTTAAAGAGCATCACTCTAGCTGCAGGCACCATTATTGGAATGGCGGTTGATGACCGACATTTTTCCATAGATTTAGGAAATTAACTGGTAGGACCAATCCCCAAGGAATGTTTTGACAGTGATAGTGATGACAACACAACACCAGACAGGATCTTTACCCGGCATGGGGGGAATTTCCTGGTGTACACTTCCTGCCCTTATGGTAAGGAAGATGTGACTTGTGACTTCAGGAGGGATGAGGGGATTTTCCAAGATCGCGAGGACTGCCTTCCCCACCTGAAGTGAACAGTCCAAATCAGCACTCTGACCAGGGAGCTCTCCACCCAGCTGGAGGAGGCCACTGAGATAGCAAAACCAGAAGTCTTTCCAGGCTTCAGGCAGATGGTTGAAGAGAGAGTCAACCTAGCTGACGCCTGTGAGACTCTGGAGCAGAAGCAAAAATTGAAACAAGTTTTCTTGGAATTTCAAGATCTCTTTGTGGTGGACTCATACGACTGTGGTCGCACCGACATCCATACAACAACCATTTCCACGGACCATGGCATGACTCCAGTGTTTGTGAAGCAATATCGCTTGCCTCTCGCATGAATGGAGTCCCTTACTGAAATAATTAAGAACCTTGAGTCCCCTGGGATAATCCGTCCAGTCCACAGCACCTTCAATAATCCAGTGCTGGTGATTTTGAAGCCAAACGTCCAGTGGAGACTCTGCGCCAACCTTAGGGAGCTCAACAAACAGGTCCATACTTCCTGATGGCCTCTTCCCTACATAGACCACGGGCTGGCCCAGATCCAGGGGTCACAGGTATTTACTGCAATAGACCTGACCAATGGATACTGGACTGTACCTGTCAGTAGGGAGGACCAATACAAGCTGGCCTTCACCTTTGGGGGGAAGCAGTACACATGGCCCCAGACTCCCTTTGGATACATCAACATTTTTCTACATAAGGCCATGCCCGACCTGGGTGTAAGGGTAACCTGGCCTATGTAGATGATGTTCTAATCAAAAGCTCAACTGTGGAGGAACACATAGCGGAGATCCGTTATGTTCTGACACAGTTGAGGGCTGCCGGAGCAAAACTTTCCTTTCAAAAGGCACAGTGGTATAGAACCTGTGTACATTTCTTGGGGCATGAGATTACTCCTCAAGTCTCTGTCCCCAGGAAAAGAAAGTGGAAGCACTTCAGAAATTGAAAGACCCCACAACTCTGCAGGAACTAAGGAGCCTCCTTGGACTGACTAATTACAGCAGAAAGTTCATTGAGGACTACGCAGAGATCACAAGACCCCTGATCCATCTTTTGAAGGGGGGGTCACGTGGGAGTGGGGTCCAGAACAACCTTAGGCAGTAAGACAACTCAAAAGATGCCTCTCACAAGCGCCTTGCTTAGCTTACCCTGTCAAAAACAAGGAGTTCTTCTTGGAGACAGGGTTCTCAAATACATGCTTGACTGCAGTATTATATCAAAAGCATGATAAGGTAGGTCAATAAAGTAATCTCCTATGCAAGTAAAACTTTATCCTCTGTGGAGGAAAAATTCAACGATTGTGAGAAGGCACTCCTGGCAACGGTGTGGTCATTGAAGAATTACTGCCCGTTTATCCAGGGGGAACACATCATAGTGGAGCCTCCACACCACCCTCTGCAATATCTTCAAAGTGACAGAATCTGGGCTGGAAATGTGAGTAATTCCCGAATTACTTCCTGGATTCTGTCAATGCAAGGCTTTCCTGTGGAGGTCAGATATGGTCAAAACAAGAAGAGTCCCCTCGCGCAAGTTCTGGCTGACTTGCATGATTGTGCCAGAGAAAACTCTCTCGAGGACGAAACTCTTAAAATCAAGGACAACATGGAAGCACACCTTAATTCCCCACACAAAGTCTTTGAAGAAGACAAGTGTGAGGGAATTCCCACTGTCTATGTGGATGGATGCTCCTACCATGTTGACAACAATGGGGAAAAACAACTTGTGGCCAGCGTAGGGAATGCATGGGTGAATGAGACCCCAACACCCTCTGCTGGGTACAAGATTGGTCCCCGAAGTAGTCAAGTGGCAGAGTTGATGGCTGTGCATCAAGCCATCCTCACTGCTGTCCAATATCAACCCCACAAACTGGTCATAATCACAGATTCAGATTATGTACGGAACGGGTTCCTGGAGCACCTGGTTAACTGGAAAACCAGAGGCATGCTATGTGCTAATAATAAACTCTTGAAACATGGGAAATTAATTCAAAACATTTATGATCTGGTCATGCGAGAGGTTAGTCTGTCTTTCCCACACACCATGCGTGATTCATTCTGTGGAAATGGACTAGATGGTTAGAAGGGTGGCACAGCTTGCTCCAGCTCCAATGCCCTTCAGCTATAGTGATAACTGCTGGACCCATATGCATACAAGTACCATATCCGACCCACCCACCCTGCAATAGTGAGTAGGAACACACAGTTTATAAGTGTTGGCAATAAAAGTCCGTAGGATTTTATTGTTAGAGATATGGTTATGGGAACAATAACAATAATCACATATCCATATGATATCATACTTTTGGGCACCGGGTCCAGAGGTAGCTGTTAGGAGAGATTTCGTAATTGTAGGTAATTTTCCTTCCATGTGGCAACCCCTAAACTTTTTGCTGTTGTTTTTCACCTTGTTCTTGACTTTGCCAGAGAAGTGCAGCCTTCTGCCGCACTCCTCTGGGCTTTCGCTCCTTTTCTTACGGGGAAACTGACATGCCCTTAAGACAGTCAGTACCGGGGAACGCTGTTTCCCGTAGTTTCTTTTATCATGTTGCGGCTTTAGTGCAACATGACACAAGAGGGCACTGTAAGCTAAGTTACAGCTCTCTTGGGTCTCTAGCCTTCTACAGGCCCTAGATACTCGTTTAGGATTGTATTTGATCGGTGCAAGTCATTCAGGGATTGGAATGGTGGCAGCGATCGTTTTGTGTATTTTGAGCTCCTTTTGGCGTTCTGAGCGCATTTTTCGCGCTGAACCCAAAATGGTGGCCTGGCTCCCAAAATGGCCAGACCACGAGGCTCCTTTGTCCTGTCCACTGACCGTCTTGCTCCCTTCACCTTCCCCAGGTCGAGCGACCCGGGGCCTTCCTTATTTGGGCATGTACTTTCCCGCGAAACACGGATGCTTTCGCGGGCTTCTACATGTCTTTTGTGTGCCTCCAGGGTGTGGGCTGGGATGTCTGGTCCCAATACACATCCTGGGTGCCAGAGTGTCTAGGGTAGTGTGAATGCCTGGGACCACCGTGGTCCGTGATTGGTCCACGAATGGTGTGTGTGTTGATGAGCGGATCTCCCATTGGCTCCCCTCCGTTTTGGCGCGAAGGCAACCGTGGATAAGAGGGGGCTGGAAACACCACTACCATGTCGATCTCCTGAGTTCTCACGAACGAAGGATTACAGGAGCCAAGTATCCTGCAACCAAGAGGCTGGACCGAGGAATCTCTGGTGACCCGCTGAAGGACTCCTCCTTTGCACTGCTGTCGTCCTGTGAAACCCTTTCCTCCTTTGATCGAACCAGAAGGCCTGTACTGGTGCTTCGACCTTTGGAATAGCAGGAACAGCTATTCTCGGCGACTTCATCATCTCCTGCCAGTAAGCCTTCGGAAGCGTCTCTGGGCCATCCAGTTGACTGACCAGCTTACAAGGGAGTCTTGCTCTGTAACCGCCGCCAGGTTGTGTTGTATTTCGAGTCCTTGTCACTCTCACACGCTTAGTACACTTGGCGTTCCCAAGTCTGAAGTGAGTAGTGTACATTTGGCTCAGATACACACGGCCGCTCCGTTGCCCTGCTGTGGTGACAAAACTGTGCAGGTTTCTTCGATTGGGACGTCTTTTTTCTCTACACGACGACGAGGCATTCCCGGCTCTTCTGAACCTGCCAGCTGCTGAAACTAACGTGGAGAAGCCTGGGTCTGCTTGCATCGGGGACCGGTGAGTAGTATAGCTAGGATCTGGTCGCCCTCCTGCAGTAGCCCATTGCTTTTCCCCGCTGTGTAAAAACAGCACCCTTTTGTCCGTACTCGCGCTCTGTTTCTGCTCTCTGTGGAGGCTGCGCTTGAGTCGCGGAACCTGTTCTTCTTCTGTTGTGCACTAACCCGAACTGCCTGACTTCCTCCGAAGAGCTTCTCCTTTTGCCCGTTGGCACCAGCGTGTGCAGGTACTTTGAGCACAAGGCTCCACTCTTCGCAGGGCTCGGACTTCCATCTAGTTAGGTGCCTCTGAAGGCGAACTGAGTCTAAAGCATTATCGCACTGCCTGTTTTCTTTCCCTTTCAGGTGGACTACACATTTCGTGCATATAACGCTTGCGACTGTCGTATTTGTATATATATTGTGTTGATATGGTATGTGTTGGCTTAATATTGTGATATTGTGATTTTCTCGCTACGGTCGTTGTTTTAAAGGCCTTAAAATAAATGTGTATATATTTTTGATATAACAACTGTTTGGAGTAGTTTGTAAGCGCTCTTGCTTTGTGTGCTCATTGCGGGCTTTCAGTCACCCTCACCCCTCTTGAGACCTAGTCTTGACCGCCGCGATCGCTACCTTGATTGGTCTGGCTCGTCCAGAGGTTACCCTGTTCCAAGTAATTAGGTTGGCCTTCTGAACTTCTGCGCCACCAGGACAGAGTTCAGAAATCCGTCTTAACAGTAGCCCCCTCTGGCCCGTGCCTCAACACACGGGTAGGTTATTGGCTGTCCGTGTTCCCCCAAAAGTGATTATCTGCAGCCCCTGGTGGCTAAGGTGGAGGAGATTTCTCGAAAGAAATGTTCCATGCCTGGTCCTGATAAGTGTGTGCCAGCTTGAAGAAACAGATCGGGATCTCCTAATGTAATGGCTGGTTGTTTTATGAGCCCTATGCCCCTGGCTGTGCAGAACTTTTCTATCCCTCTGTTGAGTTTTGTTCTGGAAATAGCCACAGATTTGTAACAGGTAACACCCTGTCATTTTCGTCTGAGCAGGATGGCTGAAAAATAGATTTCAGTATATCTCCAATTATGGGGGATGCCTGCTAGTGAGGTGCACATTTCTTTGAGTAAGCTTCTTCTTCCTGTGGACACCAGGTCATTGCCACCTAAATGTATTATCAAGAATTCTGGCGGTTTCCCTGTAAGTGACCAGATCAGCTAATTTGTCGTGTATGTCCGCCCAGAGGAGGCCTCTGTAACCCCACCAGGATGCAATGGTATTCCTAAATGGTGGGCCCTCCTTGGTTTCTTCTGCCCAGCGCCCAGTCCTGAAAATGAAAGAGTAGGCCGACTATCCACGCTGACCGGAGGGAGGTGGTCCATTCGGTTGGAGATTCTGGAGGGAAAAAAGAGGGGGTGGTGGGAACTATATTAGTTCTGGTCTGATGTATCTTTTGTAACAATCTGACTTCCATCCCCCTATGTTTTGAACCTGTTGGGGGGCGAGACCGCCTTGCCATGCTGACGTGCCGGCAACGATTCTGAAAGAGTGGGTGCCAAAATCCTTGGAGTCCCATCCTGCTTTGCTGATGGCTTTTGACAGAACCCCTTTGAATTGATAGTGGCTTAGCAACGAGGCATCTCTGTGAATTAGGAAGCTCCCGCCTACGTTGGGCCTCTGTGCATAGTATATGTTGGTGATGCACACCGGGCAGTTTGTTGCATCGTCAATGCAGCAAATGTTGATGGTTCTTTTGGCCACCGTTTTGAACTGTTGTATGTGTATGGTGACACTGTCCTGTCTAACTCTGCTTTCCATTATGCCTAGCCCATTGTTGGTTTTGGTGGTGGAGGCGATGAGCTCTCCAATGCGGAAAGCACCGAAATATGCCAAGAAAAATGCTGTTCTGAATAAAAGGCCCTCATAAGGGTGGTAGCATATGTTTTCTAGCTCGCTCGTTATTTTTACTAGTTTGTCAAAATCAAGAGGACGGCGAGTGTCTACCTGGGGTCCCTCTATTTTGTCCCAGCCCTTCATGGCATACGTGATAAGGGCGCTCTGGGTGAGGTCTGCATCCCTTGTAGTTTGGTGTAGTATGATATTGCCACTAGGTGTCTTCTTGCCCAGTCCCTCTTGTACCCTTTGTCTTGAGCCCATTTTAAAAACATTTCTATCTCTTTGCCTGTTTTAAACACATTTTGTAGGCATTTACTGTACTGTGCCGTGGTCGTGCTTGCCAGAGCTTTCTCTGCCATTTCTGTAAGGAACCCTGTATGAGGGTTCGTTATCTCTGTGGGCAGAGTGTAGTTGACACCCGTTTTTGAGGTGCCTGTTTCTTGTTGTACATCCCGGGTTTGGCTCTCTGGCGGCGGCGTTGATGTAATTTCTTTCAATTTCCCATTATTTCCCAGCAGTCTGCTGGTATTAACGTCATCATTTCTTGGGCGTGGGGCACTAGCTCCTGGAATCTTTTCCACTGAAAGCGAGATAAAGCATCTGCAATGTTATTATCCGTTCTGATGATGTGCTTGGCTTTTACCGCAATGTTTTCTTGTAGGGTGACTGTGGCAATGGCTCTTAGGACTTTTAGTACAAGATGACATTTGGGGGTTCTTCTGTTTATGATGCCTACCACTGCCATGTTGTCACACCAAACCAAGAGTTCTGTGTTAGCTAGTTGCCTGCCCCAGAAGCGTATTGATAGCCAGATGGGAAATATTTCTAAAAGTGTGATGTTTTTTGTCCATCCTGCTGACTGCCATGTTTTTGGCCATTGCCCGGCCACCCATTCTGTGCCTCGGATGGCTCCAAAACCCCTGCTCCCAGCTGCGCCTGTGAAGAGGACACTTTTGGCCTATGCATTCATTGTTGTGCGCCAAAGGATGCTCCCGTTAAAATGTTTAAGGAAATTCTCCCATATTTTTAGGTCTTCTTTCACTTCTTTGCCTAGCCCATGTGTAGATGGGGTTTGGTGCAGGTTTTGGTTTTGAGCTTGACACTCCTAGAAGTCATCTAGGTAGTGTACTACTTTTGCCCCTGGGCGTTGCCTCTGGCAGACCCATTGGAAAAAAGAGCTGAACTGTTTGAATAGGGCGCAGGAGACTGCGCATCCCATGGGGAGGCATCTATCAACATAAAATTTGTTTTCAAAGGTAAATCCAAGCCATTGCTGGGATTCAGGGTGGACCAGCAAGAGTCTAAAAGCGGATTTGATGTCTAGCTTGGCCATTAGTGCCTTCTTGCTGCATTCCTGTATGAGTCTTACTGCTTCTTAGAATTGAGTATATGACAACGCTGATTCATTGTGCGGAATGCCGTCTTTCAGCGATAGGCCTTTTGGATAGGAGAGGTGATGAATTAGCCTAATTTTTCCTGGTTCCTTTTTGGGAGCCAGGCCTAGTGGTGATACTAGGTAGTCAGGAAATGGCATGGTGTCCCAAGGGCCTGCTATTCTGCCCAGGCTTAGCTCTTTCTCTAATTTGCATTTCACTGCCTCTGGGTTATCCCTGGCGGTTTTTTGGGATATTGTGGGACCCAGTTCCTTTAAATGGTATGAAAAAACCTATTTTGAAACTTTGTAAAATGGCTGCGCTTGTTTCTCTGTCCGGGTAGTCCCGTAGTGCATTGCTGAAATTGTTGGGGTTGATAGGTGTTCTGCCTGGTTCTAATACTATTCGTTCTTTTGGCTGGCCTGTGTGTTTGTTAATCCTTCATATTTTTGGCCGGGAGTCTGGTGCAGTTGCTGGCCGGATGGTCGCCACTGCAGTTTGTGCAGCTGTGTTTGTACCAACACTCTTTGCCCCAAGTGCATGTGTTTTTGCAAAATTCCTGCATGGAATATTGGCTTTGGGACTGTGCTGATTTTTGTTCTGTCCGTGGGCATTAGACTTAGCCGCCCATGGCTGGTTTTTCCGAAAAGGCTGCTCCCCTTTTTTGTTTTTCTCATTGTCTGTGCCTCTGGTGCCCTGAGAATTTGTGTTGGGTTTGGTTGTTGGCTGTGTGACTTCTTCCTCAGATGGAAGCTCAGCGTTTAAAATGTATAAATAATTTTGCACCTCATCCCATTCATGGCAGGCCTCTCCGACATACTCTGTCTAAATCTGATGTCGTGGGCCAACCAGATTCTGCCTTTTTGGGTGATTTTTACCTCTCTGACTTTATCCATGTAGGCCCATAATTTGGCCCCATCAACTGGGATTTTTTCCAAATATATGGTTGGTAAAATGGCGAAGGATTTTAACCAGTTGTCCCAGTTCTGTTCCACTTGGGCATTCCTGGCTATCGCTTTCTCTTCTATTTTCTTGGGATCCCTGAAAGCGTCTCTCCCCTTACGTTGGGCTTCTATTAGTGAAAAGATTTCAATACATTCTTTTGCCCATATGGCTTCTTTAATTGTGGTGTCTATGTTCCATGCTAGACATCTTTTGTATCTATTCAGAATTTCTGTTTCAAAAGATTTAAACTTTTGGTCTAGTTGCGCAATGCTGATCATTACCATCTCTGCTTTGCCAATTCTGCTTGTGTCTGTTTGCCCAGGTGTGCAGGTGTTGGGGGTTGCCCAGGCCTTTAATGCACCCTCTTGGTTGGGCGTGGCCGTTGTTATTGTAAGCCTGCTAGGGTTTGTGGCTGTTATTGCTTGGTCAGTGGTGCTGATAAGTAATGGGGGTGCTGGTGTTGTTGAGTGTTCCTCCATTGTAATTGTAGGTGTGGGCCCAGGGGGTGAGGGGATTATGATAACTGAGGGTTCCAGTGGGGTGTTGTGGTTTCCCGAGTCATTAGTGTTTGTAGGGGGCTGTTGCTTGTTTCTAACTTCCAGTATCGTTTGCTGTATGTCCCTCATGTTCTCACATAATTTTGACAAAATATTACTTTTGTTACCTTTGCCTGATCCTTTGGTTGACTTCTTCTTCTTTGAGGGTGGTGGGGTGTCTTCCAACTCAGGTGGCATGGGCATCCCTTCCTTTGGTAGGCCCTATAGGTTTTCTCTGAACCAGTCCCAAACGTAGTGTTCAGCTGCCTCGATTGCTGCAAGCAGGTGGGGTGATTTGGTTTTTGGTGGTGAGCATGCAGCTCCCTGCGCTTTCCATTTGGGAGCCATCTGCCTGTTTGTGGAGGGAAACAACTATTTATTCTATGAAAACAATTATTTAAAATGGTGGTTTTTTTCTATGTAATTATGCTGGGTATCCTGTTGCAAAAAACAGCGTGTTGCTAAAAGATCTTGGTCAAAATTAGTTTTGTACTGTGCTAAAGAAACCCACAGGTTTAGCTGCATGGCTCCCGGGGTGTAGAACTGTGTTGTTTTGTGTCGTCTTGCTTCCAAGTCGAACCTGTCGCTGTTGATTTATAATGGAGAACAACAAATGTTGTTTTTAGAACCCTTAATGGGCGAGGACACGTGGTCCCGTACTCGATTTAAACGAGTGCGGTCTGTGCTTTTGTGTGGCTTGGAACAAAAATGGTTTGTAAATATATTCCTCACGTTAGTATATCTGCTAACGTTGGGTTTTCCTAGTTATTTTCCTTTTTAAACTGCCTGGGATTGCAACTTTTACTTGCGCGTGCACTGTCAGGCTCGCTGCTCCGCGGCGGCTGGTTTGGGGGGGAGATTTAACTAAAAATGCGTGCATCACTCGAGCACGCCACTCTGTGTCTGGCTTTGTTTGCTGAACTCGGCCAGCTTAAGGCCTGTTGCTAGACAACCTGGGGCAGCTGGGGGCTCACTTTCTTGGCAGAGAACGCCGCCTGCACCGGGCTGCTACGTTGTTTCTTTTCTGATTGACTCGTGCCGACGAACAACGCTGGAGCTCCCCGGCTTCTGTAAATCGCTCGAGCAGAGTAGTTTTAACAGTGCAATGTTCAGTAAAGACATTAAAAAGACAACGTGAGTGCGATGAACTTTGTTAAGAGAGAAAGAAAAGCCAACCAGGAAGATGCTAAGGTAAAAAGCAAACTTCCTAAGGAGGAAAGAGGAAAATTGGAGGGCACTGAGTCAACAGTGAACCTCCTGCCTTTTTTAGTCCCCGTTCAGGCTCTACAAACAGATTGTGTTTTCTGTGGAGCAGGCAGCTCTTTTTATAAGATTGAATTTATGAAATCTAAGGGCGTGTAGAGCTCAATTGGAGCACTGTGATATATGTGCTTTGCTTGAATGCTCATTTATTGCCAGTCCCTTCTTTCTTAAATTTTTGTTTCTTTTTGTGAAAGATGATCAAAATGAAAAAAATTTGTGATAAACTAAACTCATAAATAAAATAAAATAAATTGGGCGAATCATTTCAACTCTAAACATCTTTGTTATATACTTATATTATTTTCCAACACAACACAGAAAAACTCTCAAAATATGATGTGTACTGCTCACATACGTGTGTACACGCTCCTGAAACATCCTCTGCAGTTTTTCATAATGCCGCATATGTTGTGTCTTGTTTAATAGTAGATATTAGGAGAAATCATCTGGGAGCTTCTATAATAGAGACAGACCTCAATTGGTTCGTGTAGACACAAATCCCCTAATTCCATACACAAATCAGTTCTCAAAAGACACATCATAAATATTTAGTTAGAAAGAAGACACATAATAATAATAATAATAATAATAATAATAATAATAATAATAATAATAGTTTAGCATTTATATAGAGCTACAAACCCTCAGATATCCGAGCACTGCTTATTATTACCCACGGTGTGAAGTGCTTATTTATTGACCTCAGAAAGAGGAAAGGTTGAGTTTGTCCACACATACCTTGTGTCCGCCTCATGCATGGATGAGATACTCATAGGCATATGCCTAAAGAAAGGAGTTTAACATGAAAGAGAATACAAGTAATACACTAATTGTTATGATTAGCACATTTGCAAAAGCAACTAGAAAACCTTGCCGCTATGTTAGAAATATAGATTTCAGTAAGGCGTAGGCTTAAATGACATTTCAAGATCTGATACACAAACGCACACACAGGCTCATCGTACAGACAGGCCTATACTGTTTAGCCATTGGCTTAAAATGTATCCCCTATTGTATGCACATGAACACGATATTCACTATTGTATCTGTTGGGGGCTGTGACCCAGCCCCCAGGTTGGCAGAGCCGACTGTCTGGCCCCCCAGGCAGGGGGGAGGTGTTATTGCTCTCCCTACCTGCCTTGTTAGCTTCCTTAGGGCGCTTAGCGCCCTGCTGCTTAGTGGAAGGGTGAGGTGATTTTCTCACCTCACTCTTCCTTTGCTTTGTGATAGAGGAGACTGCTGTCTCCTGTCTAATGGTGGAGTGTAGAGGGGCCAGTACTGGGTGGGGGGAAGCTGGCCTCCTCTCTTGGGCCTGCTGGATGGTACCAGCAGTTACCCTGCCTCGCTTTGGGAGGCCCTACAGCATTGCCCAAAACCTTTGGGCAGGGCTTCATAGTATTCCACTGTTTCACGATCTAGATTCCCATCTTATGTACAAACCTTAGCAATATGTCTATTTACCGACTTCTCAAATATGTCTATTTACCGACTTCTCGAATAAATGGGGACACGAGCCATTGGGTGTTATGCCTCATGTGACCACAGCCCTAAGCCAACTAATAAGATTCCTTGCACAATTGTTCGTGCAGTGCAAATGCAACGGATGCCTAATGACCCTCTTCAGAGCACACAACGTTGCTCGATAACGGCTGTCTGGCTCGAAGTACACAAAAACATTGCACATTGCTCCTTATTTTGCAATTGGAAATAATGAATGAATGTTGAAACACGATATAGGGTGAGTGTGATGGTGAGTGGGCGTGTTTGTGTGTCTATCTGTGTAGAGTGATCTTATGATCGTTCCTTTTCCCCAGGTCCAGGGAAGAGATGTCTCTTGCACATTAAAGGGCATTCATGTTTAGCTTCCTGTAATTAATCTGAATGTTCTCTATAGCCATAACATTTTATGACAGCAAATGGGTGGGATGTCTAAATTGCATGCATTATTTCCAATTGCCTTCTTGTTTCCATTGTTGTACAATGTCAGTGCTATTACGTTTCGCATCGATCCTTATTCCAATATAAACTATGGTTAGATAAACATGTGTGTCGATCAAGAATAGTGAATATCGTGTTCATGTGCATACAATAGGGGATACAGTTTAAGCCAATGCCTAAACAGTATAGGCCTGTCTGTACGATGAGCATGTGTGTGTTTGTGTGTGCGTATTACATCTTGAAATGTCATTTAAGCCTCGGCCGTACTGAAATCTAGATTTCTAACATAGCGGCAAGGTTTTCTAGTTGCTTTTGCAAATGTGCTAATCATAACAATTAGTTTATTACTTGTATTCTCTTTCATGTTGAACTCCTTTCTTTAGGCATATGCCTATGAGTATCTCATCCATGCATGAGGCGGACACAAGGTATGTGTGGCCAAACTCATCCTTTCCTCTTTCCGAGGTCGATAAATAAGCACCACACACCGTGTGGTGCAGCGCTCAGATACCTGAGGGTTTGTAGCACTGTATAAATGCTAAATTATTATTATCATCATTATTATTATTATTATGTGTCTTCTTTCTAACTAAATATTTATGGTGTGTCTTTTGAGAACTGATTTGTGTATGGAATTAGGGGCTTTCTGTCTACACGAACCAATTGAGGTCTGTCTCTATTATAGAAGCTCCCACACGATTTCTCCTAATATCTACTATTAAACAAGACACAACATATGTGGCATTATGAAAAACTGCAGAGGATGTTTCAGGAGTGTGTACACACGTATGTGAGCAGTACACATCATATTTTGAGAGTATTTCTATATTGTGTTCGAAATTAATATAACTATATAACAAAGATGTTTAGAGTTGAAATGATTCGCCCAATTTATTTTATTCTATTTATGAGTTTAGCTTAACACAAACCTTTTTCATTTTGATCATCTTTCACAAAAAGAAAGAAAAAGGAAACAAAAATTCAAGAAAGAAGGGACTGGCAATAAATGAGCATTCAAGCAAAGCACATATATCACAGTGCTCCAATTGAGCTCTACACGCCCTTAGATTTCATAAATTCAATCCAGAATGGCAGGACTGCAAAAATCACTGTTTTTTTCTTTGCCCAGTTGCATCGCTCCTCAGGGGTGAGCGTGGTACTGATTCGAAATAGACGCTCGGTGTATTTGTTTCTTATTTCAGTGAGGGCCTCACATTTCATCACCACGTGGTGTGATGTTTCAACCTGTTGATTGTTATGGCAAAAATGACAGGTGTTTGGTAAGTCTCCCAATTCTTTCATTTGCCCCAAAACTTTACGTGTAGTGAGTAAATTGAGCCTTAGTCATATAAACAAATCATGTATCTTTACAGAGGGGACGAGATAAAGATATGGAGGCAGTTGATTCAGCTTTTGGGCTTCAAACGGGCAGTTGATGGACATCTGATACAGTGACTTCTGGTTCTGAGTCTGTATCCAATCTTCAATTTGAATTGTTTTCTTTACTGGCAGTGGATTTTGTTTCAGTGTATCTAAAGAGGTTTCCAGTTCTTGAATCCATCCTATACAGATGGTCTACCATTTGTTCAACATGAAATTGAGGTCGGTAGTTGAGTCCTCAAAATCTTAATTGCAGGAATATCATTATCAACTATTTTTTCCGATATAGGTCTAATGATTTCCACAAAAATAATGTATGGATTGTAGACCTATTTCAAAACGTATCCTGGCTATTGGAAACGAGCTTGGTAGGGCCAGCACTTTTCTCCAGAATAGTCCTTCCAATCTATCCCAGGTGAGAAAAGATAGATTTAGGATGTTTTCTGTTCCACTGCATGGGCATGCTGCATGCACTGTCATGATTGTCATGTTGCACATGCAATGTACATACGATTAATAAGAACAGATTCTCGATGTTGACTTTGGTTGAATTAATTGATTAACATCCCCATGGTTGTGCTTTAATACTTTACTTTCCATTTTGTATTCCTTAAATTATGTGCGCATAAGAACCAACACAAGTTTCTGCCTTTTTGTTCTCCCCACAAACCACGTCCTCACGTCAGGAATACCATGAATGGTGAACCTGCATATATGTATGTGTTCAAAAAAGCATTATAGTAAAAGGGTCTACTCCCCCGGAGCAAGCTGGATCACAAATGTTGAAAAAATATGCATACAATATGTCGACTACACATGCAAATAAAAATTAGATTGAAAAGAATCCAAGCCTTTTTCCCCATTTTAGCTGGTGGGCATCTTCCAGTCAGTGGGGGAAGGAGGTGGTAGGAGCCACCGTTGTTCTCTTTTTCATAGTGATTCAAGTGCACAGGTTCCCTTCACAAATGATGGACAGCCTGAATTAAACAAGTACTATATAATTCAACATAGTGACTAAAATAAACATAGCAAAATAGTTATAAATTAAAACCCCACTAGGATCTATACAAATCTCACTCTTTAAGAAATGTATTCTCATCATACATTTCACAAGTACCCGATTATTGTGAAGATGCCCAGGACAATATGCAGCAGATTCTGGCTAGACTATCACAGAAAACGTATAATGGTTGAACATAAGTATTTTTTTCCCTTCCTTTTACTTGATTATTAAATGATTTGTGGTTTATTTCAAACCTTTGTCCTACAATATACATGTTTTGTATTCCCTTCACATCTAGAACAGTTAAGGAAATGTGTAGTCCCATCCCTAGACAGAACAGTGTCTTAAATATTTAGTTCAAATACCTCCTTTAAAAACTTTATCAGACAAACCGTAGCTGTTAGATTTTCTCTGATCAGGAAAAAAGTCCACTTTTCTTCCGCCTCCATCAATTGGTGATCCGCAATTAGTTTGACCATATATTAAGTTCTTACATCAGTCAAGCCACGACAGAAGAGTGTCACATGCTAAGTGTCTCATTCGTCTCTCTGTTCGAGCTGAATCTTATCTCATGTTGACTGATTTCCCGTAGGTCTGCAGGAACTGATTAGTCGGAAATAGATCTTGTCTAAAACGCATAAACTGGTCCCTATACAACGCGTTGGGGGCCTTGGTTAAATACTTAGATATCTCGCCCTGAGACTTGGTTTCATTTCCTAGAGCATTCAGTAGATGTATGAGTTTCTTCCTCCAGGGTTTTAATCCAATCATCTTTTCAAAGCTTCCATGTCACCTTACCTGGGATATCAACTAGTTCAGCAAGATCAGATTGCAGGTACTATAAGATCATCCGACATCCATTGGACCATTGCTCCGTTAGGGTATTATCACCTCTATTCAATTTATTCTTCAGAATTTGAAAGGTACCCGCCGGGAGAGGCAGCATGCACTTACGAAAGAGGGCCAACATTTCCATGTCACCCTTGCTTGTAACGAGGTGAGACCCAATTCAGAGATTAGAGAGCAGTTGAGATTAGATTCAGGAGCTTCAAGATTTTCCTTAAAAAATGTGCCCTCCAATGAAGGCCACGTTTCTCAAGGGGTAAGTGGGAATCATTCATCTCTATATATTAAAGAGGGATCCACATTTCATTTATAGAAGGACAGCATCTGTAAGATCTCAAATTCGTCATACTTCTTTTGGGTCATCCTATGTTGACCCGTCAGAATTTTCATCCTGGATTTCAGGGACAGCTGCCATTATTGGTTGCTCCTACTGAGGTTAATGAGTGCCCCTAGGTATGTAACCTGAGTGATCTTCATCAACCGTTCTTGGCAACATACCATTTAACGAAGGCAGAGCCATGCCATTGTTCAGACCCAGGAACATGATGTTCGATTTTGCAGAGTTCATAGACAGGCCATTGATTTTCATGCATTCCTTAAGAGCATCTAGACTCCTCTGCAGGCCTATGGGTGTTCCATCAATAAGCACAAGGGCATTGGCGTAGAGCAGTCTTGCAGGTTTTTCTTCTACAATCTTTGGGGGGAACACTCTGCCCTTGGCTATCTATTCCCCTACATCAGAGAGGAACAAGTTACACAAGTATGGGGCCAATGGACACCCCCGTTTCAGGCCTCAATAGGTGTAAATGGGTCTTGTCAAAAGACCACAAGCATTTAGTCGCACTTGAATACTGGTGGATTCATAAAGGGACTTGATGGCAGCCAATAAAACCACCAGGGAATCCCCAGCCTCCATTTTTGCCCATAGCAGTTGGCGATCTACACTGTCAAATGCCTTTCTCAGATCAGCAAAGGTCAAGTACATTTTCATGTTTCTGTAAAAGGACTTCCCTTTCAAGATATTCAGCAAGAAGAAGTTCAGGTCTGTGCCCACTCCCTTGACAAAACCTGTTTTCTTTGGATACTCTCTCCTCTCTGTCTTAATCCAGGTCCACAGTTGCTTCAAGAGGAAGGCAGCAAACAGCTTACACAGTGCATTTAATAGGGAAATCGAGGAAATCTGTCAATAGTTGCCCCGTTTATAGATTGGGACAATTATCGCCTTTCTCCATGATCCAAGAATTTCACCTGTTCTCATGACCTAAAAATTACAAAAACTAAATGAATCCAGACTTCTGCCATTTGTTTGCTCATGTTGTTTGTGATTTTATTGGGACCCAGACCACTAGAGGGATTTGAATTTTTTAATAAGCAGCTCCACATCCTGATGATCCAGCAGAAATAGCCAACTATAATTACTTCAGCAGCCACCAGTTCCTTCACACCCACATCAGGATCAAATAATTTTTCATAGAAGGCGATCCACACTTCTTCTGAGACTGCGCTTGTCGAAGAAGCTGTGCGCAATACACCTGCCTCGTTAAGCATCTGTCAAGTATTTCTCACGTCTATTTTGGAGAGGGCTGCAACCATAAATTTGGAGTTCATCTGCAGGAGCGCGCTTTGTGCAAAGCCAGTCTGTTTCTACATTTTTGTTTCCTTTTTTTAATCAGAATTAATTACTGATCCTTATCAGGATGGCTTATCGATTTTAACTCTTTGCGGAGGAGGCATTTCTGTTGTTTCACTGCCGCGTTCAAACTGTGTTTATGTGTTGGGACTCAAATTCTTATTAGGCGTTACCCTAAACTCAAACAAAAGCTGGATGTAGTTCAAGCCCTCCCCTCGCGCAAATTGATTGGCATATTGCTTTCATACAGAAGGAATATTTTACTTTCTCAACCTCAAGTCATTTGACCCTTCAGTCGTTTCAATGTTCATAACAAGTATGTCTCGTTTGAGCCATTGTATAGCAATTTCAGTAGCACATGGTCACTTGCAGCACTAGGCAAGACTTTGAACTGTCTAATATCTTAAATTACTGAACTGGAAACAAAGACACAATCCAAAATACTGGAGTTGAAATTATTAGCCTAGGTTGTCTTACATGGGATGTCTCCTTTGATTTGCCCATTGAGGATGTGTAGATCTTTGGCATACATCACCTCCAACCACCCCTCATCTCAGAAGGCCAGCTCTGCTATGGCAGCAAAAGTACATTATTTGTCTCGATAAAGGGGCATTTCAAGCCCCTCCCAACAATTATGAAGCGAGGGTTGCAATACAGAGTCAGGTTGTCAATAGGTTCCAGTACAGCATTCAAGAAATCCTCAGTTGTAATGGCCACCGGATTCCAATAAACGTTCAAAATCAGACCCCTTTAGTCCTGACCTCCTTCATCTTCCATGATATTTATTACCATGGTTTGCAAAAAGGGAATAAGACTCGCTGCTTGCGTCACCGTAAACCCAATTCCACTGCTCACGAAAGACAGCAGGCCCACCGAGGGACTACCTCTCTTTATAGTCAGGGTTGAGAAGAGAAGTATAGCCATCTAGTGTAGTAGGGATTGTCAGCCAGGTGTTTTGAAGGCAAATAACTTCAAACAAGCCTAAAAGAATAATTTTGGTCGCCAGCAAGTGTGCCGCACACCTAGGGTTCCAGAAGGCTAAATGCATGAAGTATTTCTATGTTAATTAGAGGTTTGATGAGAAATACTGACCGTCCCAAGGGCATATTTGCAGTAATTTTCCTTTGCGACAAGTTAGCCGGACACAAATTGAGCATTTATTTGAGTATTTCCTGTCAAAAATGATCATCAGCTCGCCCCTCTGATGCCTTGGGTAACCTGTCTGCTCCTTATCGCATGTTGCAAGAAGGCTTATCACATCCATTGGAAGGAACCCCTGTGTTTATTTTAAGCAAGACTTCTCTCGCCGCTGTCAAAATATGACACCTCTGGACTGGAATTCCAGGAACCGAGATCCTGGGCTTGGAACAGAGATGTTCCTTTGTCACATCACTAAGCTCACAAGAGTAGATGTGCCACTTCCAATAATTATGTTCTAACACCATTCGATCTTAGATGAAGAATTACCCTATCCAAGCAACTTTCCTTTGGGAACTCAACAATACTAATATCTTCCAATTGGAAAATGCACAGTAGTGGGATTTGATGTAAAAGAAACATCACATTTGCATGTTTCAGGATGAGTCCGTCTTCCGTCGGCAACAGTTTATCCAAAATCATCCTGTAAGATCCTAATTTACAAGTCATTCTTTCCTGATGGATGTTCATGTTGCTCTGCATTATGTTGTTGCGTTCATTCCTCACTAATCTGTGCATGCCCTCAGACTCCTTTTTGAGGATAGAGGCCTTCATTAGGTCAGGGTTTAAGCAATCCTGTTTCAACAAGATTCTATTTTTTAGAATTTATGCTTGTCATTTGTCTTCAAGGGTCAAAAAAGGGATGAAGCTTTTCCTAGGTTTCAAACTCGGAATCTGATCAGTGGGAATAGAGTTAGACGTGGGATCCACAGTAGGGCCATGTGGTTTTGGATCTAGTTGAGCTACATTCAAAAATGTTTTCCTGTATCCGCAAACCTCAAAGGCAAGCTCATGGGAAGTTGTCCATCAAGGCTGAAATCTTCCTCATTGATCGTGTAAGTGGAAAAATGTTGCCAATCCGTCACTGTCTAATCAGAGATAAAGCCTAATTTGTGTGTATCAGCGCTATGATCGTTCCTAAACTTATCAACAGGGTCCCCCATCTTTTGACCTCCCTCCTGGGAATCAATGTTTGCCTCTGCCTGGGAATTAGGGTCCTGTGGAGATTTGTAAGGAATGCAGGAACGCTGTATGCGTTTCGATTTCTGGGCATCGGAAGTTTTTTAGTCTTTTGATGCTAGACTGGTATATTTCCTCTTTTTCGTACTCTGAAATATGAGAAAGGGATTTGTTGTAGAGGATGTAACCAGCCCAGAAGGTTCTTGAGGTGCAGGAAAAGTAGCACACCATTGATGAAAAGCCATATCTTGGTTCAAAGAATTCTTGAAATATGCACTTTTTTGGCTCTGTTCCATGTCTGTTTGTATTTGCAGTTGGCCGCAGGTCCAAAGATCCTACAGGGATCACATTTTTGTTGCTCTGAGGTATGTCAGAAGTGTCATGTTTCTCCATTAATCTGGGATGGTGACACTTCTATGCAATCATCATTCACTGAGAGGTTAGAATCCAATCTCCGTGTCATACAATGCCCCACTCTCCTATTTTGAACCAAAGATTTGTGTTGGAGCAATTCCAAAACTGAGTTAAATGGACATTTGTTATCATCGCTTTCTTACATCCAGGGCTTCTTGCATCTTCTTTTGGATAGCATTCACACACTCTACCTCGTGATCAACTTTGGAATGTAAAGATGTAATGAATGATTCAATTAATATATTTTTGGAATGAATCATCATGTGGGTGGCATGATCTTTCACATTTTCAATCATCATCTTGTAAAGTTTCAGGAATGGGGCTCTTTGACCCCATTTCTGAAACTTTACAGACAATAGTAAATGCTGCCATCATGTTGCATTGAGACTTGAATACTGGGGGTAAGGCCCCCTGTCTAGCGTCCCCAGATGATTGGGTAACAATGATGGACCTTTGGAGAGGGCTGTAAAGCCTGACTTTCTGTAGAAAAGGAAATTAAGGGTTGAGAGTACTTGGAGGGTAAGGGGTCTTCTTTGAAGTGTGTTTCTTGGTCCAGAACGTTAGATAAATTATGCTCGATTCATAATGGGGATGTCAGTGGGGATGGCGGCTCCACACGAGTCTCAACAGTTTGATTAGGCTTCCTTTGTTCAACCAAGGACCCCAACCCCCCAACCAAGGACTCTTTCGGTGGTACTGATTCCACCTCTTTCCTGACCTCCGTTTCTATAGGCTCTAACACTGTCTTTGCATTAATGATGTTTTGCGGTGCAGCATCTGAGGGGATCGTCGATCCTAGAGAGGATGTTGGGGGGCTGAGGGGTTGAACAAATTCCAATACTGTTTTAGGGGTCTGAAGAAAAGGGGGAAAAATCAGTTTGAAAATCAAAATCATCCACATGAGGTTTATTTGGCGACGAGTCATCCACATCCCAGATGGTTAGAAAAGGTGCAGAACTTGCCAATTTATTTCCTGCCTCCTGGTCATACGATGCTGACTTTTTTGGCATAAGTTTGCTTTTTAATTATTCTGCATCTGTAAGGTTGAGAGGGAAACCTGTCGGGATAGATGATCTCAGGGAAGTGTAAGTCGTAGACTCAGTCATTCCTATCAGTGTCTTCTCATTAGGTTTCAAAGCGCAAGAGTCTTTCGAATGCGTCATTATCATGTTTACATTAGATTTAGACATTTTCTTCCCCTTCAAAGTGTGCACAAGCCCAAGCATTCCACACCCCTCTTGGAGTCCTGTAGACCGGTTTTAGCCTCTGTCATTGCCGTTATGGGATTCACTTGTGAGTCAACATAGACTAGGGGTGGGAATGCAATGATTGTTTGTCAGTATTTTGGGCTGTAATAGGGAGTCGTCTCACCTGGGATTTTAGCTGTTGTCTGGTATGCGGCATCAGGAAAAACCTCATTGATTCCATTTGGGATCTATTGCAGAGGGAAGCACAAATGTACAAGGTGGTGCTCCCTTGATCTCTGTGTCCTCCCAGGCAACACAGCCAACACTCCTGCACACTCCGCATCACTCCGCAACCAGAGTGAGTTTTCTGCAGTAGCACCCCCAGCAGAGACAGAGCTGAAAGATAGACTCTGTTTTACGAGGAAGCACCGGCCGTAGCTAACGAGTAGCAAGGAGTTTCTCAACGCAGCCAACACTACTGCACACTCGCGGCCCCAGTGAGTGTTTTTTTTGCAATAGCACCTCTCAGCAGAGAAGAAAGAAAGATGCTGTTTCACAGTGCCAGCATCAGCCATAGCAAACAAGTAGCATGGAGTTTCTCAACACAGGCAACACTCCTGCACCCTCCTCTAGGTATACTAAGTATTTCAGAACTATCAACAGCAAATGCTGGACCAGCAAGTCAAAACCTGAGGTGGATAATTGGAGATTCCTACATTTACACTTAACTGCAGAAAACCTAGACACCTAAGAGAAAGACCAGTGTTGTATGTTTTTTAACATGAGCAGAAATGCCTGTTTGTTCACACCTATCAATTAGACGGGGCCTTTACACTATCCGAATATATGTGTTGAGTATAAGGATTTTGTTATTCCATTAACTTTGTAGACAGAGAACATGTCAAGACTTTTCCCCTCATTACTGTATGGGTAGGATATTCAAAACCAGCTAGCCATCACACCTACATGTATTCTGCATATCCTAGAGCTAAGTACACAGATCAACATGCTTGGCTCACTACATGCCCCAATAACTCAGGGATGGCAAAATGTTGTCTCAGTAAAAGTGTTATTCGAAAGTCTGGTAGCCCAAGGATGCATTAGCAGTTCTGTAGTAGAATTATCAGAGAAGTAAATATGTGAGCAGGGAAATCCCAACCATCTAAATGTGGCAAAGATCCTTTTCCATTGATTTGTGTCACAAGACATGGCATGCAGCCTTGGAGCAGAACATTGAAGGATGTTGCCCCTTAAGACAACCCAGCCAAAACTCCTGTCTTACTATGGGATGTCCCTTTGAGTGACTGACAGGATCAGGATCCGAAATGGGGCAACCTATTTTTGCTCTACTGTCTTGGGTAATAGAAAAGACAAAGGAATTAATCTGGTTACATCTGCTTAGATATCTGGTTGGACTGGTATTTACTACCACATGGCAAGGCTCTCACCCATCCATTACACTGAATTCTAGCATCAACAGAGCTGCATGGATTCTGTGGTGTTTAAGGGTTTCAGTAACACATCCTTGTAACTAGTCCATTTCGATATCTAACACTCCATTATGTTCAATCTTGCTAGTTGTGTCAGCCTCAATGGTGCATAGTACAAACTGACATTCTCTGGGGTTCAAGGGCAGCCAAGGATCAAATTAACTGCATCTAGCCACTTTGGGCCTAGGAGCAGAAATCCTTTTTGTAATTGAAAAAACACTGTGGACTGGCCAACAAAAAGGCCTGCATGGAAATGTCAACATCGCCAAATACACCAACATTGTGTCAGAAACAGGAAGACAAAAATTACGTGTGCCATATATGGGAATGACAAAGAACTAAAAGCAGAGGCCTACCTTTCACTACATTATGGAAAAATAAAATGACAACAAGAATAATGCAATGGTAAAATAGAAATAACCACATTCTGCAGCTGAGGTGGACATTTGTTTATTTTGCAGTTTAGGACAATGATCACATGGAAAACGAGCTCCATTGCCATTGTAATGTGACAATACTTCAGGATGTAAAGATATAGTGTACATTATATGAATGGCCTCATGTATGAAGAAATTGTAACATTTAAAAACACCAGTTTTCTGTGCATGAAGAAATGCTGTGTTCTGCCCAGAAAGACACTGGCCCTCATTCCGAGGTTGGTGCTAGTCATGGCGCTATTAGCACCATGACTAGCACCAATACCGGTACCGCTACTGACTTGGTGGTATGGGGACTTACCGGTCCAGTCCGACCTTGGCGGGACCGGTAAGTCCCCATTTGTAAAGCCATTCCCCATTCCCATTTGAGACCCCATAGGGCTCAATGGGAAGGGGGAAGGCGTCAATAACGGTAACGCAAAATTGCGGTACCGTTATTGACCCCGGTATCCCTTTGCGGGTCCCATCCTCAACGCCTGGTAAAACCAGGCGTTATGGGAAGGACCCACAAAGGGACCTTGGAATAGGGTGCAAAGGGATTACTGGCACCGGTGTCATTACCGGTGCCCGGTTTCCCTTTGCGTCTACCTTGTAATGAGGGCCATTTTCTCAGGAGATTCAAAGTATAGTCAGGCATTGAGTACCTCGTCCCATCAGATGCAAGGGTGAAGCTATGCTTTACTTTACTTTACTTTACGACATTTGTATTGCACAACAATGAACCCATGGGCAAGATGGCGCGGATGAGACTAAACAACAGAAAACAAATATGAGTCAGAAAACTGGGTGTGAAGGTCAGAACTCGCCTGGGCTTTATTCAAGAAGCCAAGTTTTTAATTTTCTTTTGAAGGCCTCGAGGGTCGATTGCAGTTTATGGTCCAGGGGCAGGCGATTCCAGGCGGTTGGACCTTCTATAGCAAAAGCTCCTTTTTCCGCTTTCCTCGACTTGCTGTTCAGGATTATGAGCAGTTTGGTCTCCTGTGACCTGAGTGCGCGTAGGGAATTCTTGGGCAGAATCAATTTGTTAAAGTAACAGGGCATAGTGCCCAGGAGGCTCTTAAATGTTATGAGAATGAGGCGGTACTGAATTCTAGCATCAACATGAATCCAGTGCAGGGCTCTTCTTGCTGGTGTGACATGGTCCCGCCTGGAGAGGCCTGTGACCACCCTCACTACACCATTTTGGATACCTTGCAGCCTGTTGATTTCCTTTTTGCTGATGCCAGTGAGCAGACTGCAACAGTAATCCATTTTGACGCATACTATTGCTCTCGCCAGTGTTTAAGCGTTGGCCGGGGAGATCATGGGTCTGAGGTGAGTAAAAGGTTTAAGGTAGTAGTCTTCCCCTGATTCAACTCTTCCCACACGGGCATTCATGGAGAGGTGTTGGCCGAGAATCACCCTTAACAACTTAACTTTCTTGAGTGTGTCTATTTTTAACTTCACCAAGCTGGATTTTGCTATACCTGGGGTCAAGCTTTGAGATCCGATTTGGGGATCCCACAATCATGAGCTCCGTTTTTGTTCTATTTAGTACCAGTCCATTTTGTACCATCCGGTTCTCAATGCAGATGTAAACTTTATTTACACGCTCTTCGTCTCGTGTATGGTCTCCCGTCAAGGGGATGATACATTGGGTATGGTCTGTGAAGTTGGTGAACCAGAAGTTTTCATTCACCAGCATTGAGAAGAAGGGGACAGTAAGGATGTTATAGAAACAGGGCGAGAGGCTTGCTCCCTGTGGGACTCCATACTCAATCAGGATTGTGTCTGCTTCAGCTAAGTCTGAGCAAACTCAACTGACCCTGTTTCTGAGAAAGGAAGCTTACCACTGCGAGGCTTCGATGGAAAATGCTGCCACTTGTTCGAGCCTGGTGACCAACAATGTGTGGTCAACATGGTCGAACACGGCTGAGAGGTCCAGCAGCATGAGCATGGCAGTTTCTCCCTTATCTATGTTGGAGAGGAGCATAGATTTTAGTTCCAGAAGGGCTGTTTCAGTGCTATGCCCTGCTCTTAAGCGTGATTGCCAGCAGTTAAGAACGGGGTGGCTTTCTATGTGTTTAGCTATTTGTTTATAGGCAACTCGGTCCAGGATCTTCATCAGGAAGGCTGAGTTCGTGATGGGCCTATAATTCAGGGGGTCCTCTTTGGGCAGGCCCCTTTTTTTTAGTAAGGGTGTGACCCAGGAGCGTTAAAGTCTGACCGGTACAACACTCTCTTTGAAGGAGGCATTAACAAATTGCAGAATAGCCTCTAGTAGTAAGGGGGGACATGTTTTAATTATAATGGCTGAGAAAGGATCACCTCAACAACTAGTAGTTTTCAAGTGTTTGACCACCTCCGTCAGTTCTTCCAGCGTAATAGCTGAAAAAGAGAATTCCGGGATTGAGGGGCATCTAATGTGTTACCTTTGTTCAGGGCACTCATCTTTTTTGGCTAATATTAGCTTTGAGTCCCTGTAGTTTAGCGTCCATAGCATCTTGGATGGCCTGGCACAATTTTATATCTTTTACAACTTCCTGAACCACAAGGACAGGTGTCGATTCTTGCTCCTTAAGGATTTTGAACAGTTCCTTAGCCTCTGACCGTGCTTCGATAATCCTATTGTTAAAGAAATTCTTCTTTGCATCTAGGATAGCCACTTTATACAATCTGGCTGCCTCTTTGTAGGCTATGCGCAGGTCAGCTGAATAATTGGTTTTCCATTTAAAATACTGTTTACGCATAGCCACTTTTAAATTGTGAAGCATGGGGGTAAACCAGGATTTATTGGGGGTGACTAGCTTGTATTTTCTCGCTTTCTCTGGAGCTAGGCGATTGGTGATATCATCAAAGATTTCCGTAAGTATTGCGGAAAGTTCTTGAGCTGATTCAGGGAGTAGGTCTGTGGTCAGATGTCTAACCAATGGGGAGATCTGTTCTAATGTAAGCAATTTGGAATGACATCCCTTCGTTGGAGGCGAGCTTTTGCTTTTATGTTGGATGGGAAAAATCGACTGAATTGCAAAGTTTACAAAATAGTAATCTGACCATGGGCAGGGCGAGGTGGCTAAGTCAGTAATAGGTACATTAATTGCTGCAAGTCAGTCCAAAGTGTATCCCAGTTGATGAGAGGGATGACGATTGAATTGAACAAAACAGAGGGAGGCCAGGGTAGCTTCCAAGTCTGCTCCCTTGGGATCATCTTGGTGGCCAAGCCAGTAGTTAAGGTCACCCAATATAATGAAGATGGTATGGGGTTTGAGGCAAGCCATAAGGTGGTTAGATAGAGCAGAGACAAGGTCCTCAGAATGCGAGGGAGGTCTATATAAGAGTAGATTGATGGTGGTCTCTGCATTTATGCCTATCTTTACCTGCAGGGATTCTATGCCTTACAATATATTAATTGAGATCCCCCAGATGGTGATGTGTGTTTTCAATATCAGTGTCAGACCCACGCACCTCCCAGAGTCCCTGTCTGCTCTCAGCAAAGAGTAGCCCTCTGGTATCGCCAGGTTAAGAGAGGGGACCGTGGCAGAATGTGCGCACGTTTCTGTGAGGGAGCAGATATCGATATCTTGCTCTTCGATATGCACTGCTAGTACCGTGTAGTGTTTGATCATAGATCTAGTATTGAGAAGGAGACAGGACAGGTAGCCCCGGGATGAAGCAGGACTAAAAACCATACCTCTCCCCTCTTGGTCCCCATGGTCACCACTGCTTACTAACTGGCCTGTGCTGGGATCATTATACAAAGTAGCATTGGGCCAGTCTTACAACGTGGTGCGGGAATCACCCCTGACCACGTGCAGCGTGTTACCATGAGTGTTTTTACAAGGTTCCTGCGCCGATTCACAATCCCCTGTGTATGGTCCCTGAGTCCCTTGGCTCAAACCCTCGGTGGTCTTGTGAGAATGAGGGATCACCAGGTGACTAGCTCCAGTAGGGATAGCTGACTCGGTTCACTTACCAGCATTCTTTTTGTGTGGCGTACCAAGGCGTTCATGTGCCAGGGTTTTCTGTCTTTCAGCCTCAATTACCCTGAGGATTTCTTGCAGGCCCATGGTGCACTGAGCGGAGGCGCCGCACTGATTCAGCGGAGAATCGTGGAGGGATTCCTGCCTAGTCCGTCATCTGACACGGACTGACACAGACTGGCTAAGTCCGTCCGTGCTGGCGCGTTCGCGCCAGGTTTCCTAAGAAATTTACTTCCAGACTACAATCCTGCTGGGGATTGTAGTCTGAGAATGCCTAATAGTATGTGCAGAAGGCAAACAGCCTCTGCTTCAACTCATACTATTTAAGAGTTACACAAAAGCGAAACCAGGTGTATACGAGGCAGCAGAACACAGAAATGCACACTACACAGCACAGTGTCAGTACCAACAACCAAAGCACTTTGCAATAGTAAGTTTTAAAAATTGAACGTTAAAATGGCACAATTAAATAAAAGCAAAATTAGGCAGGCAATGCTCAGGTCTCTATCTGAAAATCAATCTCTTTGAAGCTGCGGCTTGACTGGAAAGGAACTTATGGGGTTGGGGTCTCATCCCTTAATGGTAAAAATACATGGATTTACATTTGGTTTGTGGTGTGGGCCAAGACCTGAATGACAAGTGGCAGGATGCAGAGACTGCCAAATGAGGGGAGGAGTTAGACCTATCTGGCCAGGGAGATAATATCCCTTCTGCAGGCTTGGCTAGAATGTTAATGGATTAATTGCAGGAAGAATAAACCAAGAAGCAGATGGCTCAGGCCAAATGTTAAGTTTGAAGAAAAGCAATGTGCTGTTTGATTGTAATAATAATATATATGTAATCTATATTAAGGCCATAGCGTTAAATAGATGATCATACTTTGTTCATGTTCTCAGGAACCATACGTCAGACGATAATGGGACAAATATCATTGCAAAGCTTAGGAGAAGACCATGATCATGACACCACTCCCATGAACCTTGAGAACTAAAGCTACAATCTAAAATGTGTTTCTAGCACCCCAAAAAATGTCGCAAAGCAAAGATTCAGGGAGGTGATAGCTTAATAAATTAGATAGATGTATAAGAAATGTTGTGCTGATAACTGTTATTTGTTTATCTCTGTTATTGGGTTCTGTTTGGCCCGCAGAATCCTCAAGAATACAAATTACTACAAACCCTCAAAACATAAAAAAATCGGCAATCAATTTAGGAGAGGGTGCAGGAAATAATACTCATATACAATCTGCTCACTCTCACAAACACTGAAAATAAATCAGACTTGTTAGTTCAATTCAGAAACACAGTGATATTTCAGTGAAGTAAAGGAATAGACTGCAGATTAAAAAAACATGTAATAATCTGTAACTACTCACAAGATATTAATATACATGGCATTTCCAATCTGTTCCATTTGGGTAGGGTACCCTCATGCATGTCTACACGTAGAGGCAGGAAGGGGCAGAAAAAGCTAGGATCTGAATGATGCTGGCGTGTGTTGCCCATTTATTCTCTGATTTTAATAACTTTTTCCTTTCTTTTTGTCTCTACTGATCATATGAGTGACATTTTTTCCTGTTTCTTCGTTCGTGATATATGTACATCTAATTGCTTATTCCACTCTAACAATGCCACAGTTATGAATTTTGAGTGTTGAGGCTTCCCCTGTTACTTCTTTAGTAAAATATATATGTCTAATCTTTCAAAAGCTTCTAAAGAAAAACCCATCAAAAATATACTGGTTACTGATCTGGTAAGACTAATTATATTTGTTTTAGGTCCAATTTCTTCCCGATATTCTTCTGCTCTCTTTTACATCTGCCCTCAGTAGGAATTACATCCTATTCAACTGCATGTCAACACACACATGCTTCCTTAATCTCAAATCCTTTTCAAACATGCTTTATCTATATGTATGTGTCATTCTTGATATTCTGTTGCTTGTTTTTTCTACTGGCTCCTGTCCTACTGACCACATCAATAGATTGATACAGCAACAGAAGACTACGTTCATGAGTGGATGAATATGGAGATATTCAAAGGAGAGAGTAGGCTAAGTGTCACTTACGCAACTATTGAGAATGCGCCTTACAGTGTCTTCCATTTGAGCATTAGCTTTTGATGACTCTAGTTAAAATTAGACTTGCAGAAACCTCTGAATGGTGGCATCTATTTTAGTCATATTTTAGTCATTGCACTGTCCCCAACAGGCAAGACCAAACAGGTTCTGCATTCAGTCAAGGAGACTACATAAGCATGTAATTCATTCTAATGACATATTGTCGAGTTCTAGTTGTTACAGCCCCATTCCCCCAATCTGGCCAGTCATACTGTGAGTCAGACTGACGTAGTCACATCCTTATTATTAACAGTGCTTCCATGTAATTATCCATGCATGACCAGACTAACCAGAGGATGTGCAGTCCTTAAGATGTACAGCTTCGCAGAACCTCATGGAATCATGGTTATATCGACAACAGATATGTTTCTAATATATTACAGGTTAAAACAAAATGTGTCCCTGCTTTGCTCCTTTTTGTATTATTATATGTTTGAATCTAATAGGAGGGAATAAAACCCAACCTGCCAATGTTTTTCTTCCTGCCCCTAATTTTGCAAAAACACTGGAAGCGTGGAATAAATCTTCTGTCGCCATAGTTTCTACTAATAGAAAGGGTGCAGTATAAAAAAGCAAAATAAATGCATACCTCGAAACAAAAACAACTGCAGTAATTCCTGTTTTTTACGTAGTACACGTTTCTCTTGGTAATTTCTTCTGCCTCAAGCACCATATTGTAGTATGTTAGCATCATCTGATATTTGGATATAATCGAAAAAGAAACCGCATGTTTCCCCCTATTTTCTTTTTAGTTTGTTAATTTTAAGAGTACAGTTTCATTGCTCTTCATTCTGTATTGGATGATGCATGCAGTCGTGCCAACAATGTGCAGTTGCCATTTGCCTGTCTGACATTAAGAGCCTGATGCACAGAACATTTTCCTATGGGCTTGCACCATTATAAAAACGCTTTTGTGAATCCGGCCTTAAATATTTTGTAAAATGTTGACGCCAATTATACGTTTAGTCCCCCATCTCTGTATCAATTCATACTAGCTGCAATGCACAAAGAAGTGCATACATACATGCATAGACTGGCCTGGCCAATGTTTAAATGAACATTCATTCTGCGATTATACTGTTCCAAAGCTGCTACAGAAGCAGCTTGTAATGGTCATACTGTTTGAGGCTGTCCTGAGGTCCGAGGTGCAGCTTTGACAATCCTGGGTATGGTACTGCATTTGTAGAGCACAAACAAAGGCCTGATGTCATCTAGGCGCTAAAAAGAAGGATTAACCAGTGGGCTTGAAGCAAGTAAACTAAAAATATTGAATATTCAGCATTTTGTGAAACTGCAGATAACCGTCAATCTCACGCAGAGAAAAGGGCAGAGTGTTACACAGAGTGGGGGCAAGAACCAAGAATGAACATCCGCCCATCCGAGTTCTACGATACCGTGGCATTTTTAAAAGGTTTTGTGAAGCTGAGCGTAGACACCTTGTGGGACAATAACGGTCCAATTTGGCATGCAAATAGTCTGCCCCAGTAGTGTGAATTACCCGATGAACGATATACCGGATCATCAATTCACTTTCACCAGCAGCCATTGAAGCTGTCGTATCATGGCCCGGGAGGAGGTAAGTCTTGATGCCCCCAGGGCTAGATGGGCTGCCCCATTTTCAAGAATGTGTAGGCATTGTTTCTCATAGGCTGCTTGCCTTAGATATATGCCATTGCAATAGTCTAATGATCCCATGATAGGTGTTATGACTATCTTTGTATGGAACTCTGCAGGCAGGAGAGAGAGAATTTTGCTTAGAACTTTTAGTTGGGTGGAGCCCGAGCTACACACTACACTAATCTGAGCCTCTCGCTCTCTCTCTCGCCAGACAACAGGAGTCTCATGCCCAAGTTTTGCACTGAAGTGCCAGGCATGGGGCAGGGGCCGAAAGACTCTGGCCAGTACTCTGTAATCCATGAGGCTTTTGCCTTTAGAGGACCAATCACTGGGACCTCTTTTTTGTCCCATTTAGCATCAGTCAATTCTTAGACATCCATTCCCCAATTGATGATAGACAGTCTTTCAGCTTATGCGGTGGCTCTGCTGTGGGTGAGTCCAGGGGAAACACTAGTTGCGTGTCATCAGCATAAGTATAAAAGTGCACCACATGCTCAGAAATGAGGTCGGCCAGAAGACGCATATAAAGACTTAAAAGAAGTGGCGGATCCCTAAGGGAAGTCACACGAGAGAGCCGTGGGAGCCGAACAGCAAGAACAAAAAGAAACCATTTGCATACAGTCTGTGGGAAATGATGCAAACCAAGCCACCTGAGTACCAGAAATACCTGCTTGTGCCATAGGGTGCAAAAGAATGTCAGGATGGACTGTATCAAAGGCTGCGTAGAGGTCAAGAAGGAACAACACCCCACCTCCCCGTGGTCCGGAAGCAGGGTCAGGTCGCCCACGGCTCTGTAGGCTTCAAATCCTGCAATGAGTCACCTTTTTATATTGCGCAATCGCACCCTACCCTAAGGGATGCACGCAGGTGTAAGTCCTATAGTGATTGTCCCCTGTTAATGCAGCAGTAGAGTTGCTTGTACTGGATGGGGAAACATTGTTTTAGAGCTTCAGTCAAGGTCACTTTTAAATATTGTTGCATAGGCCCATCTCAAACCATTGCAGCCATCGTGATCCATCCTTTTTGAAATGACAATTCAGTGCTGAAGTGTCATAAGGGTCACATTTTGGTTTATTATAGGTATGTTATGCTGCTAGCATACGCAGAGAACAAACCGGCCAGAAGTGACACCTTGCAAAGTGGGTGTAACATCTCCTGAGTGGGTTGCCCTTGACTTAGTTCAGTAACCATCAGGTGTGCAGGGGTGTTCTCCTGATTTGCCTGAGGTGCACTTTTTCCTGTCCTGCAGTGAGCGCCTTTCAGTCTCGGAGTACTGGTTCTCTATTATGTGTGGCATGCACTTCGGTTTAGTCCTGCATTGCAGATTTCCTTTGGGGATTGAAGTGTGCTCTCCTGTGAGATGTGCTCAAGCTTCAGTCATGCAGTGGAGGTCACATTTCAGTATTTCATAGCTGGTGTCCTGCATAAGGTGGGCCAGTATCAGCCCTGCAGCAAGTTTGGCTTTTCAGTTTCGCAGTGTTGGTGTGATGTCAGGTGTGAAATTTACTTTACCCAGCCCTTCAGTGAAAGTATTTTTCAGTAGTGCAGTGATGGTGTCCTGTCTTGAGGGATCATTGTTCAGTACTGCAGTGGAGGTGGACATTTTTATGCATGATGTTCACTTGTCCCAATCTTGGGGTGAAAGGCTCATTTCAGAATGTCAGTGATGTGGCACTACAGATTTACACTATTTTATGAAAATTGTCCCTCTGATTTTCAATGGGTGATACTCCTAATGTCCACCACTGATACAGAAAAAAATAATATTATATGAGAAGGTGTATAAATCATAGCTCATGTAGAAGCTCAGATAAGCCGTTTCCCTCATTACAACATTGGAATGTTGATAGTTCCATTGCAGGCAATACAGCAGATTAGGACATACATTTAGGTAATAATCACGTCAGGGGTTAACTGTGCCAGCTTTAAATGCCCTGAAACCCTGCATGATGGGCTTGTGCAAAGCAACGTTTAAATTCCATGGCTGCAGCCCTGTTCCCAGCAACACATTTGGACGTGTGCTAAAATCCGTCGAACAGAGGGAGATGTTCAAATGGCATGTATCCAGTAATGTCCGTAGGGTCCTAACAGGCATCTATGCAACATTTGGTGAAGATTGGTGAAACGGTGAGAAATTGTATAAGAAACAAATTGTGACTTTTATATGTACAGATAGCGAATACTATTAGGATCTACAGAGAGTCTCTGTACTCTTTCCACTGTGGCTATCGGTACAAGGTGGAGGCATGGTTGAAAGCAAGAGGAGAAAGAGGAGAAGCAGCAGTAAAGTAGATTATGAAACTGTTGGGAGGCTGTTGGGGGAAGCAGTGAACTGTGGAATGACTATGTGGATCAGGGAATACAGCCTTTGGGCTGAGCTCGATGCATGAATGGCACTGGAGGAGTGACAACTGAACATAAACAGAACAGTGACATTCAAAACAAACACACAGAACAAAATAGGTGGCTAGGCGTTATCCAGTAACAGATGTTGAAGTGTACACATAGAAGGAATATTCTAAGTACTTATGGATATGGGAAATGTCGACTGAACTAATTTGCAGTTTTGGCTTTTTTCACCCATTTCCTAAACTCAGCAGGAATTCTGGAACCTGTCAATAATAGCCAGAGATCTGTGCTTTTAGCCACCAATCTGAAAAAGTCCAATGCGTGGGAGACGCCCACGCGTTGGATGCATAATTGGCAGTTTACTTCCCGACTGTCCTTATGCAGACAGTGTTTTTCCTCATCATGGGACTGCTCACCTTTTTTTTGTATTTACTGTGACTTTCCTTCAAAATTCTACACAATACCCTTCCTAATCTGTGCATAGCAGTCACTTTTTTGATTTGCTTAATACTCTGTAAAACATGTATAACAAGTATTTCCATGATTTCTTTCACAGAGGTTCTTTTCACCTGTGACTTTTCAAGCTGGTGCATTGAAAGGACATTTCCCATACCCTCCCTGCTATGGGTGTAAACACAGGGAAATACAATGCGAGGCACAGTAGTGCCCGCATAAAAAGAACACTCAGAAAAAAGGGGGTGCGTATAAAAAACAAAAAGGCCTCGAAAGCAAAAAAGAGGAACACCACGACATCTAAGGCATCTTATAGTGACATGTATTTTTCCCCATTACGCCCTTTAATGCTAGACTATCAAGGCATTCATGTTGTCTGGGAACCTTTCTAGTATGCTACAGCGTCCTATTGTGTAGATTAAACCTACACAACCTTTGATTCAGTTTATGGTTCGGTTCTTCACAGTTTTATTTAAAGTCCTTTCATATGTTTACAGTGCCGCTATCTATCAGTAGGACAGATTATTTTGCATATAGAATTCTGGCTTAACCATGGCACCACAGGAATATTGGTTTTATAATGGTATGCTAGATTTAAGAACCCTGTGATCTCTGTAATTCTCTGTTATATCCACAACGTGTTTTAGTATAACTTTATTGAACAACTTCGAATGGGTGAATTTGAGTTCTCAGGCATCTGTTGAAATTGACTGTGTCCAATAGCTGTAATGGAAACTCTCCATTTTGTGCTTCCTCAAACCCTTGCCAGAATTTATTGTGTTTTCATTATTCAGCCTGTAGGTGTTGTTTGGTTATGTGCCCACCCATTGACAGCCCATGGCCCGGTTAATGCCTATGTCCATCACCACCCAGTTACTGTCCATCCACATCCAAAACATCTCTTCATGGAAACTCTTTGAGCTCACTTAAATCAAACCTTACCATCAAACTTTGTTTTTTCCAAAGAGGTCTTCTGGGAGTTAATGACTTAATTGTAAACACGCTACTGGTGTATTAAAAATGTCTTACCAGGTCTTGCTTCAGCCACTCGATTTATAAGCACTATGTGTGCCCTACCATGTAGTCCTATTCAAAACAAGCATTGCAATGTCAGTTGTTATAGCTTGTGTATAAGTATTAGGCATTTGCCAGGGACTGTTGTTAGACCATTTTGCAACTCCTACCTTCAATGGCCAGTTAATACCACTTCAGCAGTGCCTGGCAAGTCCCTTGTATTAGTATTTGTATTTGTATTTGTTCTATTTATATAGCGCAAACCAGGCCCAAGGGCAACCAGGCGCATATCTTAGAAGAACGTTACAGGCATGACATATAGTTACAGTGGTTACAGTAAATTGTGAAAAAAATACAATTGACGTTACAATTCAAGGTAGCATACCCAGAGCAGTAGTGAAGGAGCAAAGCAGAACAGGGGCAAAGTGGGCCATTCATGATCAGAGGAACGGTTGTTAGTGAGATTTGACCAGCCAGAGCTTGGCTTTGTGTTTAAATAGGTTGAATGAAGGTAAGGTTCTGATAGGGAGAGGTACAGTGTTCCAAAGCTTTGCCGCCAGGACTGGGAAACTGGCGCCCCCAGCAGATTGGAGCTTGAATCTAGGGATCGCAAGGCCTTGGGATTGTGAGGATCTGAGTACTCGCAATGGAATATGCTGTGTAAATCGTGAGGCAAGGTACGTTGGGGCCTGATGGTTTACGCATTTGTATGTGAGGGCTAGTACTTTAAGTGCGATTCTTTGGGGCGACTGAAAGCCAATTGAGGGTCTTCCGGGTTTCTGAGATGTGAGCAGAACGAGGGATGTTGAGGGCCGCTCTGATGGCATTATTTTGGGTAATCTGAAGTTTATTAAGATTATCCTGGTTAGTGCCTTGGTACAGAGCATTGCAATAGTCCAGTTTGGACATAACCAAGGTCCTGGCCAAGGTGATGCAATTCTGAGTAGTAAGGAATAGGCGACAAGCTGAGATCAATTTGCAGGTGTAAGCAGATGCAGAAGCTACCGCATTGGTTTGCCTAGTGAGAGTCAAGGAGGAGTCCAGATAAATACCCAAAGTTTTAGTATCTTTGGAAACTTTAATTAGGTTACCATCAATGTTAAAGGAACCGAACAGAGAGCTCAGTTTGTTGAGTCTCTGTTGCGTACCTAAGATGAGAAGCTCAGTCTTGTCATTGTTGAGGCACAACTCGTGTTGGGCCATCCATGCTTGGATGACAAGGTAGATGTCGTTGAGGGCTTTGCAGTCGGCAATGTAGTCACCAGTGATGGGTATGAGTATCTGGGTGTCATCGGCGTAATTTGTGTAGGTGACGGCCAGATAGTCAAGCACATCAAATAGGGGTTTTGTGAAGACATTGTAGAGAGTTGGGGAGACACAAGACCCTTGAGGCACTCCACACGGGACTGGTATGGGATTAGCGGATGAGGATGGGGAGAAAACTCTCATTTGCCTATTGTCAAGGAATGACCTCATACAGTTGGATGCATTGTCAGAGAAGTGGGCGGCGGATTTCAGATTCCGACATAGTATTTGGTGATTGACCAAATTGAAGGCTGCGGATAGTTCCAGTAGAAGTAGAAGGGCCAGTTTACTGTTGTCTTTGATGTCCTCAATTTGGGTTTTGAGGTCTAGTAGAGCCGTTTCAGTCCCGTGCTTAGGCCTGAAGCCCTATTGTCTTGAGCCAAGGAGGTAGTTAGTTTCCAAATAGTTCTAAATCTGCAGGTAAGCTGCTCTGTCAAGTATCTTGAGTAAGAACGGTACAGTAGTGATAGGTAGTAGTTGGTTGGCGTTTCAGGGTCAAGAGTCGGTTTTTTCAGGAGAGGGATAACCCATGCTTCCTTTAAGTTATTGGGTACCGTACCAGTTAAGAAAGAGGAGTTAATGAAGGTGGTTATAAAAGGAGCGAGGTCATGTGCCGCTTCCTTAATAATAGGTGCTGGGCAGGAGTCACCTTGGCAGTTAGATGGTTTTAAGTTGCGAATGATGTATTCGACCTCGATGATGGTGAGTGGGGTGAAGCTAAACGGGGTGTGAGAGAAGGGAGTCGTGGGGGTTATGGAAGGTTTGGTAAGGGGGTTAATGAGTAAGGTGGCTTGTTTGGCGTTAATTTTTGATTGCAAGGTGGTGATTTTGTTGAGGAGAGTGTTTTGGATGTTATTGCACCAATTGCTGTCTTTCATGCAAGTATCAGGAGCAGGGGAAGGGGATTCCAACTCTTTAAGGATTTTAAATAGTTCCTTGGTGTTGGATTCCGCTTGGGAGATATGTAAATTGTAAGTCTCCTTTTTGGCTTGAAGGATAGCATCCTTGTAGTTGTAGGTGGTGATAATGGTTGCCCATGTCTACAAAAAAGCTCAAACTGTTGCCATTTCCAATGTTTGATAGTGTGACTATTAGGTGGCCCACACTGCTGCCTGTAAGCCAAAACAATTGCATTGATGTATAGGTAGGAGAGAGACGGAATGTGAGGAGGCACACAAAGACTTTAGGTGTTGAATAGTTATTTACCTACCCGTTGACTGATGAGGGCCACACTAATTCCTATGGCCGCTGAGTACATGTAAATGGATTGCTTTATTGCAGATGTAAAATGTGCTGCTAGTGTAATACAAATGTCTGAACTAAGAGTACCATCAGCCTTTGATCAATGTATGTTCCTTACACTCAAGTCCTGTTAAAAACAAGCATAGATACATTCAACAGTTTCTGTGTACTTTCTCAGACTACTCACTCCTGACATGGGACACTAAGGGAGCTGTAAAGGCATGTAATTTCAATTGACTATTATATCAGGCACATTCCCTAACCTAAAATATGCTTATCCAGTCATGTTTTCTGGGTACAAGAACCTGTTCTGATTTGTGACTACTCAAAGCGGTGGTGCCAATTAGACCCACCATTGCATTTTCAGCAAATGTGTTTATTTACTTATTGTTTCTCTGAATAAGCTGCGTCCAGTTAAATATCAAAATGTCTTATTCATGCATGACCTTTGATACTTTGTTATCTTTGCTAATTATTGGTCCAAACCTTTTGTGGACGATGAGTAAGAAAATCCACAATATTGATTTTTGAAAGAGAATTATTCATTTGTAACCGGGGATGTTACTGTGCTAAATGTAACATTTGCATAGTGTATGCTTTCAAAGCATAAACACGTCCATGATTATTTCATAGTTTTATGCAAATGTGTTTTCTGTGTGTTGTGCGCTCCGTTCCTAGCTTGTCTCCTTTGTGGTTACTTTTTAAGTGGCCATGCATCATATGCTTACATTTCCCATTACCTTTCCTGAAATGTTTATAGCTACTCATTTCATTTTCAGTTTGCCCTAGTTTAAATATTGGAGTGGGGGCCTTGAGGGGCAAAGTGTCTAGGGGAACAATTCAGAATATACCATCCTAACTAACACATATGAATACTAGTCACATACGCTTAGCAAAAAATGGTTTTAACGTTTCTAGAAAGTACTGTTGGACATTTCATTCATAAGCAACCTACACGTGTTTCGACACATCATCTTTATCAAGGTGTAAGGCGAAACTTTATTAATCCCACGCAGTGGGAAAGTCCTGTGTGCCACACTCAATGTTGAGATTAAGATGCTTATATCACAATGTCTATATGTTAGCAACTGCACCTTCCTGAAAATGAAATTACGCAGTGTTGGCCGACTCCAATATAATACAATGCGAGTAAATCTCTGTGTCCCAGCAGACAGATATCTGGTCAGGAATCATCTGATGCGGCATCCGCGTTTGTTAGCCACCCTAACCATTGGTTTGCAGACATAGGCAAAGCAAAATGCTTTTTTGAAGTACTTCTTAAGGTCACTGCTAACATTGCAGTCTGAGCTCAAATGTTTACCTCTCCTGATGTGGGAGGGAAGTAGGATTCACAGAGCTCTCAAGTTTCCCATGTCCATGTGTGCGAAGACCAAGTCTTGATACTGCTAGGAATTCTGTCACTTGTCGTTTTCCAAAATGAAAAAAAAAAAAAACAAAGTCCCAGGATCCAAAGGGAAATAAACAGGACTGGATAACCTTCTCAAACATGGCTGAAGGAAGCGTGTGATCTCTGGAACCACAGGTTTAGAAGAGGCACAAATATTAGCTAAAGGATCTTGGGTAATAATCCCCAAAGGTTTTTAGGCTTTGGCTATTAGGTGGCACTTTAAGTGCTGCCTATAAACTGCAACTATTGGCATGAGGAGTGAAGCTTGTAGACATATGGGATGTGAGGGGGAGCAGACAAATGTGCGAAATTGGATTTTTAACCATTAACTGACCACCCATGGTTATGCTAGCCCCTATGAACATTTGTATATCCCCTGCCAGATCTCTTTGAAATAGCTCTTTGCTTTTAAGGGGAAGCCTGTGTTATTTCTAAGGAATCTTTTATAAGGTGATGACATATGTGCAACTATAAACCAGCTCATGGTGTAATACATATTTATTTACCAAGTGTGCTTTCTCGCACTTGATTTCTAATCAATGTGTGTGTCCTTGTGTCTGTTCCTTGCACTGAATGCCTGTTAATAATACACTATGGCAAAGCCAATACTTTTGGCTCCTGTATAGGCATTTGCCAGGCACATTTATAACATACTGAAGTGCTAACATTGTGTATCAGCTGTTGGCATCTTAGGCCACATAATTTTAGGGCAGTGCACGAAAAATGTCTTCATAAAAGCCAAAATTGTTAGATTTGGCAATGCTTGTTTTTGGATTAGTTTGTATCCAGAGATTTGTTTCAAATTAAGTTGTTGTTTGATTTAGCACACTTATGATATGGAATTTGAATGTATAATGAAGGGATCATCAGAAGATAATGCTTTACTGGTTGATATTGTAATATTATCAATGGTTTTACCCCATGGCACGTTCTCTGTTTTCTCTGATGAAGGTTCTACATACATATAAAATAGTAATCGTGAGAGCAGTCATCCATGAAGTGCCACGCTCACAATCTGCATTGCTACAGACAATATTCCAATTGCTAACATTCATGTTTGTTTATATATGCTTATATACGGTTTGAAGAGCCCACAAATGTATTCTCTAACACTTCTGAGTACTTCATAGGAAATAACAGCTCACCCTGACTAAGAAGGTGTATGGTGTTAATATACGCACAAAGCTGGAATTACTTTGCCTGATTAATTCCTGCTCTAAGATCTACTGTTAATATGTATGAATGTAATGTTTGTTCTCTTAAATTGTAAAACCAGCTTGTAAACAATGGAGCACTGTACAATGGTAAAAGAAGGATTACACAAAAATGTACATAAAAAAAGGATGGAGGGCTATAGCATAGGCCAGTGGATTTATTTTCCCAGGGAAGGAGCTAGGGATTTGTTATGTCCTCTAGGTATTCCAAAAACAAACAAAAATGTATCTCTTGTTGTTGTTCAAGTTGTCTGGGGAATAGCATGTGAATGGCTGTTCATGTTTTCTCCTTGTTGGCTAACTTTGTCTCAAGCGTGGACTGCTAGGTGGGCATAAGACGCCAGAATTGCAGAGTTTTGCAGTGAGGGCTGACAGCTGGGTTTTAGTAGTCTGACTAGATTAGGCAGCCAATTCACTTGTTTTAGGATTGGGGATATTTGGTCACATGCATTGGTTCTGGTGATTTAGCACCAGGAACCATGATTCCTGTGATATAGCTAAAATCTACTACCATAATGTAACTAAGTAAGCTGTCCTATGATGTAACTAAGAAAGTATGCCTGCCGTGCAATTATAAAAGAATTTTTGTAAATGTAACAAACTGACCATTATCATAACGTCAATGAAAAGTATTCCTGTCCTGTAACTAAGAAAGTATTCATTCATGCGATGTAACCAAAACAGCCTTGCTGACATGTATCCCTGTTACCCGTCCCTGTAACTAAGATCCCTACAAGTAACAGCGCCACAATGCCGGAGGGCTGCATGTGCGCTATACAAATTTAAATGAATAAATAAATGAATACATCTAATATTTATGAGGCCACTTTCAGTACCATGATCAGTGTGGAAACCTTGTGAGAAAGACATTGAGAAATTGCCTGTGCAGAGTGGCATGGATATTTTGAGATAGTTTGGACATTTGGACATTTGATAGGAATTCTGGAATTCTGTAGTTTTTTCAAGAAGTGTGGTAATGGCAGTGTGTTTAAGTTTTTGAAGTACAATTCATTGATGTTGATTTGATAATGGAGAAGATAACGAACTGTGATAATGTCGCCCACAACGAAACAAATGGTAAATTTGTAACAACTCAAACAATGGAACAGAAAGTGACAAGGTCAACTCCGGCCAAAGAAACCGCAATGTCAAGGGCAGATCTACCATCCATCTTTCAAAAGGATACAGGATCAAATAGCTAATCAATTGGGGAAGGAAAGCAAAACAAGCAGACAGCGGAACCAATGACAGTCCCCCATCAGACACACCGGAACTCTATGGCTAGAGGCAAAGGTAATAGCTCCATACTCTTTACCTCACCCTCTCAGCTCGAAATAGTGGCCATGTCTAGCCACAATCTCATAAAAAGATCGCCACGGGAGAAAAGTGCCCCACAAATGGCAACATATGGTATCTTTTCACACAAACTGTTTGGAAGCCAAGTGGCAACGAGTGAGAAAGATGCCAATTTAAATTCCCAAGCCAGCCATCCAATAGGATTAACATCACACAACTCGAAAGACAAAGCTGCGGTTGTCTTGAAGACTCAAAATAGATTACCTCAGAGTGCTCAACAGATAACAACAGACTCATTATACTAACAACATCAAGACAATGGAAACGATCTAGAGAGAGCTATAGACGACAAAGAGAAGGAGCAGTCTGTGGACCTAATGAATGTAAGCCTTTACACAGTGGAAGATTCAGAATCGGAACTGGCGCTGGTGCCCCAGGAAAAAAGGAAAGTGGATGACCTGATTGAAGAGGCTTCACTACAAGAACCCAAAAAGAAAATCTTGATCTGGGACATGCCGTCCCGACTTTCCTAACAGTGGATGAGAAACGCAAATTGATACATGGAGATCAACCAATATTAACATCTGAAGAACACAGAGCCACGACTAAAGAATCTTGGCACTACGATAAGACAAACAGCAAGCTGGAAAGCAGAAGAAGAAGAGATTGTGAAAACTATCAGGCCCCTTCAAACAAAGATTCGACAAAACGAAAAAAGCAACCAAAAGAGTACAAGAAGAACATCGGGAACCACCAGGAACACTGGGAAACTAACAGGAGAGGAAATCGAAACTAGAGTACTCATACAACACCACATCAATGGAGACAGGAAGGTGAAAAAACTAACCAGGGAAGGTTAAAACCTGATGGAGAGATCAGAATTCAAGACACGCAAACATTTAAGCTAGAAAAATTTCAAAGAAGGAAGACAATCTGATCTTAAATCAATGAACATTAATGAAACTGTTCGACTCTGTTCCAAGTTTGAGACACCACCACCCGATGATATAAGGACTGTAGTGCCCATGCAAAAAGGGCAAAGAGATTGCTTTTACTTACATATTGATTTGCCCGTAGTGAAGCACATGGTACTAAAAGCCACTGAGAATTTGAGAATCCTGGGTTATGATCTCATAGAAACTAACTCAGAAGGGATCATAAAAAAATCATCAAACAGAAAGGAAACATAATAGTGGCAAGGGAGACGACCCAAAAAAATCACTTGCCAAAAACAATAAGAAAGAGTGAAAGATCAGCAATACGCGATTAGTCACCGAAAAAAGGACCTCATGATTCAGTGCAAAATCAACATTGTCCACCCAAGAGAATAGGACAAAAGAGATACATGACAAGGGAAGACTTAAAAGAAGACGTGCCAACACATAGAACGTGTATTATAGACATCAAGGTATTTCAAGTCAGCAGTAGAGATACCGAGACAAAGCCAAAAGGTCCGCTCTCTCTGTTAAAAATAACTCTTGGTCAAGAACTTTCAGCAGTGAAAAGGATGAAGCAGAACACTAAAGGGAACAAATCACAAGTTAAAGACCTTAAACAACAACAGTACAAATGGACCTGGAATTCAAGGGCTCATCATTTACAAAAAAACAACTAGCCACTAAAGATTGGGAACACAGTCGACCTGAGGCCAGGAAACAAATTGGAGACCGCTTCATCAGATGACGTCAACATTACAATGGGCTCTTGGAACACAAGGGGCTTTGCCCACCTGACCACTGTTAGCTATGTCAAACTGGGAGAGTTTGACGTGCTAAGCCTACAAGAGACCTGGTTGACATCTAAACCGAGTCTCGACGACTATGAATTGGCTTTTTCGTCAGCAATAAAAGGCCTGAAAGGCCACCCATCATCAGGCCTCCCCACAGCCATTAGGTTGGGCAGTGGGCTACACCTGAGGAGTGTCATACTATCAACCAAATTAATACAAGCCTCCTTGGTTGCCTGGCATGCTCCCAATAAGTCAAAAGGAAAAGACACAATTGAAAATATATTAATAGTGAACACACATTGGAATCCAGCAACAACTACCGAAGAGTTTTATCTAAAGGCAATGAGAAACATCATAGATGAGGCAAATGAATCTCATCAAATTCAGTACACAATAATAAACGGCAACCTAAATGCGGTCTGTATGAACGAGGGGGATGGGATCCACCCTTACAAAAAACTGGACACCGTCATCCATAAGAGGCTGCAAGTGGAAAAACTTGATGGATTCAAACGGCCTTCACAACTTGCATAAGATGAGGGATGAAGCAAAACCACCAGTTCCGACATGGGAGCGCAATGGCATCGGACTGACACTGGAGCATACCTATGTTTCACGGGAACTTCTGGCTCTAATTGAGAGCTTTAAAGTAGTCAGAACGAAGCATAGTGATCATAATATACTGATTAAAACATGGAAATGCTTCTGTACAAAACCCGGTCAAATGTCGGCAGAAGTGGAGAATTGTAACGGCAACTCTCTTCTCAGGCTAAACGAAAATGCCATCAAGACCCTCAAAGAGAAATACCCGTGACAGATTGCAAAGGTGAATGTGGAAGGTCTACAAGAAATAAATTATCACTCGCTACTGACAGTCTACAAATCAAACAAGAATCAAGATCCAGTCACTCCTAATATTAACATCCACCTGGACAACCAGACACTAGTGGACAAAAGGAGATCTTTGAGACAAATAAAACGACTGGCTAAGAAATCAAGAAATTAAAAATTGCGGAGAAAACGTATCGAACTTGGCTACGTAACCTATGACATGAACTCTACCAAAAAGATTCAGAGGAAATGCTTTGCACTCCAAGCCGGAAGAAATCAAGAGATTTCTGGGCACTGATAAGGTCATGGGCAAAAGATACAAACTCAGCTCTACAAAATAACGTGGGAGAGCATACATGGATAAACTACTTCACAACGCTTTATAAAAAAAACATCAAATGAACTATCATCTTGCCAATCCCACCCTGTGTATGAATGGGAAATCCCATAAGACATAGAGCTGATTGCAATGAAAATCAGAAAACTTAACAACTCTAGGTGCGGATGGGATAAAAAACTTTGATTTAAAAAAAACATCCAGAAGAATGGACCTCCTTTCTAAGTTAAGTGTTCCAGAATTGCATAAACACAAGAGAAATTCCACCCTCATGGAGGACCGCAAATGTGGTTCCTTTCCTTAAAAAAGGTGCAAATCGTCACTATCGACCAATAATTTGTGTTAGACACAAATGGGAAAATCTTTGGCCCTTGACAACATCCAGGGATGGATTAATCAAACTGAAAACTACAACCCTCTTCAGGCGGGCTTTGTCAGGAGCATGGGAACCAGAGTGAACATCTTATTACTAAGGGCTTTGAAGGCTACAGTAAAGGAAGGCAAACCATGTGTCTTTCTGGTATTCGTTGACCTGGTCCAGGCTTATGACCAGGTCAACAGAGAAACTCTGTAGAGGAATCTCTACCATCTGAAATGCCCAGGCCCAATCTTGGAGCCAATAAAGGCCCTGTACTCTAAGACAATGATGAAAGTGAGACTGAGCAGAGCGGGCCTTCTATCAAAAACTATAGCCACGGCGTTAAACAGAGCTGCCCTCTAGCACCAGCTCTATATAACACATATATAGCTGACTTTGTGGATTACCAAAAGAAGATCAGAGCCTTCCCTCCGAGGTAAGGAAATCTAAAACTTTCAAGATGACTCTATGCAGATGACATTATTCTAATAGGCGAAACACAAATCGGTCTGCAGAGGCAGTTAAACAACCTGATAGCCTGTTTGAAAGAAAACTACCTGGAACTGAACAAAGCAAAAACAAAAGTAATATTGTTCAAAAGGTCGGTGAAAACAAAGAGAAATCTGAGAAGGTTTGCTGAAGGGATATAACTGGAAAAGGTCCAGAGCTTCAGCCATCTAGGAATTATTCTAAATAACAGTGTAATTGAAACACTGATGCAAGAACACCTCTATGTGAAGATCATAGCTTTGGCGGCTCAAACTACAGCACTAAATCGAAAGTATGGTTGTTTTTTATTGATAACAACATTGGATTTTTATAAAGCAAAGGTCCTACCGGGACTAATCTATGGAGTGGAAGCTATGCCAAATATTCCAACCTTTATTTGGCAAAAACTGGAAGGCCTCTTTTGGCGTCAAGTGCTAGCTTTGCCTCAATCGACCCCCATGGTCCTAATTCGTCGAGAGCTAAGCCTAATGTCCATTAAAGCAATAGTAGAACGTAATGGCCTAATGCTCTATAGAAAGACTATTCTCCCCTCACCCAAACTGACCTTTGGGATCATAACAAGAGAAATTGACGGGGGGAGAATGCAATGTTAACGACATGGAGAACAAAGAACAGGCTGCTGTTAGGCAACATGGTAAGTTCAGAGAAGGATATGATAACAAATCCAACAAAAGTGAATAAGAAAACATCAGAACTTGATTGGATATAAACACTGGAAGACGCTGACAGTTACAAACTCATCTAAGATCTACCAGTGATCCCCAAGAAACTAAATGAAGTTATACCATACTTAGCAAAATCCCCTGACCAAAAAGTGCAGCAAAGCTTCCTAGGAATGCGACTAAACCTGATCAGCACAAATGATATCCAAGCGATAAGAGGGAAAGTTACCTCTAATAAATTCCGGTTTTGTCAAAATTCAAATCAAGTGAAAACCACAGGGCACCTATTATTAGCCTGCTCGGGTGTGAACGAGGAAAGGGCCACTTCTTTAAAGATCTTCACTTTTATAGGGAAGAGGACTGGTGGGCCCACCTAATGCGTGGAGAAAAGATAAACAGGATGATAGCAGTAGTGGGATTTTTTGGGATGCTTCTCTTGGTCTAAAAAAAAAATGAACAATGAAGCTGTGAGTTGGACGTCACCATGAACGCGAGACATATTTGAAGAAACTTTGGCAAAACTTATAATAACCTTGAGAAGACACAACATCAATCTTTCTTTGAAAGCCTTTCTTTCACCATTTCTTCGTCTTTTTCTTATATACTTTGGACAAAAAATGGAACTTGGATAAATGAAGTAAGAACATTTAGGTTGCTTCTTATTCCTCTTCTTTTTGTAAAAAAATGTTTTATACAATTAAATCAAATAATAAAATATAAAAATACATATATATATATATATTCAGTGAAAAAACTTTGTTAAAAGGGACGTTATGGTAAGTTGCACTACTAAAAACCTATCAAATTCAGTAAAAAAACTTTGTTAAAGGGACGTTATGGTTCAAAGTAAAACCGAAAAACCCCTGAAATTCGGCAGTTATGGTAAGATAAGCAACCATAACTCGCGCCACCGGGCACTGCTAACACTAACACCCAGGACATCAAAGATGACATCACAAATGTATATTCCACTTAGCCCAGTTGGTTTTCAGTGTGTCATCTTTTATATTATTCCACATATTTTGTTTATACTTTATGGGCTTCATTACAGTTTGTCCGGTAAATATCGGCAATTTACGGCATGGCGCTATTAGCGTAACCGCCCTCGCAAGAGGCCGCTAAAAGCGTCCCATTACGAGTTCGCGGACACGAGCATAGCGCCATGCCGTAAAAGTCTGTACCGCCATGCCGCAAAAGTCCCCAAAATGCCCCTTACCGGCTTCGACCAAAGTGCTGATAGCACCTCCGCCCCCACGCTACATGCAAATAGCGGTCACCGCCATTAGCGGAACCGGAAATAGAGTCATCGCACAGGAACGGGAAAGAGCACGGCGGCCATCTTTAAAAACACAATCCATTGCCATCGTCTGCATCCAGGACCTCTTTCCGGAGAACTCCGACAAGAAATCATCCAGGAAAGCCCGAAGATGCCCAAGGCGCTAATGAAATCTTCAGATCGGCAGCGCAAAGAAACATTTTCAAATGAGGAGCTGATCATGTTGACCGGGACACTTGCAGCTAATGCTGAAGTTGTTTTCACCAATTATATGCGGCGGGAGACCATCAACAAGAAAAAGGCCATCTGGGCCGAAGTTGCCCGCAAAGTCAGTGCGGTGGGCACTACCACCCGCAGTATCAAGGACTGCCGCAAGAGGTGGGACGACCTCCGGGTCCGTGTGCAGAATATGCTAACGGCCAACCGCAACCTGGCAATGGCCACAGGAGGTGGCGCAGATTGCCTCCACAATTGGACTCGAATCCATAGAGGGAGTCGGAGATATGGAGCACGGTGTGGCCATTACATCCGATGGAGGTGAGTGTATACATCAAACAATGCACAGTGAAGGGTGAGGGGTCCCCCCAAATATGTGTCTATGACCAGGCCATTGATCCAGCAACACACATACATGCATGCATCACCATATGCACGTGCAACAGAGTCCCATCCATGCATGACCAACCCGACATCCCCATTACTAGAAACAATGATAAAGAGGCCCCAATGCATAGAGCAGCATGACGTGAACATTCTGCATAAAGCACCTAGAACCTTGATATACCGAAATTTTGTCCTCAACAGGATCACCGTCAGACACTGAAGGCACATGTACTGCCACACATACCCCCCCAGCAGCCAAAAAGGCCAGGATGAGTGAAAAAGGTGACACCACCAGCAGCTCTAGGGGAACTGGGAGGAGTCTCCATCAGCAGAGGCCCAAAGGTAGCAGGAGCACCGGTTGCACACAGCCTGAGGGCACAGCTGCTGTCATTGCTGCACCCACGCCAGTGTGCCCCATCATAGGTGGAATGCGCACGGAGGGCACGCACTCCGCTGCCACCAGTTCTACTGGCGAGGCAGCAGCCACCGCACTGCTCACTGACGAGGAGGACGTAATTGACATTCTAGAACAATGCCATTCCCCCAGCCCGACACATTCCATTGCAGAAAGTCCAAGGACAACGTCCAAATCAGGTAGCCATGGAGAACATGACACCCACACCGTTGAAGGGGCATGGAGCCCTCAGGTGTCCTCACCTGACGCCGGGGGAACGGACCAGGACGCAGCAGCCAGACCAACATCACATGCCACCCAACCTGACCTTGCAACAATCAGCCGGAGGCAGGCAGACAATACTGCGATGGTCGACCAGCATGTGGCCGAGACAGTCCGTCTGAGGGATGACCTCAGCAAATATGCAGGCCAAACAAGGGAGGCCATTGAGGCCTGCACTGACAGGATCTGCCAGGAAATGGGCCAACTCTGCCAGGCCATTAACCGTATTGGGGACATCATGGAGCGGCAATACCAACCACCAACACGGGATCAACCGGGCACCTCCTCCTTCTTGGGTTCCCTGCAGACAAGCCCCCTGCGCCGCACTCTGCGCAACCTGAGGCGGACCACGTCACAACCACCCAATGGTGGAGGAGGCCCTACGGATTAGGTCCAGCAAGGACTAGGTGGCACATGTTGAGCAGCACACATAGACACTATAAGGCTCACATGGGGGTGTTGTGGGGGCAGGGGGGAGAGGGTGTTCTTGGGGGTGTTGTGGGGGGAGGGGGGAGAGGGTGTTCTTGGGGGTGTTGTGGGGGGAGGGGGGAGAGGGTGTTCTTGGGGGTGTTGTGGGGGGAGGGTGGAAGGGGCATTTGGAAAGTTGGAGTCATGCACATTTTGATCACATTATGTTCACAATACACTGTTCTGAGGTTAAAAACCAGGCATCGTCTCCATCATTGTGTATGTGTCATTTATTATGGATAGGGTCCTTTGTGGGCCTCATAACATGCACCAGGGCAACAATACCCATCTCCATCCATGTAATTTCAACTTTGTACCTGATGGAATTCCTGATTCAGATGCTGACGCACATTGTGTGCCTCCTTGACATCGCCTCTTGCATGTCCTGCCGGAGCATTTCACCCATACTCAGCCCCATCAACATCATCCTCATCTGGTGGTTGCATGTCAATGTCAAGTGGCATAGGCACATTCCATCAGATGCACATTTTGTGATGCTCTACATATGCCATGGATGTCTTTGCCACTTTGTCACGGCTGTACAGGAGAGCCTCACCCAGGCCGCTTAGGCACCAGCACAATGTCATTGGAAGGCCGAATGACGGCTCTTTCACAACGCAGGTACGGGTATGTGCAATATTGAAGTCCTCTTCCTGTTGGTTCTGTGGGTTCCGTACAGGGGTTAGGAGACACCTCTTCAGTGGATAGCTGGCATCGCCTGTATGGTGTGAGGAATGGGTACCTGTTACGGGTCACCTCTGGTGCGGCCTGTTGTTGTTGGTGCTGCACTGCAATCATGTACTGAAGCCCATGTCATGTTGGTGGTATTGGGACCATCTTGGTGTGGGAAGGGGTGTGGTGTGCTCTTTTGTGCTGCATGTCTCCATTGCCTCCACCTATGCTGATTGCGTCCATCTGTGACAGATGGGAACACTGCTCAGGTCTCTTAACGGGTGCTTTTAGATGCCGTTATTTGCGCCATGCCAGTAAGGGAGTTTGGGGTCTTTTCCATGCCGCTAATGCCATGTCCGCATGGCTTGTGATGGCGTGATATTAGCGCCAACGCGCTATTTCCGGTATGGGGGTCGCGCGTCCATGGCCTTGCCGCTATTAGTGGCACCATACTTACCGGGTCCGCTAATAGCGGTGGGTCAGGGTCGTGATTGGCTTGGGAAATTACTGGTACCGGTAATTCTTTAACGGTAACGGTATTCCCTTACCGGACAACGTGTAATGAGGCCCTATGTCTTCATTTTGAAATAAACATGCAGGTCAACAATGGAACTTTGGTCAACCGTTTGAGTAACACATATGAGTTGCCAGTTTCTTTTGTATGTCCAGAATAAACATTTTACCCATGTCTGTTGATATTAATGCACACATTGTTTGTCATAATCATTATTATACCACTTCCCGAACATTTCCCTATCACAGTATAAGCAAACCTGCAACAATCAATTCTCAATGGATTTTTTACCCAATATCTCTGCCAGTGGAGTCAGGTTGTTGACTTGTCACATTGTAATATTGGTTGCAAAGTTTCTTTTCAGGGTTAGAAGGTTTTCTCTCTCTCTCTCTCTCTCTCTCTCTCTCTTTGTGTGTGTGTGTATTTATATGAACACGTTACATGGTTCTGTAGTAAAGGTATTATGTATTCTACAGCTGTCATATATATGCAAGTAAACAGCCCAATTTGTTCCAGTTTCTATTGTGTATTTTCTCATATTCCATTTGAAAGATTGCTCACCATTGAGTTAGATGTTTAATTTAATTTAATTGGCTGTTGTTATTATCATATTTGCATATGAGCTGATGGACCCCTCTGTCTCAAACATTAAACCCAAGCAGTCTGCTTTTGTGGTGTTCTTGGTGTGGTGTTAGAAACTGTACTGCCCATGTGCAAAGTTTTTTTCCTGATGCTCAGAGTTCCACTCGATGCTGGAGCTCAGCTGTCTCCGGATCTTAGACCTGCCAACTCTTCCAGCATGTCCAACTCAACAGTGCCAACCTGCTCACCAGCTTCCTTGATCTCCAAGCCATCACTGTTGCAGCACCCTGATGACTTATTGAGCTATTGAAGCCCTTTCACTGCAAAAGCACGTCTCACATTCTCCACAGCCAGTCTGTATGATATGATATGATATGATGTGATATGATAAGCCTTTTATAACGCGCTTGTACATACGTGTTACTAGGCATGACAAGACACAATGAAGTGAATACAGAAGGAGGACAAAACATTGATCTTACTAGGCCTTGTGTTATTCAGATCATGCAAATGCAGGGGGTGAGTGCGAGGGGTAGAAGTGCCAGGCAAGGGGTAGGTGGGGGTGCAAAGGAACGTGTAAGTGCTGCCAGGAAGTGGCTCATAAGGGCAGGGAGTTAGGGGACTGTAGGGTTGCAGATACAGTCCCTAAGTGATTGGGGGCCCGGAGGCAGTGCAAGAGCAACTGGTTGTGCAGGAGCCGGGTCCCATAAGTGCAGTGAGTGGCCAGGTAACCAGGTTTCACAGCAGACAGGGGCATCAGCAAGGGAGAGAGAAGGCAGAACAAAAAGGAAGGTCTTGAGTTGCTTCCCGAACCTTAAGTGGTCCTATTCAAGTTTGAGAGAGGCAGGGAGGCTGTTACAGAGGGAGGCCAGAGCCGAGGACTGGGATCTACCTCCCACTCTCTGCCTGAAGAAGCGTTCTGACCCTCACAGAGTTGGAGGTGAATGAGGGGTGGGCTCAAGAAGAAAGATGCTTAGGAAGAGAAAGTTGGATGTGATGTTAATTGGCATTTATGTAGCGCTTTATGTATCATTGGTATGTGCGACCAACAGAAGCCACACCCTGTCTTGTCCTGTCAAAGCCATGCTGCTAGATGCTCAGTGGCGAACAATAGGGGCTATAGTGGGCACCCTTGGCATGAACATCTTTCTAACAGAGAGGTCCTGGAGACCTTCCTATTTACCCTTACCTCCACGACGGGGGCCTCGTATAGGAGACAAACCCAAGCCATGAAATTCTCTCTGAAGCCCATCTTACTCATATTGTCCCAAATGCTATCCCACATGACCAAATTGAATGCCTTTTCGAAGTCAACCGCTAACAACACCAATGGGCTGCCAGCACAGGGGCATGCTCCAGCGCTAGTTGCAATCTGCGCATATTCATGCGGGTTGAATTTTCAGGTATGGACCCACACTGATCAGGATGGATGCGGGTCGTCAAGACCGGTAGTAGGCTGTTCGTCAGCATAGTTGCCTCCCCATTAATTAAGCAGATGGGTCTATAGGATCCTCAGAGCTCTGGTGGTTTAGATTGTTTATGGAGGACTCCTATGCTCACTCTACGCAGATTAGGGGGAAGGATACCTGCAGAAACCTTCTTCCAGGTCTCAATCGTAAATTGAGGGGTTGTGGGGCAGAAACGGAATGCACTGCAAAGTGTGGGACAAAGGAATTCGCCTCTGGGCCCTCCAGTCGTTAAGGACGGCAGACCTACTGGAGCACGGCCCTGTGACACTCACACTGCCCGATGAGCTCAGCGCTGGAGAAGACCCACTTCGCCTCTATGCCGAGGTGGGTGGGCACAGGTCACAGGGACCTGGGGCGAGGTGCACAAGCCGGGCAGCAGCGGGCCGCAGACCAATTGTTGGGGAAACACAGAGCCCTGAATCAGCGAGGGGGGTGAGGTCCAGCGGGTGATTGACCTGTGCGGAATGAGCCTGATCAAAATAAGAGAGCCCAGGATGTGGAAGGGGAATGGCCCCCTCCAGTCACTTCCTCGGCCCGGAGTTGCGAGGAGGCGACATCGGGGGCCATCCTTGACAGGAAGCCGGTAAGGTCTGGACCTTCCTCGTGTGCCAGAAAGCTCTGGGAGAGATCCTACTTGACAGAAAGCAGGGCCTGTGGGTGTGATCTGGCACAAATCATCCAGGTTGGGTGACTGGTGCCCTGACCTGCTGCAGGAGGCCCACACTCCCACCCCCCATTGGAGTGCAGGGGGACACAGGACTTGACATGGCCTGGTCGAGGGACAGCCCCCCGAATAATGGCAGCCTGAAACCGATGGCTGGGCTCGTGCTGGAGACAGGAATTTGCTGTGGAGTGATGGTGGTGGGATGAATCACACTTTAAACTCCAGACAAAGATTGTCACCTGCCCAGGGTGTGGCTGGAGGGCTGTCTCCCTCCCCAGCTGAAGCACTACAGTGGAGGAACCGAGCAATCAAAGGTCTAGAATTGCAGGGACCTCCAGATGGATTGATGTGGGGTACTTTTGATCTCTCCTGATCTAGTCACCTTGAACACCCGTGGGAAGGTAGCTGGCAGTGGGAGACCTCGGCAGCAGATGCTGCCATGCACAACCACTTCCAGTGCTGTTTTGGGCCCCAAAAAGCTTGGGTGGGTCTTTCCCGGCGTCAGTCCAAAGCAAAATGGATCAGTACTCCACCAATAATTCCGGCACCCCCAATACTCACAGGACACAGGAGGGTTCCTAGTCCTCGATGGAGGGAAAGATTGATGGGCTCAGTTCGGAGGTGTCCCTGTTACGACATGACCAACATAAACTTTATTTGCCTGTGGGGGAAGCTGAGAGACGCATTTTGGATTCCGAAGACACAGTGACACAGATGGCAAGCCAACTGACAACCGATATGCAATGGCTCCGGGCAGTAGGGGGCTGCGTGGACGAAGGAGAGGGATGCTCCCATCGAAATAATATTCGTGTACTGGAGCTCCTTGAAAAATCTGAAGGTCCTAGTACGGACAATGGCTGGTAGACCTGGTGGCTCCCAACACATTTTTTAAATTCCTCTTGATCGAGTGAGCCCCCCACATGCCCACTGGGAGACCTGTCCCGGGAGCGAGTCCACATACATTAATCCTGATAATTTTCATGATATACAGTGGCCCGGTGGAGCGGTAGAAGGCTCACGTCATCATGCGCCCGGCACCAACCAGAAATCTGCACTGTTTTACATTATTTAACGATCTGACTATATAGAACTTTAGTTGGACATTCTTTTATTTTGCTAACACATACTTATGTTGTTTGTGTGGCATCTGTGCAAACTCACAAGCCTCCTGAAGAGTATAGTCTGCCATTGACCCACATTATCAAAAGCCGAACAGTAGGTATAGTTGTTGAGCTGTGCCTGTTTCATCTTTAGGACTGTAATCTCAGCAGGCACAGTGGTAGTGTGGAACTAAGTAAGTGCTTTAGCCACTACTCGTCCCAGAACTCCCGCAGTGCAGTAGTCATTTTGTCCCAGCCTGCACTTTCGTATTAATCATCCAAAATAAAAGACTGTGCATTCAACGTTAGAACTACCGACAGGCATGTTTTGATTTGTTCAAAATGCATGTGAAAATGGACTCAGTGAAGGGCCTGACATTCACATTATTCCCTGTCTTTCTGCAAGCCTTTTGGTGCCAGCCATTTTGGTGCGCCACTGTGCCCCCTCATTCAACACAAATATGATTTACGCACAGAAACAGAAGATAACATTTAGCAGCTGTGCCCAAATCGGCCCTCCACCAAATGGGCACATAATTCAGAACAATTACAATTGTGAGGCATTTAAAACATAGTCGCCAGTGTTCAAGCCACGGCAATTAGTAGATACATTCACAAAGTCTCTGATGCTGTTAAATTGATACAAACCATTGCCCACTTAACAGGTCTACTCCTGTTATTTCAAGGCATACTTTGGTTTTGATATCGAAACATGATATCTGAAAATAACACTGCCATGCATTCGCCAATATTTTAGTGAACATTATTTTTCTAAGTGTGTTTTTTTTTGGATCATACACATATATCCGTAAACATTTTATAAAATAATACACAATAAATAATCATTAACATACAATTTACAGAAATAAATCGTAATTTTATTAAAACAAGCCTTTCATGCAGACATTGCTAAAATCTAAACCAAAGCCATACATTAAGTTACATTTTAATTAGTTTCTTATAAATACATCTGTGAACCTCGATAAATAAATTGTCTTTTACCTCCACATTCCATATCTATATAATGCATACATTGAAAAGCAGCAAAATCAGTTAAAACTATTTTCGTGTGCTTACTACAGCCATTTCCAGTGCCTACACACTACTGAGGTACTGTGCCACCAGACGAACTACTTAAACACGTGCTTTCCATTTACAGAATTAATCTGCCCCCAGCTGAAGTATTTATCCAAACATTCTTTCAGAAACATTTCCACGAAAAGATTGCATTTTGCACACTATTTTCCACACCCGGCCCATCAATAGTGGTACCTGATTTCCACGTGCCACTGTATTCTGCTTCTGGGAAGATATCCAATTTCTATTTAATATAAAGAGTGTGTTCTGGGACTGAATCTTTAATATTGAGGTAAGCCGCATGCCCATGTGATTCATGATAATACTTGTATTATTTCTGTTACTATTTCTGAGATGTTTCTCAAGGCATACTCTCTGATGGGATTCTTTGACTTAATCTACAAATGCTGAATATAGTACTAGGGTCTTCCCGTACATACTATTCCACTGTCTGATCACTCGCTGAATATGGCAACAACATTAAAAAGAGCTGTCAACATGTCCTTCACTTCTCTACAGCATGGGCAAGCTTTTGGGTTTACCCATAGTGTTATCTAACAGCATAGCATTTTTAGCATATTAATTACATCAACAAATGCAACCTGAAGACAAATGGGGATCTTGGAGGGAGATGATGGTAAACCCAACATCGTTTTTAGGGAATAATGTTCCACTGACCTTAACATTTTCCAATTTAAATATCTCCATAGTACTGCCCCGTTTAAACTCAAAGGTTACTAATAACTAATCCAAACTTGCCCATGACAACACTATTCCATTCTACCTGAAGTTTAGTTCTCCCAATTTGGACTTTCCAAGACCCTGCCCTACCACATTTCAGACAGCAATAGTACAGAAGTGTGACTGCCTCAGTCTCAGTGATTCCACCACTGAACTTCCCCTTCCGCAACCTGCCGAGGAGCACAGCACCGAAGAAAAAGATGGGGCCATGGTATTAAGGGGGCACGGTGGGCTGATAGAAGCAAGTCTCCAGGGGGGTGGAAAATACTATACTCAGGGTGGGGTGCAAAATGACATACCCCATGGTGCAGTGCAAAGGATCATACACCAGGGCTGGGTGAATGAAACTGTACCACATAGTGGGGTGCACCAGATTATACCCCAGGGTGGGGGTGCAAGAAACCACATCTCGAGGCAGGGTCCACCGGATCATATTTCAGGGTGAGATGCAAGCAAACATAGCCATGGTGGGATTTCCCTGATTATACACCAGGGTGGGTTGCAAGAAACCATACCCCAAGGTGGGGTACCTGAGAACATAATGAGGGAGGGGTGCTATAAACCTTATCCCAAGGGAGGTTGCACCAGATTGTACACCACAGTGGGTGCAAGAAACCATACCCAAAGGTGGCATCCATGAGACCATACCCAACGGCAGGGTGCACAAGGTCTTACCCCAGGGTGGGATGCCAGAAACCATACCCCATGGTGGAGTGTGAGAAATGAGATGCCAAGTTGGGCTCAGAGGAGACTTAGAGTTGGTTGAGAGCAACTATAGAGCAAGACACAGGGAGTGAAGCAGAACCCCAAACTGGGGTCCAAGAAACCAATTCACAAGGTGCAGAGGAAAACATCCAGAGTCAATGGAAGGGCACGAGACAAATTACCCAAAGGTGGGGTGTGCGAAACCAAACTCATTTGGAGTAGGAAGTGATGGAACTGTGTTAAGGCAGCCTGGGAAGTCCCAAATTACACAGAGGTTCGGAGCCAGTTCAGCCCAGACTCAAAAACGGAAATAGACAAAGTGCAAGACAACACCATGCTTTATTATCATCAAAATAAAGCATGGACAGCATAAAAAAATGGAATTCTTGGGGATCTAGACATGGTTTTATATTCAACATTAGTCATAATTGACATCATAGTATAATCTTAGTTACCAAAAGCTACAGGGTACGGGGATTGGCTAATAATACTGACTATATATACATTCTATAGTGGTTACATTTCTAATTGGGTAACACTTGTCTGATGGCCCCTCCGGCACCTCTAAATTGATAATGGTAAAAAAGACATCATTTCAACAATATGTAATTGGCTGGCGCCGTAATTCGTGGGGGGCATAACATTGGAGATTTTCATTGGTTGACTTCTTACTAACCAACCTTGGACAAGTGACAGGTTTGTTTGTTTTGTTTGTTTGTTTATTTTATTTCTAATGCGCTCCAGACCCGTGGGTAGAAGGGCGCAACAGGTAGGATAATGCGAGGCTTACAAAGTTACAAAATTATACAAGATACAATAATATTATACAAATTATACAAGATACAGAAATAATATACAAATTATACAAGACCGGAGTTGTAAAAGTCCGTGAATTGCATAAGAGATGGTTGCAGGTAACATATCATAATTCAGCAGGAAAACAGGGATCAGTGTCGTGCCTGGGAATAGCGTGGACCGGTGACTAGAGGTCGGTGGAGATAAAATGTTGGATGGCGTTCCTTCTAAATAGTGGGTAAGGTTGATCAGCTCTTAAGTTGTTAGGCAATAGATTCCAAGTTTTAGCAGCCTTCACAGGGAAGCTATTGCCACCAATCGTGGTTAGTTTAAATCTAGGTACTACTAGGCAGTTGGTGTTGGTGGCTCTGGTTGCTCTGACAGAGATTTTCTTCTGTATTTTGTTCATGAGGTAGCTTGGGGCGGCATTATTGAGAGCTTTGTGTGTCAAGGAGATCATTTTTAATTGTATTTTTTGGTTTGTGGATAGCCATTTGTATTGCCGTCTGGTGGCGGAAATGTGTGCTCTTTTATTTATGCCAAGCGCTGCTCACAAGGCGTTGTTTTGGAGCGTTTGTAGTTTCTGGATGGTTGATTTGTTAGCACCACTGTAGAGGGCATTACAGTAGTCGATCCTGGAGAGAATAAGTGCCCTGGCCAGGATCATGCAGCTATTGTTAGAAAGGAAGGGCTTACCTGCTCTTATAAATTTGCAGGTATAGGCGGTGGAGGAAGCCAAGGATTTAAGCTGTTTATTAAATGAAAGTGTGGAATCCAAGTAGAAGCCAAGGGTTTTTACTTCCTTGGAGACCCTAATAGTATTTCCATCGATATTAAAGGATGAGAATTCCTGGCCTAGTTTTTTGGTATTTGTGTGTGATCCCAGAATTATCAGCTCTGTCTTGTCGTCGTTCAAGCACAAGCCATGTGTGGCCATCCATGCTTGAACAACGAGATATACCCTGTTCACCAACTCCGAGTCCTTCCTATGATCCCCTGAAAGTGGGAGGAGAATCTTTGTATCATCTGCATAGTTAGTGTAGGTGATACCCAGAAGGTCCAAATCGTCGAACAAGGGTTTGGTGAAGATATTGTATAGGGTTGGTGAGACACAGGAACCCTGGGGAACACCACACAATATAGGGGTAGGGTCAGCCGCAGCTGATGGGGAAAATACTCTCATTGTTCTTTCGCTGAGGAAAGATTCTAACCACTTGATGGCCTCAGGAGAGAAATGGGCAGCAGAGTCCAGGTGCCTGCAAAGGAACTTATGATCGACCAAGTCGAATGCGGCTGAGAGATCAAGTAAAAGCAGGAGTGCTGTTCCCCCTCCATCCCTCAGCTCATCGATTTGCATCTTTAAATCAATTAGGGCGGTTTCCGTTCCGTGTAATGGGCGGAAGCCAGATTGTCTAGCTCCTAGGAGCTTGTGCAGGTCAAGGTGTTTTTGTATCTGGATGTAGGCGGCTTTATCCAATATTTTAAGGAGGAATGGCATAGTGGTAATGGGGCGGTAGTATGTCGGGATGAGTGGGTTTAAGGTCTGTTTTTTGAGAAGTGGGAGCACCCAGGAGTGTTTTAAATTAGCTGGGATAGTACCTGATGTGAAAGAGGCATTGATTAATTTTGAAATGTATGGTGAGAGGTCTCTGGCCGCATCTTTTATTAACTGTGCTGGGCAGATGTCGCCCTTACAGTTGGACGGTTTGAGTGAGAGAATGATTTTTTCTACTTCTAGTGGAGAAGTTTTGGAGAAGTGAAATTTGTTGTTTGCCTCAGGTGAGTCACTATGTGAGGTATTAGGGGAATGCTGTAGATTGAGCATATCTTTTTTTGTTGTATTTTGGTTTGGAGTGTGTTAATTTTGTTTGCTATCGCATTTTGGATGTCTGCGCACCAAGTCTTGTCCTTGGTAACTAAGTTTGGTGTGGCTATTGGTGACTCTAGTTCTTTCAGTATGGAGAAGAGTTCTCTCATGCTAGAGTTTGAGTTAGTGATCCGTTCATCATAGGAATTCTTTTTGGCGAGGTGCACTTCTTTTTTGAAGTGTGAGGAAATGGAGGTTAGTTTAGCTTTATTTTCGATTGAAGGGCATAGTCTCCAGGAGTTTTCACTTTTTCTTTTTAGAAGTCGTAAGTCTCTTAATTGGGGCGTGAACCATTTGTTAAGGTGCGCTTTAGGTTTGCTTTTTCTGAGTTTGAGTGGGGCAATTTTGTCCGGTGTATTGAGCATAATCTTATTATATTCTTGGACTAGTGTACTAGGGTCTAGATTGTCAGGTAGAGCGTTTAGCTTAGGTAGGATAGCAGGGATAACTTTTTCCACTGTAATACTTTTTTTATTTCTAGTAAGACATGGTGGTGCTAGCAGTGAGACCGTAGGAGAGGGTCTGGCTGTAGATAGGTTAAAGGCCACGAGTGAGTGATCTGTCCATGATTGGGGAGAGATTGAGGTGATGGAGACTGTGCAGTTGTAGTCCGCTATCCAGTCCAGTATTCTCCCTTTAGCATGAGTGGGTTTGTTGACTTTCTGAGACAGGCCTGAGGCGTTGATAATATTGGCTATATCTAAGGCTTGTTTGTCCATAGGATCATTAAAGCCAAGGTTACAATCGCCTAATAATAGAAGCTGGGAGGTAGGTTTAAGGTTGTTGGTAATTAGACTATACAAGTCTTCCTCAAAGGTGCCGAGAGGGCCTGGGGATCTATATATTAGGTGGATTGTGAGAGTTTGTATGTTGTTTATCTGGAATTTAACCGAGATATTTTCGCAGGATTGTAGGAATTGAGGAGGAGATGTTCTGAGAGAGAGGCTCAATTTAGAGATAATGGCGATTCCACTCCCTCGTGAGCCGTCCCTATCTTGTCTTGTTATGGTATAGCCTTCTGGAATGGCTAACATTAGCGATGGGCCAGCTGCATTGTGTAGCCAGGTCTCGGTTACTGCCAGGAAATCCAGATTGTTTTCTGTAATAAGGTCGGCTATGTCGAGGGCATATGCAACAAGGGATCTCACATTGAGGAGTGCTCCTCTGAGTACTAGTGTCTCTTTAGACATGTTAGCTTGGCTGGGGGAAATTAAGTTGGTGTCTATGAACTTGTACTTTTGTCTTTTAATTTTAATGGCATTTGTTATTACAGTCTGGTGAGGTTTTTGTGGGTAGTTTGTTTTTAGGTTAGTTGGTGGTATGGTTCTTCTCAGTGGTTCATATAGTTGTGTGAGTTTTGTGCGGAGTTTGAGATTTCTGTCTAGTAAGGTGCGTGGGAGGAAGGTGATGGTTTCACCTCTGGTGTTAATGTTATTCGGTAGAGAGGTGGTAGGGGAGGAAGACACTGTGTGGTATTCTAGGGTCATGGAGATAGAGAGTAGAGTAGCAACTATGATGCTGTAGTGCAATAATGGATACAACATGTTCCAACGAGTCAAGATATATGCATGTGGGTGCCTAAGACTAATGGTGATAGGTTAGGACTGGCTAGTCTTGTAGAGATGGTAGGTTCAGTAGTAAGTCATAGGGGCTGGTTTGTTGGTTTGTTGGCACATCTAGGTTCAATGGCAAAAGGCAATCAGTGGCAAGGCACTTATGGGCTAAGTGGGGCAATCAAAGGCAGGGCACATATGTGCTAAATGCGGCATTCAAAGGCAAGGCACATATGTGCTAAATGCGGCATTCAAAGGCAGGGCACATATGGGCTAAATGCGGCATTCAAAGGCAGGGCACATATGGGCTAAATGCGGCATTCAAAGGCAGGGTGCATATGGGCTAAATGCGGCATTCAAAGGCAAGGCACATATGGGCTTTCAAAGGCAAGGCACAGCACATCTGGGCTAAATGAGGCATTCAAAGGCAAGGCACATATGGGCTAAATGCGGCATTCAAAGGCAAGGCACATATGGGCTAAATGCGGCATTCAAAGGCAAGGCACATTTGGGCTAAATGCAGCATTCAAAGGCAAGGCACATATGGGCTAAATGCGGCATTCAAAGGCAAGGCCATATGGGCTAAATGCGACATTCAAAGGCAGGACATATCTGGGCTAAATGCGGCATTCAAAGGCAAGGCACATATGGGCTAAATGCGGCATTCAAAGGCAAGGCACATATGGGCTAGTTGCGGCATTCAAAGGCAGGCACATATGGGCTAAATGAGGCGTTCAATGGGTGGGATAAATATAATAAAAAGAAAATAGATTGGGCTAACACGGTACATATACGGCTAGGTAGATCTGGCAGCCAACCACTAGAGGCACAGTGACCCTATTATATAGGAGAACCAATTGGCTAGCATGGAGCATAACCGATCGCGGGGAGACAGGCGAGCAGTAGGGTATGGGATACAGATATATGAGGCAAAATAGGATTGCGCCCGAGTGGTATCAAGTTAGGCAGGCATATTATTATTAGACACGCATATGTGATCAATGTAAGTCTGCTCTGATTACGTGGGAACAGCAATCTGCTAGCATAATACAATATTGGCACAACACAATAAGATACAAAGAGTGTATTGCATGAGGCAGAACGGTGCTAATACAGAAGGGCTGAGAGGCTTGCTGGCAGTAAGAAACGCAGTACGCAGGTAGCACGTGCGTGATATAGAGTCATGAGAAAGGAGCTATCCACTAGGCACAGCATGTCACCGGTAGCACGGGGCAGGGTAGTTACTAAGATGTCAACATTGGTGTTCACATAGAAACTCTCTTAGGTCCTGACAGACACCCACATGAGTGGCAAAAGTATCTTACCAGATAAGGGCAGACTTGTGCACGTGTTTGAGCCAAGTAGTTCGGAGTTGCTAATTTAGCAAAGCGTTGTAGAGTACGGCTGGAGCAAGGTCCTGTGTAGCGGGTATCGACAGGTGCGAATGAACGTTTCGGGTGTGCAGACACACGAGTTGTTCCAGAGAACAATCACAGGCTGAGAAGAGTTTGCCTCGCCCTGACGCCCCGGGGCGAACAGGTGTAGAACAGGTCCTTTTTCTTCGGGCCTTCTTCCGAGTCCCGGCTTCCGCCTACCGGCGGCGAGGATTGGTAGAAGATAGAGATAGTTGCTTAGCAACTCATGGCAGCCTCGTTTTCGTGCCGCATCGCGACTGCCATTTTGGGGTCAGGCTGGAAATCGGGACAAGATGGTGGTGCTTAGGCGGCAACGTGTGCAGATGCACTACCGAAGCTTGTGGGGCCACAGCAAAACAAGTTGAAGGGACTGCAGGGGTCGAAGGGGCTAGATGGTAAGTGAATAGCCTCACCATATATATTATTCATGCTCGATGCAGGATGTGTGCAGGTCAGGCATCATGGATTGCTCTGCTGCAGGGGATCGATCGCGTCGGTCGTAGTCGTAGAGGACAGTGAGGTTGTCAATGCATGAACCAGACAGGAATAGGGGGAGAGAGGTCCATAGACTGCTTTCCTTTCAATTAAAGAAGAAACCAACCCTCATTTCGAGGACATGAGCCAGTGTGATCCATTTGTATTTGGCCTTTTGTGGCATCTCGTGTCTGGGGAAACGTGTAAGGAGTAAATCAGGTACCTCTATGGGTCACGTGTTTGGGTCACGTGTTTGGACCGGGTTTGGAATTATTTCATGCTGCATTTATTAGGATTTGATCTAATATTAAAGTGAGTGTTCTGGTTTCTTTTACCAATGGAGATACTCTTGCGTTATTCTTCATGGAGTCTTGTGGCTTATAGTTGTCGTGTACCTGGTTTACAAAGACTGGTTGTACTCTTAATTGATCTGAGAATATATGGTTGCATCTTGGGAATCATCATCTCATGCTTTCTCTCTGGCATTCCTATCCTCACTTCTTCATGGTAACCTTGGCTTGGGTTGCTAGCTGCTGTCTGAGCTCTGCACAGATCTGTTTTTTTTTTATCATTTCAGCATTTTGAGTTCTCGTGAAGCCTTGAGGCCGTTTGTTTAATTAGAAGCATATTGTAGCTTCCATTTTGGAAAAGATGGCTGGGCTTACTTCTGTGTTTCTATGTTAGTGAGCTATATTCATGTGGTGTTCATGGTGCTTTCAGGTTATACATTGCCTGTGTTAATATTCTTCATGTGTCATGGATTCTATGTTAATATACTTCATGTATACATGCATATTTTACCTAGTGTTTGCGTTCTTCTTACTGAATGCACATTGGCTTCATGTCTACTGCATGCACATGTATTGGCATAACGTTAGTTTAGTTACCCGTGCAATTTTCAGCCTGGATTGTGTCCATCTCCTGCTGTACCTTCCTGGGATGGTACGACGTCCTTTCATCAACAGCCGTTTTTACGACAGATGCATTTCCGCAGAATGTTTGACAAACAAAAGTTTCAAAATCTTTTGGGGGGAGGGGGTGGAAAAGGGCATATAAAGTATTTGGGAAAAGATTTTCAGCAAAACTTCAGCGGAAAAACACCCATCATAAAAACAGGTGCTGATGAAATGACATAGAACCCCTGGGATAAGGGTGGTACGGTTGTCTTAGTGAGTAACGTTTCTCATCTGTGTAGTATTGAGCAGGGGGAGGGGAAGAAACTATGGATGACATATTCATCTCCCTCTCCATTGCTGGACCTCTCTGGTTAGAGTACCAGGGCAGCCCGTTGCAAGAAAGGTGAAAGAGAGACACACATTTCTTTCACTGCATAAATAACACTTAAACTAACCTTTGAAGCATCAGATTAACTGTGTATGAAGCGCTGAGAGCCCTATAAGGATAATCCTATCTCATTTGGGAGGGTCAGACACCAGTCCTCATTCACACATCAGGGCTGAGGGACAACATGTATTTCTGTTTGTATTTTTATGTTTTGTTTAAAGTGGTAGGGATATAATCTAGGTTAGCAGAGGCTAAGTGACAGGTGACCTTACTATTTGTAATGACCTTCCTGATGAGCAACTTTCAATAGTTTCTATTACATAATAAGGCCAATATCCTAGGTCTAGGGACAGAATAGGTTTGTCATTGTGAATAAAAGAAAGTTAGACATGTCCGTCTCCTGCTTCTGGCATACCGTGCATGCCAATAGCTAACGTGCTACAATGCTAAAGCGCAAGTATTTCTCCTTAACTATATAGGTTAAAGTGACTAAGTGCTAAAGGAGAGGAAGGTATTATAAATTGACCAGCACTAAAGAGCAAACATAGTAGAGTGTTAACAGCAAATCAATATGTGGACAATTTCTCACATTGATGAAGGCTATGTAAACATTGACCACCTGAAATGCTTGACCTTAGATCTCTGAGGTCTTCATAGTTTATCAACCTGTAAAGGCATTTTTTATGCATTGTATGAGTGTCTTCCATTTTTTGTGAGCGGACTCTTATCTTGAGGGACTGTTGATTAATTTTCCTACTCAGAGCTTGCTGGTTTCCAATCATGAAAGTTAACATTGTGTTCCAATTTATCAAGTTGTTCAGCCCATTGTGGGACTTCAATATTCCATGCACATTACAGTTAATCATTTTATGCTGGCTAGCCCACTTAGTGAAGAGGTACCTACATTTGAATTTTAGCTTACATTCCACAGTACATAACAAAGCAACATTAAATAATGATATAAGTAAATGAGTACTAAACATATTCAGAAGTATACAGGATGCAATTACCTATCCCTAGATACTGTAAAGATGGTACAATATTGTATTGATAATCTCTCTCTCTCTCTCTCTCTCCCTCTCTCTCTCTCTATATATATATATATATATATATATATATATATATATTACATGGACGCAGTAGCGTCCATGTAGTTATGGTTAAGTTGGTGTTTCCACAGGAAGAGCATTTTTTGGGTGGCTTATAACTTCGCACCCTCTGGACGAATCCTCACCAAACTTTGCAAAAGAAGTATATGGCCCACTCTGAATTTTTTTTGTGCAAAGTTTGGTGTTGATTCGTCCACGGGGGGAAAAGTTATAGGGGGGGTCCCAAAACTTGTGTTTTTTCCTATAGACATAATGGGAAAAAAATGTACGCACGGCCACAGGCCAAACCGCTGGATGGATTTACACCGAATTTGCGGCAGGAGCGGGGGCTTGGCCCCGAAAGCGTGCTTTTGCAAATTTGGTGTAAATCCGTCTAGTAGTTTTTTATAAAATGTCCAAAACATAAGGCAAAAAGTTAGTGATATCTGTGTTCGCTTCGCGGACGGACTTCCCTGTCCGCTCCGCAGACAGCACCCCGATTGGCCCATGGCCTTGCGTCATGTCCGCGGACATGCAACGTGTTCGCTGATTGGACGGAGAGGGGCGTGGGGCGCGTTATATATTCTCTGGCGCCCGTCATCTTGTATTCGCCGTCGACCGCGTACAGCGTGGTGAAACGTGGATAAAAAATTGTATTTAGTGCCGTGTGTTGGTGTGTAAGAGTGTTTGGGGAGGGTGGGGGAGTATGAGATAGGTTCAATGTTTTGTTTTTTTATGTGCTAGACGTTTTTGTTGCGTTCGATTTGTCCATGGAGAACACGGCTGTTCTGACATTTTGTAAATAAACTAAATGGTGGGGTGTTTAGAGGACGGAGTATGTGTCATTTTTGTTCGCAAGGAAGGTAAAAATGAGCTATGAACACTCGGGGTGTACTTACTTGTTCGTAAATACACAAACTGGGGGTGTCCTCAGGACGCTGTCCGTATTGTAATCTGTCTATTTGAATGTGTTCTAAGAACACTCCGGTGTCCCGAAATGGTTGCAATTAAACAAAATGGGGGTGTTCTGAGAACGTTGTTTGTATTGTTCGTTGTCAGTGTGAAAGTGTTTTAAGACCACTCCTTTTGTCCGCTAATAGTACAATTTCCTATGGGCGTCAACCAACTTTTTGTCCACTAAAGAAACGATAAATCCGGCTGGTGTGCGCTGACATTATGTGATAATCCTATGACTGGCGCTATTGACCTGGCTGACTTGCTTTTGCAACACTAAATCATATCTCCCGCCCCTAAGCCTGATATTATCAAAGCATTCATATTCCCCGCCTCTCCCCGTGACATTACAGGGTGCGTCATCAAACGCGCCCAGTCCTCTGCAGTCCTAAGTGACTTTACACAGAACCCGGAAGACAACACAGCGTGCCACAATTCGGAATATGAAACAGTGATTTAAAAGCAAACAGCAAGATTGTAAATTTTGTAAAGTACATTTATTTGACATCAAATGTTTAGAGAATATTCAGCAATTTGCATTTGTCTTTGTTGTCGATCCGCAAAAGTTCATGTTGAGGCACGCGATGTTCCTTTGTGGTACAGAGGGTGTTAGATCAGCTTACAACTCAGTGCGCCACGATTCAGAATATGAAACTGTGGTTTAAAAGTAAACAGCAGGATTGTACATTTGGTAAAGAACATTTATTTCACATGAAATGTTTAGTGAATATTCAGAGATTTGCTATTGTCTCTGCTGTCGATCAGCAAAAGTTTATTTTGAGCCACGCGTTGTTCCTTTGCGGTAGATAGGCTGTTGGTTTATGATAAAAGCAGTAAATGGTCGCTCTGATAATCGGAAGGTTGCTCCAACAACGAGCCATTAGACCACCCTATTGGTTGGTATGTTGTTTGTAGCCGCTAGTACTGCGTAAGGGCATATTGTCCTTGGCGATTGTCCCATAAAATGGTGAGGGTCATGAAGTTGCATATTTGGAACTGCACCTGGCAGTTGAAGACCCCATTCGCTGGAGTCTGTAAATCGTGACATAGGCAAAATGGGGCCACATACCTGTTTTAAAAAACATAAATTAGTCTCACCAGCCGATCTTCATTAAAAATCATCATTTTATTTATTAGGGCGTGAAACTATTTGCTATCGAAGATAGTGCAACAGAGTATGTTAATAATAAAATTTTCCCATTCATATAGCGCTAAGAACCGTGAGGTATCTAAGCGGTGCTTATTATTAACCACGGTGTGTGGTGCTCATTTATCGACCACGGAAGGATGAAAGGCTGAGTTTGGCCTTGCTGGGATTCAAACTTGCGTTAGCAAGCTGTACACGGATGTCAAAGCGAGCGTTGTACTCGCTGTGCCACTTGACAGGCTACAGTGAAGTGGCACAGCGAGTAGAGCGCTTGACCGCTTATAGACCGGTTAAATTATTTCTATTAACCCACCCTGTGTCGTCTGCCTTTTTCAGAGGCCTCTAAACGACAGGGGATCAATTCGGCGCTGATAGTGCGTGGTAGAAAACATTATGCCGCTTTCAACGAACAAGTTCAACTTGAGCGGTCTTTAATGCTACGCTATTGTAATTATATTTGGTATAAAATAATCTAAAGGGTTACTTACAGTACAATTGCAATTTCCATTGTCTACGAGTAGTGCAGTCCCAAAATACGACTCTGCATGTGCGAACGATCTTTCGCATAGTGATATAATATATAAAAGTGGTTTCGTTTCAGAAATTTCATCCTTATCTTCTCTAACGTTTTAGCAACACTCCTTCAAGAAAAGTCTTTCATCACAATCTCTGTCTGTCAAGGTCAAAACACAATACAACCTTATAGTCCGCTTCGTGAGCCTCTCCGGGGCCCGAGAAAAAAATGGAAGCAGCTGACCTTCACTGTGAACAAGCATAAATTCTTACTTTGCAACATTCTGTGTAAAGCCATCTGTGAGAAGTTGGTTTTTGCACGCCATGTTTGTATATTGTTTGCGTGATATTAAAAAAAGTTTGTTTAAGGGACGTTATGGTTCTAAGTACAGCAGAAAGACCCCTGAAAATCACAAGTTATGGTAAGCTATGAAAAATAACTTGCGCCACCACCGTGCACTGCTAAGACTAACACCCAGGACATCAAAGATGACATCGCAAATGTCATTGATGAAATCACTGATGACATCACATGTGTATGTACTTTTCATGAAATTTGTGTACTAGGGATTTTTATTATAATGTTGCGAAAAAAGTGTCAAGGATATTGCAATAAATATCATACCGTTATTAGTGCTTTGAACGATGCATTGATATAAATAGCATTGTATTATGGGATTCTATCTAGTATACTGAGCTACTAATGGAGAAACATAGCATTGTGTGCAGATTACAAGATGAAAGTATAATATTTGTAATGTTAATATGTTGAATAATGAAATGATAATTGTCCTGAAATGTTCAAAAATTCACAAAATGGGGGTGTTCTGAGGACGTTATTCGTATTGTGTGATTGCTTAGCTGTATGCAATAAGGGAATGGCACAGAGAGTAAAGTGGACGCCGTCCGCGGACACCGCGGCTATTCGTGGACAGGGCGTGCTACATCCGGGTTGTTCCAGGAAATCCAACATGGAAAGAAGACTGTACAGATCAGCCAATCAGATGTCGAGGTTTTGGATTTGTGTTGAAAGAGACTGTGTGTGGTGAAGATGGCAGAAGTAGAGAAAGTCAGGGTGTTGGTGCTTGGAGATATGTTTGTGTATGGTTTACAACAGTATGCTCAATGCAGGCATGTTGCAAAGAATTTTGATGTGAAAGGAGTGGAGGTGGTGTGGAGCACTGTGCCTGATTGCAATGTACAGGGAATTGTACAAGTTTGTAAGGATATGGCCACGATGAACAGTCTGCATGTTGTAGTTTTGCACTATGGTGCTTTCCATTTGGGCAACGTCAGTGCCCCTACTTTGTTGGCTGATTTGGAACGCTTGGTTCAAGCTGTAATGAAGACCCTTCCAAATGCGAAAGTAATTTTTTCTGGAATACTACCTAGGGCAATATGGGACAATAGTTCAGTTTTTTGTCCTCAGCAAAACATTGCTAGGTGTGTCATCAACCGAGGCATGTGTGCCTTCATGCTTAGAGCTGGTATGTTCTTCTGTAATAATGAGAATATTGATGCCAGTAATGCTGTTAATTTTAAAGAAGATGGCATTTCTTTATCTTTTACGGGAAATGTCTTTCTATTTTGGAATGTAAGGGTTGCTTTGGAGAAGGTTATGTGAAGATTTTAGGAGCAAAGTAAGAAAAAAAACAAGAAAAAAAATACAAAATAACAGGTGTCTGTCAAGCATCTGTAAAAAAAAAAAACGTCTCTTTTCAGAGCCAACTTCAAAGGGGAATGGGGCACACTATTTAAATTTACATTCACCACGCTCAGATTTTCGATATGTCCGCGGACATGGCGGTAGTCCGCGGACATGAAAATCACTATGTGGGGGTTAGTATGTGCTATGTTACATGTATATGAAGTCAGGGATATTATGGTTAAGTTGTGCGACTAAAATCCTATGAAATTCAGTGAAAAAACTTTGTTAAAGGGACGTTATGGTTAAGTTGCGCTACTAAAAACCTATGAAATTCAGTAAAAAAACTTTGTTAAAGGAACGTTATGGTTAAGTTGCACTACTAAAAACCTATGAAATTCAGTGAAAAAACTTTGTTAAAGGGACGTTATGGTTCAAAGTAAAACCGAAAACCCCCTGAAATTCAGCAGTTATGGTAACATAAGCAACCATAACTCGCGCCACCGTGCACTGCTAACACTAACACCCAGGACATCAAAGATGACATCACAAATGTCATTGATGACATCACTGATGACATCACATGGCTGGCTCTCCCTTTTTACCCTTTACTGACATATCGAAGCCACATAGTTTTCTTCAGTAACAGTCAGGAAGTAAAAATTGAAAATGTACTATATTTGTAGACTTAGGGTCAAGTCACATCATATGAAACATATACATAGCGGAAGACACAGGCTTGAAAGAGAGCAATCCTTTCTGTGCATGAAGATAATCATTAGGGTTATCAGCACTTTCTCATAGTTTTACTTTTATTACTCTACCTTCCCTGTATATGCTCATATTTGTATACATTATACTCACTCTCCTTTCCTTTGGGTGCAGTCACATCATGTGATACACATACATATGGTAAGTAGAAGCTTTGAAACAGAGCAATAGTTTCTCTGCATAAAGACAATCAGTTAGGTTATGAACTCTTTCTGCTACTACTTCTGCTTTTTTGTTTACTTCACTGTCCCTGTATATACTCATATTTGTATGTGTTGTTGTCTCTTTGTGTTTTGTCTGTAATAATTATGTATTAAGTGGGTTTCATTATCTACTTATTACATGTTTCACAGTACGGAAAACTCTAATAAGAAAGCAGTTATCATTTCAGTATTAAACATGGCAAGATTATGAATATGGCACCTTCATCATGTATGCTGCACACACTGCCTATGTTTCTGCATGAGTAGCTTAGTATAATGGATAGAACTTCATAATGGAATGCTATTTATATCAATGCATTGCTTAATGCACTAATTAGCTCATGATATTTATCCCACTGATCCTTGACAGTTTTTGGTCAGCATTATAAGAATCCCCTGTACAGAGATTTATGAAAAGTAAATGCACATGTGATGTCATCAGTGATGTCATCAATGACATTTGTGATGTCATCTTTGATGTCCTGGGTGTTAGCAGTGCACGGTGGTGCGAGTTATGGTTGCTTATGTTACCATAACTGCCGAATTTCAGGGGATTTTCGGTTTTACTTTGAACCATAACGTCCCTTTAACAAAGTTTTTTCACTGAATATATATATATATATATATATATATATATATATATATATATATATATATATTATATATATATATATATATATATATATACACTTTGATTGTAGCACTGAACTGAACAAGAAGAACTAAAGTATTTATGATAGTCAAGAAAGAGACGAAAGACAAACAAATAAAACAAAAATATGAAGCATAAAAATAAAGGTAGCTTTAATAATTGTGAGTTATGTAGACCACAGTGAAAAGCCCACACCTCAAAGCGGAGATAGCAGTATGAAAATTCATTGACATTATATGATATGATGTGACATTTATAACACACTTGTACAAAAGTGTTTCTATGTGTGACAACACAAGGAGGGGTACACAAAGGAGAGACAAAATAACTTTCTTACTAGGCCTTGTGTCATTCATATCGCACAAGTACGGGGACGGGAGAAGGGGAGAAGTGCCAGTGGGGAGGGGAAGTGAGAAGTGCTGTTAACACACAAGTGCAGGCAGCGTGTGGCTCATAAGAGCAGGGAGAAGGGACTGTAGGGTTGCAGATACAGACACTTAAGTGCTGGGTAGCCCAGTGCCAGGGCAACTGAACATGCAGGAGCCTGCGCCCAAGCTCAGTGGTTGACCAGGTGACCAGTGCGTGGAGCAGAGATGTGCATCTGCAGGGGTGAGGAAGAGAGAATGCAGAAGTAAAAAGGAAGATCTTGAGTTGCTTCCAGAACCAGAGATGGTCATGCTCAAATTTGAGAGAGGCAGGGAGGCTGTTCCAAAGAGAGGCCCCAGCTGAGGAGATAGAACTGCCCCCAACTTTCTACTTGGAGTAGCATCTGACCCTCAGAAAGTTGGAGGTGGATGAGCGGAGAGCTTGAGAAGGAAGATGTTTTGGAGAAGAAAGTTGGAGGTAGGTAGAGCGGTATCAGGCCCCAGAAAGCCTTGTGGATGATGCAGAGGGTCTTGAAGGTGATCCTTGCAGCCACGAGGAGCTGATGAAGAGAATTCAGAGCTGGAGACATATGATTCCTGGGATTGAGGCCAAGGACAAGTTTCGCAGTCCTGTTCTGGATAAGTTGTTAAGGTCTCTGTTATCCCCGATAGGGACATAGCAGCCATCTGTAATTGCACAAAGGTAGTGTGTCTGGTATACAGTTGAATTTGAAATTCCCTGCCCAAAACACAACAATTTTGGTGACCACTGAATGAGATACTAGAACTTCTGGAAATTAAGCTTTGTCATCTCAACTACCACCAGTCAGGCACCAGGAAAGAGCGTCTGACCACTGTGTGGAATTAAAATCTTATTAGCTTAATTTGCATTTAATAATTACGACTTTTACATAATGTCCACTCTTCAATCACAAGAATCGCTCCCCTTTATCCCTTTGTCTTGAGAATAACTTCAGGAATCTTGTGAAAGTCTCACCTCGTCCTCAAAGCATAAGGTCTTATGCAGTTCTAATTCAGTCTTATTTTTTTCTCCTTTTAATATTTCTAGCACTTCCGTCTTTACCTAAACAGATCTCTGAAGCATCACCCATTACTATGAGTGCTCAGCAACAATACAAATAACATAGAAGAGTTCACGCTGAACGAAAAACAACCTTGCTTTCCAATTGTTATTCCAATGTACCTTTTTCCCTGTGGAATCACTCAGGTTATTTGATGAAAATGAATATAAAATATAAAAATAAAGACTGGTTAGCCTTTCATAAGCACTTCAGGAACCGAAACTAAGCTCTTTTTATATGCAAATAAACCATGGTGTATTAATTTTCCCTCAACTTGCAAACCTTGCTTTTAGACCAATACCTCGGCGAATATTAACCGACATTTTTCAACCTGACTGTACTTTAAATTTCAGGTAATGACCACTTGACCTTTTACCACTGCTTGATAAGGAGCCCCCGTGTTTTTTGTTTGTGACAAAGTCACAAAATGTCAAGCCAATCAATATCGTGATCGACAGTTTTCAAGAAAATACTGTTCTACATAACAACTGCATGCGGTGCAGCCAGCGGGCAATCAGTGAAACGCTAATAGACCACATTTGTATAATGGAAATTAATATCTTTGCAAGTGGTGAAAAAGCAGTGGCTTTGACATGTGTCTCTTTTTTAATCCTAGAACTCAGTCCATAGTGCACGGTAAATGAATCTTTAGTAGGACAGGAAGTGTATCAAACGAGAAGAAACAGTAATACAGTCTACATTTTCCAAGACTGGCGATCGATTGAATTGCAATCATTATATTAATGTCAACTACATCGTTTGGAAGCTATTCATACACGCACACATCGGTCATGCGCTAATCTGCGCACTGCCCAATCATATCCATTTGGCATCCTAAAGCAATGAAGTAGAATACGATTATTTTGAAGCCTGATTTCAAAGACGAAAATAATATGATTAGAACGACGTACATTAGAAAGACTGCTCTATTAGCTCAAAGGGCAGGGGGTAGTTGTGGTTTTGTGAGGCTCTCCCACCCATGACTTGTTTTCTTTAAATAATGGTGTTTGCTGGGCATGATTATGACTTACTCATTTCCCTGATCACAGCTTTCAATTATGTTAAAACAAATGTATTAATGTGTGCCTCGTTTACTATAGTCTTGTGTGAGTCCCTTTCTTGTAAGCTTACCGTCACCCCTATTTCTGGGCCGCCAGACTACAAGTCTGCTTGCAGGGGCCGTTGCGCCCGGCAGTTCTGACCCTCCCGGGCACAACGTGCCGGCTCTTCGGAGTCCCATTCCTGTCCTTATGGGACTCCACGGGAATGAGGACTTACTAAATCTGACGCCTGACTAAAATGTTAAATAAATAAATAAATGTCCCAGTGGCACTGGTAAGTCAGGCGCTGAGAACGGTATTTCGAGGTCGGCGCCAAACCGCTAGTGGCACCGGCGCGTTACCGCTGACTTCGTAATGAGGCCCAAAGACTTTGTAAATTGATTGGTTTTATATCCCATTCACTTCTACACAAAAGTAAAACTGTGTATATCTCATGAAGAAGTGGACTGAAAGTGACAAACATTTCTAGATTGGAAGATTGGCTTTTTGGTTAAGAAATTCTACTGTTCTTATGCCTACGACTTAGGGAAAGGATGGTCAAATAAAATGTGAAACATGTATAACAGTTCATAATACATTTTAAAAATGATCTTTAATGTCAACTGCCATCAGATGGCTTGTTGGTGGATATTGAACAATAGTGCATACTAGGTACATAGGACTATGACAATGGCAGCTCTATCAAAACTATTCCAAAAGTAAAAGCAGACCGCTCCCTTGTTCAGTCTGAGAGCAACAAAATTGATAAGCTTTCAGGCTGATTGAAAAGAACTCCGTGCAGAGCTTAACAAGTCTGTGCCTGCGTGCAAAGTGCATGCCTGTGGGGTCCAATGTTGCATGCATGGCAGGACACAGCTTGTGCAGACACATATGTGCCTAAGGCATCACTTCCTCTGAAGGTATAGGATGCCCTTGGCCAGCGTGGGTCATAGGCAACTTAGGGGTCTTTAAGATATACAAACTGGCCAAAAAAGTGCATGCTTGGGGCTGTGAGCTTGTCTCCTCTTTGACCTGGCATGGGTCAAGATGGATGATGGCCCTTCCAGCTAAAAGCACTATAAGAGTAAGTTCTAGTCTTTTATTTGACTTAAATCAAGGGATCTGCAACACGTTTTTATTAAGCATGTTTTGTATCATGTTTGCAAGACATCTAATTGCATTAAAGAATGTGCTTAAAACTTGACCTTTTTCATTCCAGCACAAAAAGGTCTGGGAGCCCCTCTAATGAGTAGATTTGCCTGGCATTTCAGTGCAGACGCTTGTTGTAGACCATCCTGATTGGAAGAAATTACATACAACAGGTTATTTGACCCTTGTTTGTTCTCAATAGAAGGGCTCGGACATTCCTTTGTAACTTTCAAAACTTGTGGTTTCACCCTAAGTAACCCAGGGTAATCCAGACATGGACACCTTGCTCACTGTGTCTTAGAGAGGCTCAGCTTCACCTCACTGATGAGGCCTGACTAGGCCGAAACACGTGTCTGCGGTTGCTGATGGTTCACTTGTTCAGAGGCGATTTGCCTAGCATTTCGGTGCTGAACTGCCCTTGTGGGTGGGACAAAGGCTGATATGCACATGTCTCAGCTGGTAAGGGTGCAGTGAGCTAAAACGTGTTTGGAGACCATCATGAGTAGAAGAAATTCCACAGAACAGGGTATTTGACCCATGTTGGTTCTCAGTAAAGGGGCTCCCACACTCCTTTGTAACTTTGTAAAACTTGAAGTTTCATCCTAAGTAACCAAGGGTAATCCAGACGTGTAGCCCTTGCTCACTGTGTCTTAGAAAGGCTCAGCTTCACCTTGCTGATGATGCCTGACTAGGTTGTAACAAGCGCCTGGGGTTTATGATAGTACTCTTGGGGTGGGACAAAAACTGATATGCAAATGGTTATTTTTTGTCTGTAAAGGGTGCAGTGAGCTAAAACGTGGTTGTAAACCCTCCTGAGTGGAATATATTTCATAGAACAGGGTATTAGATGCTGAGCTTCACCTCACTGATGAGCCCGACTAGGCCAAAACACGTGTCTGGGTTTGCTGGTGGTACTCTGAGGAGATTTGCCTTGCATTTCGGTGCTGGACTGCCCTTTCGGGTGGGACAAAGACTGATATGCAAATGATACTTCCTCTCTGTGAAGAGTGCAGTGAGCTAAAACATGGTTGTAGACCCTCCTGAGTGTAAGAAATTCCCGAGAACAGGGTATTTGACCCATGTTCGTTCTCAGTAAAAGGGCTCCCACACTCCTTTGTAACTTTGTAACACTTGTGGTTTCACCCTAAGTAACCCAGGGTAATCCAGACGTGGATCCCTTGCTCACTGTGTCTGAGAGAGGCTCAGCTTCACCTCACTGATGAGCCCCGACTAGGCCGAAACATGTGTGTGAGGTTGCTGATGGTACACTTGTTGAGAGGACATTTGCCTAGCATTTTCAGTGCTGGACTGTCCATTTGGCTGGGACAAAGACTGATATGCAAATGGATATTTCTCCTCTATGAAGGGTGACATGAGCTAAAATGCGGCTTTAGACCCTCCTGAGTGGACGAAATTGCATAGAACAGGGTATTAGTGTGAACAACGGTGTGCGATTCCTTACTTGTGTATTCTATACAGGAGAATTCCTCTTCTTCGTAATCTGCTGGTGTCGTCTTCTTTTTGGAGAACTTGCGCTCATTAAAGTGATAAGTCTTTACCCAGGAGGTAGCCAGTGTGTTTGCCAGTGGTACAGCAAGGGCAAGAGCCCCCTCACCCGGAAATCCCCGGTAGGTTTGAAGAGAATAAGCCTAAAGGCTGAAAAAACCCTTATACTACAGATTTGGTAGCAAGATTATCCTTAGATCCAGTCAGTAATGTTGTCCACATGTAACCATAGTTGCTGTGGAAAGAACACGGTGAAGGCTACAGTAGCACTCGTAGCAGCTGTGGATGGGAGACTGTGAAGGATGACGTAAATTCCATACCAAATCCAAAAAGGAAGCAGAGCAGGAACACCAGGAGAAAAAATGAAGAGGATGAGCTGCCGATAGTGGAAGCCCACAGTAGCGAGCAGGAAAAAGAAGCAGTAGTCCGGAAACCAAGAGAAGGGTTCCACGTGAGAATTTGCAGGCAGCCTGGAGGTGGAGTCATCAAGAGAACTGAAGAGCGAGGAGGGAGCAGGCAGTGATGAACAGGGCGGAAGCAGGCAGGAAACCGAGGAGAGAGTAGAACAGAGGGGAGGCAAAGCAGACAGGGAAAACTAGCGTCTTCACCGAAGCGCAGGAAGCAAGTGGTTGCAACGTGCAGCGATGCAGATGTCAGGGACAGATAAGTGCAGGAGAGCATAGTGAAAAAGACGTGCTGGCCCTTTAATGGAGGAACATCCCTCTCCTCCAAAGTCCCCAAGGTCCCCGACTGGTGACTGTATGCCCCCTTTTATGCCCTGAGGAACCTGGTTTCCCAGGATGAAGCGATGGAACCAATCAATAAGTTGGGGTGCCTCGATGTAGGAAACCGGCTCCCAGGAGTTCTTGGAGAGAGGATAGCCCTTCCATTGCACCAAGTACTGGAGGCTCCCTTTGCGATATCTTGAATCCCAAATCCTGGAAACGTCATAATCCTCCTCACCTGGGATGGTTGATGGACGAAAACCCTTGATTTTGCAGTTGTAAGGATCATCAGCTCGGGAGGATAGCTCAGGGCCAACGTGCTCGTTTTGGAAGCAAGACCATGTGGAGCACCACAGGTTCAATCCTTGGTCCATGCTTAGAAACCTCTGGGTATTAAGCACATCATAAATAACCCATTACATTTACATTTACATCTTCATAAGCATGTAGCAAGGATGAGACGGCAGGGACAGATAAGGAGGAAGGGGAGGAGCAAGAAAAGACTAGATCGCTCAAGAGAGCAGAGTGAAAAAAGACGTGCCGGCCGATTAATGGAGGAACTTCCATCTCCTCCAAAGTCAACAAGGTTGGTGACCAGTGATAATTAGAGGCTGAGCTCAACTTCACTGATGATGTGTCTGGGATTGCTGGTGGTACTCTTGTTCAGAGGAGATTTGCCTAGCATTTCTGTGCTGGACTGCCCTTGTGGATGGGACAAAGACTGATGTGCAAATGGATATTTCTCCTCTGTTAAGAGTGTAGTGAGCTAAAACGTGGGTGTAGACCATCCTGAGTGGAAGAATTTCCATAGAACAGGTTATTTGATCCATGTTCGTTCTCAGTAGATGGGCTCCCACACTCATTTGTAAATTTGTAAAACTTTGGGTTTCACCCTAAGTAACCCAAGATAATCCAGACGTGGACACCTTGCTCACTGTGTCTTAGAGAGGATCTGCGTCACCTCACTGATGAGGCCCGACTAAGCCGAAAAAGGTGTCTGAGATTGCTGATGGTACTCTTGTTCAGAAGAGATTTGCCTAGCATTTGGGTGCTGGACTGCCCTTGAGGGGGGGACAAAGACTGATATGCAAATGATTATTTCTCCTCTGTGAAGGGTTCAGTGAGCTAAAACGTGGCTGTAGACCATCCATAGTGGAATGAATTCCATAGAACAGGGTATTTGACACTTGTTCATTCTCAGTAGAGGGGCTCCCACACTCATTTCTAACTTTTTAATTCTAGGTTTATTGGCTATCATTGAATGTGGAAACACATACAATTGGCTTCAGTTTAGTGAGCTAGTTGCGGTAAACATGGGATTTAATATTAAATGACAAAATGTGAAGATATAGCACAATCTGATGGCGTTCCTCAGTGAAATCAGCAGAGTAATAACAGGTGAAAGTGCTATCTAATTTTGTTAACAATAACCATCTACCGATCATTGATCCCCTATCTTCTAATAATTACACCTCCATTTTCAGTCTATTCATTTACATTTGATGTTACTATAGGCACTTCTATGTATGGAATCGATTTAGCTTTATAGACATTGAATAATTTTACAGGGAAATATCCCAAATCTAAAACTCCCCACCATGCAAATTCCACCCAGAGTCTGCAACAAGCAACAAGCTGTTTTTAATCTGAACACTCTGTTTTAATGCGCTAATAAATCACAAACCTAAAGATGGTCCACTACATGTCACTATTGAGAAAGTCACCCACATTGTTTAACCTAAATTCAGGCAGCTTGTTTACCTGCTATTGTCTCTCTAATGTTTAAATTCACAATTCACATGAATATCCATATGTATAAATCCATATGTAATGAATGTTTTATTTCTTTCTTTTTATTTATGTGATTTTTATATGGCGCTTATACAACAAGACATTGGGCCTCATTACAGCCATGGCGCTCCCGTAATGAAGGGTGCGGTACGGGCCCGACCCTTCATTACGGGACGCCCTATTACGAAGTTCCCTTTGCGGGACC